>NC_090130.1:7730968-8040206 GCF_040581485.1 Linepithema humile | reverse complement strand
GTATTAGTGATATTTTTTGCAAACATCTTACTTTTTTGATTTTTATTCAAAAGTACTTTGGTATTCTTTTTCTTTTTTTTACTATCAACATTGTCAATTTCCATTGCGTTCAATTCGTCTTTCTTGTTATAATGCGGCATATCATCAAATCGATATTTCTTTGGAAACTTATGTATTCTAATACAGTGTTCTCTTCTTTCCACTGGATCATTGAATTTTATATCACATTCAGAATCATAACACTGATACTGAAACAATGATAAATTGCATTAAATACAGTTATAAAATTATAGAATATGTAAAAGAAGAGTGAATGTTATAAATACCATGGCTTGTTTCTCAGACAAGACCTTAAAGAAAGCATCATGTGTTTCTTGAATATGAATTTCCAACAGTCTTGGATTTGGTCTAGATGCTTTACATTCTGTACAAGCATATCGATGAGAACTATTATAATGCATCTCATAATCGAGTAACGTTTGGAAAGTGGTTTTGCATCCAGGGATATAGCATGGGAATTCTCTGATGCTGAAATAAGATAATAACATTGTTTTCTTTCTATTAAATCATACATATATACACAACTCTTTCTGAAATCAGGATTAAAAAATTTTTAGATTCTAAGAACCTCTTTGCAGTATTAAAGAGAAAAGAAAGAGCCATATATAATTTCATGCATAATAGTTGGAGGTACATCTATTAAATGAAAGTATATTTTTAGGTTATGTTAATGCTGTTTAAGAAAAGTCATCCACACTTACACTTCATGGCATAATTCCTCTTCGTCGTCAATCGTGACACCTTGTCTTTGAAAAATTTTGCAGACTTTATAGGAATCGTCGAAAAAGGGATCATTTATGGGTCGAATCCCAACTCCCAATTGCTGAAGAACTTCTTCCATAATAAATATAAAACAGCACACAAACGAATACACTAACGTTTTCTATGAGAATTTAATGTAATTGTATTTATCTTTTTAACATGGCTAAATAATAAATTAAAATTTGTCGCCTATGTCATCTCTAGCAATCCAGTAATGTCTGTATTGTTTACTTTTAGAAAACACAACAGTTGTACAACTGTTGAGTAACAGTTGAGCAACATGTAAGAGGTTAATCGTTCAGCTATTATGTATGTTTAAACGTAACAAATAATGTTTGCATTTATTTGGTCTGCTTTTGTAGTTGCACTTTTTATATTTTTTTTCTCTTTCCCGTTTTGATAATTAATTATAAAGTTATATTTTATTCTGAGTACATAAAGTGTAACATAGTGTAGTTAGAAAGAACAAATCTCGCTTGGCGCTGCGTACGCTATACTTTTGGTCGCCATGACAGTGTATATCAGTGTTGCCAGAATACAGACGCGGACGTGTGATCCATTTGCATTTCACTAATGTGGTATCACTGATGTAAATTAGTTGTAACAGTCGGAACGGATTCAAGCACGGATATTTCGTAAATAATTGTAAATAATCGCATTTTATTCATTAAAAGTGTAAATTTTTGTCGGGAGTGCCGATTAAAGTAGCGGGCGATTACCGGATAATGATATTATTTATCGCGGATATTCGCGATTGACGGCCTTCCGCCGATTGTTTTGACCAGATCATAGATCATAACCGAAATCTATTAGCACGCCATTTTATGTTCATTGTAGCATTGTAAAAATTCAACTTGCTAGAATTAAATCGGGAAAACGGAATTGTTGTTATATAGATGTTTATTCGTACGATTTTTGCACAATCATTAAAACTATCGTTTGTTTTATTCGTTCGGAGTGGTCAAATAAACCGTTGAATCTACAATTATTTATGTAAACGGTTGGCGGCAAAAAATGCGTTTTATCTCGCGTTTGTGTTTCGCGTACCGTGATGTGAATTCGTGAATTTTGCATAAATAAAGTATAAAATGGTACAGAAGGTATACAAAAGCTTTTATTTTACACTTAATAAAATTCATATTATCAATTCACTCAATAAATACGATGCTTTCTTAAAACTTGTGACTTGTTTTATATATGAATAATTTTCTGAATTGCAGTTACCGAAATGCTTTTGTTTGGTAATCGGCATGATTAACAATTCGATGGTGCTGATGGAAAGCGGTCTGAAACGGGATTTACAGCGGATGAAATAAACTGCAGCATTAGTGAGTACAATTATTTGTTTATTATTTAAATATGTACATAATTGCGAGAACATATACATACAATTGCAATTACACACAGTCAAACTTTCGTATTCATTCTTCTAATTTTCGTTTATTTTCTCTTTGCGCAATCCTCTCATTACTTTATATTTTTATGATATCATAAAATGTAATTTTATTTTTTTAAGAGATACTATAGAACATAATAACTAATAATGTGAATGGTAATACATACATTATTAATGTTTTATATAGTAATTATCGAATTACCGTTAATTACATAATAATTTATAAAAAATATACATATTCGAAATTCAATTTATTCAACCAACAATCGCGTCTCTAGTTTTTCCATTATCTCGGTTATTCTGCTTTCTAACTTGTTTCTTCTTTGCATCTCTTCTTTTTTTTCCTGCAACATACATATAGCTGCTGCAGAACATTTTAATCATACATTCATAGATCATTAATATAAATTGAAAGATGTTTATTTTATGAAAAGTTTTCTTGATTGGATTAAAAATTTTATATTTATTGACAAAGATTAAAATTTGGTGCGCTTCTATCTTTCTTAAAATAATTTAATATTTATAATATAGTGTATGAGTTCTCTCTCTTCCTGAAAAATATCTAAAGAAATAAAATTCTTCTTATTTAATTACATAGACATATTTTATTCGTAAAATTTGCATAACTTGTTTAATGATTTATATTATTAAATAAGTAGCTTAATTTAAAATATAGAATTCTTGAATTATCGAATTAAAAAATCCGTTTTTTAATTTTTTTTAAATATTTTCTTGCTGCGTAATTCTTTTAACCTACGCAGTTTATACTAAATTATTATGAATAATTTACTACAGTAAATATTATATATTTAATTTTGTTGTTTTTATAATAAAGCTTTATTGAAAATAAAATAAAAAATATAACTGAAAAATTTTATCCTAGCAACAGATACTATATAAAACATGCAACGAATCTTTTGATATCATAATATAAATTTTATTGATAACGCACAAAAATTAATAATACACCATATGCAAAAATTCATTCTATAAGTTGTTAAAATTTTAAATATTGCGTATAAAGTCCACATAATGAATCGGTCCATTTGGACTCGCTTGTCTCTGCTCCGATACTCTCAAGGTCGCTACTCTGTTTCTATATTCCTTGACTTTGGCTTTCTCTGGATCATTTTCCAGTTCATCGGCGTATTTCTCGATGCTTTCGTCGTAATGATCAGTGACTGGTTCCGATACAACGAGTACGTGCGATTCCTTCGCAGCTCTGCCATTCTCTTCGGCAACTTTCGATTCCTCGTTGCTTTCATCTCTAAAGCTATAATCGTCTTTACTAAAACCGAAGAAATCGTGTGCAGTCTGGGGATCGTTAAAATTTTTTGGAATTGATTCTTGTGGAATTTCTGTTTTTTCATCATTCCTCCGCTGTTTTTCCGGTTTCGAGTTTAATCGACTTCTTTGTTGTATTCTTTGTGTACTGGGTGGCCTCTCCAAAGGTTTACCTTGCGTATTTGAAGCTGCAACATTCTGCAGCTGCAGCTGCGGAGGGCTCAAAAAGGGAGCCCTAGCATCACTTCGCGATTGCGGCCGATATATTCTGTTCGACCAGTTCTCCGCATTAGGAATTTGACTTTTCATATCGATATCGATAAACGACTCTTCGGTTTGAGACGACGCTTGAGCCTGTTCTCCAAAAATGTATCTGTAACGATCGAGAACATTAGCTGGAATTTCTTGAGGCTGATAATAATAATTGTAAGAATTCTTCGCAGTCTCATTTAGATTGAGATTCGGGTTTGCTTGAATAAATTGTTGATTGCCGCTTTGTTGGGGAACGTAGATCTGATCTTGCGGATGCGTGCCTGCGGTATTTAAATGAGAAGCTTGATTTGGCGGATTTGTAGCTTGGTTAGTGTAATAAATATTTTGAGGATATTGATACTGATACGTCGGATTGCTAACGACTACTAAATAACGTTCTTCTGAAGACTTGTCATTATTTGCGTCATGTCCTCCGTTATTTTTTGCAATATATTGGTAATTTCGAGGATACTTTTCTGGATTTGCTGGAATAATAACGTTCGCCGGTTGCGTATTATCATAGGCATAATCGAAAAATGGTGGAGATACCTGTAATTTTTGTTTGTGAAATTCACTTTCATGCAACTGTTGCGTTTGCAGAGGCGAAAAAGTCACCTGCTGAGGCAATTTTTCTCTAAGTGGCAACGACAATGATGGTCTAACAGTAGATTCCATTTTATTTTCGGAAAATTTATCGATTATGGATTTATTTACTTCTTTGTAGTTTAATTGTTGTGTTGTTGCTTGTTCAACTTTGTCGTTTACATCAATGTAACGCACGGGTACAATTAGGGGCGTATATTTTCCAAAATCGATTTCTTGCTGCGCTCCGGACAATGTCACGTCGTCATTTTGTAGAACCTTGCCTTTTACTGAAATGGTCGGTGATTTTATGCGACCATTTTCTTTCGTCGTGAGAGGACCTGTTTTAGGTCTCTTTGATCTCGCCGACGCACGATTTCTTTCACTTCTTTTGTCATTTCTGTCCGCTTTACGTTCGTCATTTATATCATATTCCTCATACTTATTCTCCGGCGGCGAGTATTCCTCTCTCAGTTTTTGTAATCTTGCCAAATGCTCGTTGTAACCGTCCGCGGATAATGCTTTCTTGCCGTCCTCCTCCGACGCGTCTTCGGGATCGCGCACCTCTTGCGAGGCATACACGCCGGTGTACGGATGCTTGAACATGTTGATGTATTCGGCGAGCTTGTCATTCTCCAATCTCTTACCGTCCAACACCTCGCCGTAGCTGTCGCGGATCATTTCGGGGTTTCCTTCGTGGAAATAGTCGCCGATCGGCAACTGCTGATTGTATCCCGTTTCTATATATTTGTCGAAGTTCTCAGCTTGCGGGTGAGATTGTTTGTCACGTTCATCGCTTCCGTCCGGATAATCTTCAACTTTGTCCTTGTCGGTTTTTTCGGGCGGCTGCCTCGAAGAGCCGCGCGCGGATTTCGGTTCATCTTCATGCTCCTCGTACCTTTCCGCGGAGTCTTCGTTTTCTTCGTCGTCGTGCGTTGGTCTTTTATTTTTCGTTGGTTTGTACTTGGAAGCGTGCTGCCGATTTCGATTGTCGATTTCCTCTTCGCGATCCTTGTACCTTTCCTTCGTTTCGTCATCTCTGCAGTGAGCGGGCTTTTCGCGATTTCTCTGCTGCTTGTTCCCGCTCGGCTCGTCGACGAATAACTGATGTGTATTCTTGCTCACCGGCTTCCTCACGTCTTTCTCATTATAGATTTCCTTCTGTTCCAGCGTGTATCGCTCGTTATCCCCATTATTCTTATACACTGTTTGCTGCTGCTTCCGAGTCGGCGGTTCCGCGTTTGAGTCGCTCACGACCGTAACTGCCGGGGCGGGATACGATAATGTAAGATCTTCAGGTATCGTGGCTGGCAGGAGTTCCGGTGCAATCGGCAGCGGAATTTTCACAAAGAATGGCGCCAACAATGGCGGCCTAGTCGGCGAATTTATCCTCGGGTTCAGCGTGACAGCGTGCGCGGGAGGCGTTGGTTTCGGCGGAGGACTTAATGTTGTCATTATCGTCATGTTATTTCTAGGCGCGTGAAAGATTTGCTCGTAACGCTGCAGATGTCCTAAAATATCCGAATTATTACCGAAATTCAACACACCGGTGAATCTTATGGTTTCTCGTTGCTTCGGCGCCGGCGTCGATTGAGAAGACGCAACTTGTGGTCTTATCGCCGACATTGCAGCGGGTATCGTTGTGTTTGGATTTGGCAGCGTGGCGATTTGTATCGGCGTCACCGTGTATCCGAAGATCTGAGCTAAGCCCGAGAGCAGAAGACCAAGCGCTCTCTTGTCGCGTAACTTGTCCGCAGCTTGTTCATCGGTTCCATTGGTTTCTTGTATAGATATGTTCGATAAATCTTGGACGTGTGCCGCTTTAAGCTCTGTTATCTCTTTCGACGGTAGCACTATCGATGCGCGTGCGACGCAAAATAATAGGACAAGTACTCGTGCACGGGATTTCATTCTGGAAAGCACCTAGTTAATGCTCGGAAACAATCGCGCGCCGTACATTGAATTCGGCTGACAAATCACTTGCAATAACTGTACAATTTGTGACACTTCACTTTTATTCAGCAGTCAACGCGTTTCTTCTAAAGTTAAGTTCTTACGCGGAAAATTTATACATATTTACATTTTATACGATAGCGTTTGTCCTTCATTACAAATCACACAATTATCCAGATTTAATATTGACGAAATTTAGATTCAAAATTCAAATACAGAAAATATTGCCAATAGAGCGACAATGAAATCGCGAAACTTTCGTGACTCAGAACTCGACGAGCACTGCCGGTCAATTGCGACGGCGTAGACATCATTGAACAATGACCTAACTGGCGGGGATAAATTTTTGCATAATATCGGAAAGAAATGTCGAGTTTCTCTTGAATTGCATGGGCCTACTCGTTGATTTGCGACAACTGAAGCGGCACGATGCAATACGCGCGCGGAATGGAGCGAGGTACGGAATCGTGCGTGAAAGAGTTGCCGTCGCATAGCAAAAAAGATACCAAAAATCAGGCGTAGTCGGGCGATTCTGGTTAGTTAAACTCTCTCGTGGTTTAATTGCTCGTGTAAAAGCAATACAGTTATTGCAATATTATATAATTGCTACAGGAAGATTAGGAAGGAGGCTCGTTAGAGATCGGTTATGATTATCCATTGACAGCAACAATGCCTCTGCAGAAACATTATTATAGCCATTTTTTTTAAATTCACGCCTATAAACTTTTTAGAGCATTATTTTTTTAAAGATACTAATTTCATAATTTTATATAAATTTGCAGCATAATAAATTAAAATGTATTATTCTCTAATGAAGGTAAAATAACAATGTGATCAAATCTTTGCTAAAATCAATGCAAATAATATCTATTATACTTGTGATATTTTAATTGAATTAATTCCACATTTGAATAAAAACCACGATGTAACAAAATTATACGTATAATACCGTGAAACCTTTATTTCATATGCAATAATTCATGATTGTTCGTGACCGTAACGATCGATTTCGTGTAACAAAAGCCGCCTTTTCGCTGATTACATACCTGCCACATTAATCCATAACGTAATGACGTTTCTGACCTAATTTCAACACATTCTTAATTTCTTATTTAGCATTTCGCACTTGTATTCTTAAAAATTAAACATTATTAATAGAGTTTAAACTGCCATGTCGTATTGTTTATTGAATTAGAACAGTGTTGCAATTTACATTGCATCTCTCATATATGGCGTACTCAAATCCCATCCGAAGTCGAGTTATACCGAATGCGCAAAGAACGTCGCGTTATGCAATCGCGAGCCCTTCCTTAAACGCACACTGGTGAGTTTTTATTCTGCCCCTCCCTCGCGAATCGTCGTCCTAAGAGGTTTTATCGTCGCTAGACTAGGAAACGGCGACTTTCTCTGAACGGAGAACAGGTAATACACTTCTGTCTACTTACGAAAGCCTCAGCTAGGAAATGTTCAAACTAACGCAATACGTTGTCGTCCTCGTCGTCGACTGCGCGACAACGTCGGTTGATTGGACGCGACAAACGATTCTTCGGACCGACATTTACTTTCATCAGTCTTTCGCAAAACCCATGTAAATTCCTGTAATTCCTATTGTCACACTCGATTGTAGTCGTGTATAACGTATAATTTTTTTTTTTTTTTTTAATAATTTGCGTCAATGAACATGTATAGTATTGTATTTTATTTAATGCAGACATATTTGTCGTATAAATATAAATATAGATTCGCAATAAACAAATTCCTTGATAAAAATCAAATTTTTTATTATAAATTTAAATAAATCATTATGTGAACATCAAATTTCTAAAATACTTTTCCTAAATAATTTATTACATTAATTAATACAGATAATACTCGAAAACAATTTAAAGTAATACAAAGATATCAATTTTTTTCCTTTTTTAACTTTTATAGAAATAAATTATTTTCTTCGCATTTAACTTTTAGCTACAAAATTGGTTCACATAACGTTTAAAACGAGTAACACATGTACGCCATATATGAAATGAGAAGTGAATTTTTAATTCATTGCAATTGATAAATTTTTTCAATTTAGTAGTTTATACTTCTGAATCTCAAGAGATAGTAACGTTCTTAATCAACTCCTTTCTGTTGGTAATTTTAAACGTGAGTAATTATTAGGTTGTCAACCCGCATATAAGAAAGTTTGTTATGAAAACAATTCTTTTTTCTCGCATTATCGGTTATCGAAAGAGAGTTATTTTTGCACTTATTCGACAAGTTGTCGTAAATTAAGAATCTGACTTTGTACCGGTAGTAAATTGAAATTAATTTTACGCTTGTATACGCATCGGTGAATCCCCTTTCACTTGCTTCAGAAGACAATGTGAAAAGTTCGTAAATATAAGCGTCCATGACAAGTCTGCTATAATTTTAACAGGTGGGTTGCTTATCTTAAATCATATATATGACGTATTGAAATGTTTAATAAAAATCATTATTTTTATACCAAGTAAGATACGTATCTTATGATTATCTACGTATAAAAGGAAGATTGCTACGGATAATAATTGACCAAATAATTGGAAGATTGCTACGGATAATAATTGGCTTCATTATAAAAATACGGAAGAACAAAAATTTCTTTTTTTTTGTGTACTTCACAATAATCATTCTCGAGATAATAATTAAATAATTGTTAAGTAATTCGCTTCCATAATTTTGATTAGAAGAAGAAAAGTTAATTACTGCTATCAATTACGTACATTCTTTTACAGAGATCTCACGAAAGCGACAAAAATTAATAAATATAACGATGACAGTTTGTTAATATTTTTCCTTAAGTTCTTTTGACGCGTGAAAGTAGGACATTTCTACTTCTTATACAATAATTAAAAACATATTGTATGGCTTTTTTTCGCTATATTTCATGAAAAAAAATGTAGGGCAAGATAATGTTCTAATTTTCTCTCTGTTCTACACATTGCGCAATTTCGCTTTGAGGATTACTGGAATGAAAAGCGTGGCACTCTTTCTTACGATCGTTATGTCGTTATGTCGTTTGATTCTTTAGATGGGAGTGGTCTTGCGAAGTTGTCAGTCGAGATGCTCGTTATACGTGCGCGCATACCGGTGGATCTAGAATTCACCATAAATTCAACGAACGACTTGCATGGGAAACCCGATATAAAAGAAGTGTCAACCCCTTGAGCGCTATCAGTGCTTTGTAAGTGCGCGCCACGCTCAATATGATGAAGCTGCTGGTAAGCCGTTAGATTCGCGTACAATAGTCACAGTTGCAAAGTTAACGAATTGCTAATTCGATTGTGTGACATTGTTTGAATTATGGTTTTTATAGAATATCCCAGACGTGCCTCAAATGTTTGATAAAACGTGATCAAGTTTTCATGAAATTTAAGAAATAAATATGTCGAGTTGTGAAAATAGATATCAATTTTTTTACTTGAAATTTTTATTTTGTACTATTGTATTTATTTTTATATATCACTCCTTTTTCATTGTGACGAATCGATATATTTTATTTATCGAAACAATCGTTCAAGTCTGAAATACTTTATGCAGTCGTTCGCTGATTACGATGGTTTATATTCGTAGTGTCCACATATCGACAATTGTTTTAGCTTTTGCTATCGTTGATTGTTCTGGTCTCGGGAGACGAGGCTTTCGTCGCCGAAAGAACAGCCGTGGGCAATGACGTATCCTCGCAAGAGACTGCTCAACCGAGCGTCGGGGAGATCATAGGAGAGAAGAAGTTAGGAAAGAGAAGCTACGCTTCGCTTCCCCTGGCTTACTCACCCTACGCAGGCACATCCTACGTAGGCGCTTACACACCCGTGTTGCCGTGGTAAATAGTATATATAAATATCTTGTCAGCGGCGCGAATGTAAAAATCTCGGGACAGCAGTTTGGCGCTGACGTTGATTCATACGTTCGATTTCTCAGGTATCGATCGGGTGGATTGAGTAGCTACGGATTGAGTAGCTACGGATTGAGTAGCTACCGTTCCGGCTTGCCGCTACGATCTTTGGGCTGGCCGTCGCTGTACGATGGTTTGCACGGTGGTTTGCACGGTGGTTTGTACGGTGGTTTGTACGGTGGTTTGTACGATGGTTGGAACAAAGGGTGGTAAATTTCAAGGATTAAGCGTGCGATTGTTGTTAAGAAGGTACGCGTCTCACATCGGTTTTTTGGCGCTCTCGATAATTCATCAGTGTCATAGTTTGCTTTGTCATGATTCATAATATTCATCGAATTGTTTCTTGTGAATGTATTTGGGCAAGCGATGCGAGACAAGGCACATTTACGTTTATTTTTAGGCTCACAGATTCCATAATAATTGTTTGCAGACGTTGTGGAATTTTTTTATCCATTCCTTATCACTCTTTCACGATTAGTTATTATCATGTATTATCGATTGACTGATGTATCGTTGCGTGTGAATTATAAGATGACATAATACTCGATCGTGGCGATCATTCATACAATTAAACATGTGGAAGCAATTCGATTAAATAAATATTTTGTATATAGAAAATGACGAATTATTTTTTGCGCATACCTTTAAGCGTTTCTTCATGTAAGCTGTCAATATTTCCTCGCATATGGTGAGATTTTTGTCCGTATCCTGTGCAATAAAGCAATGAATTCTAGAGAACATCTTAAATAAAATCTAGTTCTACAGTATTGTGTATAATCAGTTTTAGAAATTGAAGCATTATTGAGAATTCTCGTGAGAAATTTTCAATATTTTTTAACAAAAGAAAAATGTTTTGAAAATTTATTACTATTTTTACAAATACTTTTTTGAACCTGACATTTTTTTACGGAGTGATAAATATGTATGGAGGAGTAATTAAACCTTCAAGATGCTCGTCAGTTCTTTGATCTTCTGCAACTTGGCTTGTTCTTGCTCGGTGGATTGTGTCACGCGGCACATTCGATGTGGATTCGGTGCGTACATTTCAGGGTGCGAGACAAAAAGTGCTAAAGTAGTCTGATAATTCTAACGTCACTCTAAAAGTACATATCACTTGTCTCTCGCCGCAGTGCGTCTTCTCATACGTGAGCTAAGCTACGTACAAGACATGCGGTTGCTTAGGAACAAAAGGGTAACAAATACCTTATCGGTTTTTTTATGCAAAATGTTGAACCATTAGCATTTTGGTTCCGCATACTTTTCCTATAAATAATAATTTTGCCGTAACATATTCGGAAATTGTAATTTTTTAATTTGCTTTCTGACTCAAATTAAATATCATCAGCTGATTTGAGAATTAGTTATCATCCACAATATCGAGTGATTAATTTTGTGACTCTATATATCATCTGAAGAAAATATTGCCTTGAATCTGCTGTAGATAAGTTGTCTTCCGCAGCAGCGGACTTATTGTTTTGTTCAAATGCATGTAGGTAGTTTATATATATTTTTAATTGATTATATTTATAATGCATTGAACTTATTAAAAAGTTATTTTATATATTGTATTTAAGATTTCTCTAATGCTGAAATAGTAGTCTTCTGTATTATCTGCTCTGCTACTTGCCTCGCTGCACTTCGTTAGAGGGCAGCCAGGACTTACGTAAAATCGATATTTTCTCTGGCGCGATAATATGTTTACAAATACTGCAGAAAATTAGATTAACGAAATACTTAAATGTTGTGCAATCACAGATATTACGAATTTTGTGTTGACTATTAATTTAATTTAATTGTCATAAAAACGAAATTTTTTAACATATATTTTACGAAAATATTTGAGACTTGTTTACTATTAAGCAATATTTAATGTATTATATTATTATATTTAACAAGTATTTATTAAGATACATAATTGATTTTTGTCGCCTTTTGAAAGATTACACTTATTTAAAGCATCAATTCAGGCTTTCAAAATATTACGAAGTTGCTGAAGGGAAGGGTATTTCAACCCCTTTTGCGCAAAAGTCAAAGGCCAACTTTGTGGTTGCACGTTTATTAGCCCCGGTGTGGACAGTGAAAGAAAGAAGGGAAGAGCGGCAGCATCTCTTTTCAGATGGACCAGTTTTTTGGTCGGCTGAAATTCACCGAAAGAGTTTCAGAATGAGAGTCAAAGGCTAACTGGATGCGTTTTATGGCGGGATGTTTATATACGTTAGAGTGGACAGTGGTCATTGTCCCGGGGCAGCATCCCTTTGTCGGATGGACCCGTTTTTCGAGCGGCACGAGCCCGCAAAGATGTGCCCGGGAGGGAAACCGGGAGCAGGACCTCGCCACGCGAGCGAACAGGTTTCGCCGCCGGATAGGGAGCGGAGCGCGAAGCGGAGTCTGTGGGGGGAAAATAGATCGTGATCTACATCAGGTGGAAACTGGTCCATACCCCGGAATTTAGACGGCTCGGTGTCAATCCACGTGCGATCTGGCCGAGCGGAGATCAGAGATCAGGCTCTCAAGAAAAGCAACGAGCTCCAAATACGACAGTGGGAACAGGTTCCGCTGTATAAACGAGATCACCCCCGTTCTTCGACCGCGCATCGGAAATGTAGAGCAGGTGGAATGTTTAGATCCGCGAGCGGGAAAATTTCTTGTTTACAAAGCATTGATGGAACGGTTAGAAAATAATCGATCCGACTGTGCGCGAACTTGCGTTTATTATCTTAGATAACAGACGATAATATGCATATAACTGATTCAACGCACACAATTATTTATCAAAATAAGCTATTTATTTTGAAAGAAATGAATTTGAAAGATTTGATTAAAATTTATAATTATATTCATAACTATATGTTGTATTTTATTATGCGACACTTGTACTATTAAATTACTTAAATTTACTATTTTGCGTACTGCGCTTGAAAATAATTTTTTTGTACAAATAAATTTAAATCCTTGCAGCATAAAGTATATAAATACATATATAAATTTCGATTAATAATTGAAAGGACAATGAACGATTGATAGTACTCAGTTTTTAACAGATTTCTTGAAAAAAAAAAATTGTCAATCCACATTGTCTGCATATTAATAGCAATCACCGTCACAGAATCTTGTATTATATTTTCCGGAGAGAGCACTTGCATATCAGGCGTTAAATGAAGAATACGATAAAAGGGATTGTACTCTGGGCCTAGGGACAAAGAACATGCGGAGCTCAATCAAAAGGACGCGAAAACAAAGGCCGCTGACGTGCGTGTCACATGAGACGTCGAAACCAGCCCACATTGGCCACTTCTTTCACCTGTCCATCACTTCCTCCCTGTAAAGAGGACGCCTCTGAAAGAGGACATTTGCGTTTCCGCGCTCGTAACAGCCATTGTGCGCCTTTATCGGCCGTTTCACGCTCCTCTCCGCTGGCAGTTCACTCCACCAACGGCTGTGCGTTCGATCGTACAGAATGCATATCGTGGGAGACGAAATACAAATTACACGCCATACTTTCGATTGCTATCAATTCGCAATAATTTATGCTTTAAAAAATGACCGGATAAAAAGTATCTTAAACTCTAATCTTTAATTAAATAAAATTAATGTGTTATATTTTTCTGTCAATTTCTATGAAATTAGGTTTTATCAAATACATTGCATATTTCTGCATTTTTAATTTATTACCTAATAATCTGTAAATATCTATTGGTAAATTAAGTTATAACTGTCAATGTTTTAATTGCCAAGTTTGACATAGGGAGACGTGATTTAATGAGGGACGCATGTCGTAAATAAGCGCAAGGAAGAATAGTGAAGAAAACTTCCGCCGTCGAGTTAATTTCAGCTTCGGCTGCGAGAATCTTTTCCCTGCAGGGGGCCATGAAAAGATCTCACTACGTACACAGCACATTACCCCCATTCGTATCGGTAACGAGGTCGACTTTACTCCGCCAGCACTCTTCCTCCGGGGTGGAGGGGGGGGGAGGGGGAGGTATAGACGAGCGCGCGGTATTACCGGGACACCCCGTATATAGGGAGGGCGTATTTGTTTTACTGCCTGGCTGCCGGCATTGGTTGAGAACGTGCTCTGCATTCTTGAAATCGTGCCACCCTTGTTACGGCATAGACTCTCCACTGACGTTTCCCTCACCCCTTCGTCTTGCCATCAAACCCGGCTCTTTTCCTCGTCGCCGCAACAACCATGAGAAGGATCGTCGTCGATCCCCCCGCGTGATCGTAAAAAATTCTTAACTTCTGTAGTAGTTCCTAGTATAGTAGGTATATAAGTGCTGCATAACGTATGCTTCGTGAGATACTTTCGAGGAGCATTTATCTGACGATGAAGATAATTGATGTAAAACGATCGTCGTAAAATAATCATTGAAATCATTATTTATTCTATGTTATTTTCAAAAAGTAGCTATATAGATATTGAAGTCGCGGATTATTCGTCGCTTACCGTATTATCGAAATGTAATGACGATGAAATATCTATTTCAAAGAATTTTAGGTACATCGCAGAGATACGTTTTTAGACTCGACGATGTAATCATTAATAAGAACGAAAAAGTCGTCGAAACCGCGTCATTAATCTTGCACGTCTTTGCCGCTGTCGGGAACAGCGCTCAAATCCGAGAGGATTGTCTTCATTCTTTTCTTCGATGAGACTGTAAAAATTTGTAACTCCTGCAATAGACACGAAGTGCTCCTACTGTGAGATATTTCTTTTCTGATCTGTAAGGAGAAATTTATTGCATTTATTGCATCCGCTATTCTTGCAAAATACAATAGCTCTTCCAATTGCTGCATATTAAAATTGGGTTTTAGCAAATTGTTGTAAATTATATTTCGTATGATAGTTTATTGCGACATTCGAATACAATTGCACAATTTAATTACTGTTAACATAATTTTTTTTGCATCAATGTGATGGTTCTTGAAGAAATAATATTTCTTACATTTTTTTACTTTTTTCGCTGGATGATTCCCTACATTTTTAATATTTTTAAAACGGGCAGGTTGAGCAACGTTGATTTCGCTATTCGGGCTCGTAAAATTGTTATCTTCTTTAATGGTCGGCTCTCCTCGAGTCATCTCGGTCGGCGTCTGATTTTTCGATAACGGCACGTTGCCGCGCAGACACAGTCGTCACATTGCGGACTTAGACTATCTCTCGACAAGATGAGAGAGACGGCGAAGGAAGAGTCCGGCGTTCTGCCGATCCTAATTTACGGCTGGGATTTCAGGCGTTTATGTCTTTCCGATAAGGTCGTTCACGCAGATGCCAAGCCTGCACCGATGGATCTTCCTCATCCCGCGCTCCCACTTCTTCTTCTTCCGCTCCCGTCGGCTTTCGCGTGTCGATAGGACGCGACGAAACGTCAGAGCGTAGTTCGTCTTACGTTGTTCGTCGTTAACAAGAGCGGATAGGATCGGGGTGTCGATTCGTCAACGGTGCGCGATCGGACTCGCAAAATTGCTCGCCATTCTTCTACGATTTTCTGCTAGAAATAATATTGATCGAGCGCCTCGTAAAAGGCGCGTGGATGTAAGATTTAACCGCTTCTGCATAATAAAGCGCAATCCCTTGTTCTTCGGAAAGACAGTGTGAGATTGCGCTAGATACACAAATAAAAATCTCTTTTATCATTCATTGAGAGTCAATATCTACTTAACCTGCTTACTAGGAGATAACATTTATGGCATAAATTTCTCTAATGCAATCTGCTTAAAAAATGAAGAATGATATTCGGGAAAAATTTTTGCGAATTTAAATGAATTTGATTATAATTTTAGTTATCTTTGAGTCTTTTATTATATTTAGTTGCCTTTCTCGTTGATATTTAACGATTTATAATTTATTGTTTTAATATAATAAATAAAATTCAAATGTGCAATATACATATAATTATGTTATTATGAAACATATTATATTATTTTTTAATTTTTTAGGTTCTGTGGGGCAATGTTGCGCGGCGAAGTTAACGATCAATGCAAATAAACAACATTTCAAAGTAAGTAATTTTCATTTTTTATTGGATACAATTAAATCATGAGTAAAGTAATTTTATCAAATTTAAACCAAAAAATTATAATTCTTCTGAACAGTAACAAATATAAAACAATTTTTATATACTTGAAAGTTAAAATTAGTTCTGTTATTATTATGTACATTTTTAAAAACATAATTTAAAAATAATGAAAAAAATTTTTTTATTTCTTTAAACAATATTTAATTACAATTTTTCAAACTCTTGATTCTTAATTTGAATTTGAACTTTACTAATCTTAAAAGATTCTATTTATATGATTTAATTGCATCACGTATTATTAGCTGCTTTCGTTCATCACGACAATGTAAAATTTTATATCTTATTTATATCACACATGTATTCTTATATTTAAAGCAGTTATAATGCTATAATACTATGTCCGCTTATGTGCACAATTTTCGCATTTATCACTGATGTGATATCGCTTATCTAGTCATGTAAGCTAAAGGGACGCGAAGCGAATCGTTTTGGATTTCCAACCGATCAGGCAGGATCCGCAATAATATTTGTTTAAAAGACAAGCGGCCGGAAATTCGATCAAATTGGAAATTTCGCCTTTTTTTCCGTCCTTGCGAGGGTGTTAAATTCCCTGTGAGATTCAATTGGTCGGCGATTCGCGGCAGGCACAGATTTCCTGTCCGGAAAAATCGACAGGATGGATTTGTTCACGATTTTCTATCGGGTCGGCGCTTTTACCTCTGATTTCTCACGTTCTGTCAATCTGTAGAATGAGTCCAATACATCGCAGATTTAAGGGATTAATAAGACCAATGTAATTTCGTTAAGTGGCAAATCTTAGTTAATTAAATCGAATGGGATTCTCTTTATTATTATTAAACTATCGTGAATAATCAATAACGCGATATTATAGAATCACTAACATTACATTGAATTACTGAGAAGCATATATTGGAAATTCTAATATTACATTAAATTTGAAATGGTAATGTAATGTAAAACAAATTATTAAAAATTTGTAATGTTATAAAAATGAAGTAATTGCTCTCGATTTTATATAAAATAATTTGATATCAATATTATGTTCATATTAAGCACACAAATATTAGAAAGATTTAATATTTTTCGAAATTACATATTTATTTTTTTGAATTTAATTTTATACAAAAAATAATTACTAAATATGGCCCGACGCTTGATTTAATGTTAAGATAATGTTGCTTATTTACGTCTAAAACTCTTGGTCTTTTTGACAGAAAACGTGGTCTTTGACCCGATAATCGTATAAAGCTCGTTAATTATTGCTAGGATCTTTCGTACTAAAAATCGAATCAGAGGATTGAAACCGAAATATTCATGGATGAAACTTATCATCGAATAAAGTCAGATTGTGAAATACAAAAATAGCTGGCTCGCGACATACGAGATCATTTCTCGTATTTCTAAATGTGTGATTGATTGATTTGCAAAAGATGTATAATTGGTTTGCGAGAATTTGACACCTATTATTATATTTTACCGTTTTCATCTTTAAAAGATTTAGACATGCCAGAGAGAGAGAGAACAGAATATCTTATTTGATCGTCTTTTCTTTCTCATCTTCTTTTGGTAAAAATTGATTGGCCATCCATTCTTGTATTTTGCATTTTTTATTATCAAATTTTAGATTTTTTACCTTATATTTGTGGAAATGATGTAGAAGTTAAATTATTATTAAAATAGATTTAGTTGTATTAAATTTAATTAAATTAAGGTTTACTTAAATTTTTATATGCAAGTCAAAACGTTCTTATCTATTCACGCCTCTGAAATTTAATTGCTCACAAATACGAGATTTTTAATCTTATAATTAATACAAATTAATATCTAGACATTTTTATTATATAAAAGTCTAATCTAAATTGGATTAAACGTCTGCAGATAAAAAGTAAATACGGAAATCTTGACAGACTTTACGTTTTATAATTTTTTATAATTTCTATTATATTGAAAATTCAGCTTTCAATAGATTCAATCAATCTGTAGAATAATCTCCTATTATTTAACAAGTAATCCGTCTCATACAATTAGGTCACAACTGGCCGAATGAATGATTAAGCGGGAACGATTAATTCAATCTCGATTCGACGCGCGCGCGAGCGCTGACAAGAACGTCGTTCCTTGTTCCCAGTGGAAGGACGCGAATTGTAAACGAGGCTATCGGTAGACCCACACTTTTTACTTTCGGCCACTATCTTGCGACGTCGACAAGGGGGGTATTCGCCGGGGCGGGAGGGGGTAGAGATGGCCAGAATTTATAGCGTCTTTGCGATAGGGATCGGGATGGAGGAAGGAGGAGGGAAGGATGAGGCAGAGCCGCCCCTCCGACTCAATGTTTTCTGCAGGGAAAGTCGGAAGTCGAGCCGAATCCTGGCCAGGACTAGCCGTCTACCATACGTCTTGCTAACAGACTGGAGAGGTTTAGTCGTCGAAAGTGAGATGAGAAAAATTCTATAAAATTATCCCGTCCACGTAACAATCGTTTTTGCATGACGTATTTTTCCGTACAACATGCCGAATCGTCGTTGTGAGTTTCGTGTCTTAAATCATCGCGTTGCGGGCGGGGCGAATTTTCGAAGCGTTTCTCGTGCGGACAATTGGTGTCCGTTATCGAGTAGATTTAGTTGGACGAGCGGGTCCCTCCATTTTCCGAATGGACTTCTGACCCCACCATCCCATGGCGCACGGGGATGCTTTTTATTAGACTTCACTAGGGTCACCCGGTATACCCGACCGCGCGCGTATGTGTGCGCGCGCGCTTGTGCCTTCGTGTGCGTGCGTATGTGTAGGCGTGTGTTACACGTAGGAAGATCTCGTATATGCGAAGGCAGTGGCCATGTTCAGGGTGGAGGGACAGCCCCATTCGCCAAATTAACTGCGTTAGACCGGAGCCCTGGAATTCTTTACGCTTTCCTCGACCTACGACCGGCCATTTTACGCTGGATCTCGCGACGGAAACGATCGCCGTCCCTCACCCTCGATTTTTTTTTCATTGCATTTTCCTCCACTTACCACGTGTAATTTCCCCCCCGTAGGAGACGTGCATCGGGCAGATTTACGGCGGTATTACATTCGAAACGGCGTATTGCGCACCCGTCGGTCGCTCTTTCTCCGACGACTTATTTTAAACTTGTATTAGCATCTGGATTATTCTTTTTTGATTGATTCTCTGTGAAAATTAGGTTAATATAATATACACTATTGAAATTTAAAAATAATGTGTTAAATTTGTTGTCGTAATTAACAGTCAATTATTATTATGTAATAATATATATATGTTGTTAAATGCTTTTTTCTATAATTGGGGAAGTGGGATGCGTATGCGTTGTATATGGCAATTATGGGCGCACGAGTTCTCAGGACAGAAGTAATTTCTTTGCGAACTTTTCGAAAAGGGGCGAAAGTGCATAACGCGGGAAACTTAAGTAACGATTTCTCTAAGAAAGTTTCGCACGGCGAGACTTTAAAGCCGAGCGCCTGAGACGGCTTCTTAATCGAATCACTAATGCTTGTAAAATCTTTGTTCGAGACTCCTTAAAGAGAAGGAGATGAAGCACCGCGCGCGCGACCGAGAGTAAAAGCGTTTACTGCGAGTTGACGAAGTACTAGAGTAAAAAAGCGGGTTTACTTTGACCGACTATGACGCCATATAGTATATCATGAAACTCAGTATTATTTGATATAATTTATTTTACGCATATTAACACAATTAGATCTGATTTATTTTCATATTGCACGTTTGGAATTTTTTGAAACAGAAACGTTTTTATTAATTAAAATACAACAGAATATTTTATTCAATCTATTAAATTATTATATTAAAATATTAATTGTGGTGCGTATTTTATATTTTTTATTTACCTATTATTAAGTAAAGTCTTTGCATTTAAAATACTTGCCGAATTTATTTTTACTTTTTTAAATAAACAGCGCTCCTTCTGACATATAGATAACAGTTTTAGCACCGCTTGAATTACTCTGAGGATCCATACTTTATTTTACGGAATTGCCGATGAGATTGTAGCCGTTACTTAACCGGAGAGCTGTATTAATTTACGCGATCAGACGCGGGCACTTTGTCCGCTCCGAGCTTCGTTAAATTCTCTGCTAGCCGGTCCATCCGCAGATGCGGAGTATCCGCGTTCGATTGCGGACAACTTTCTGAATAGGTGATCACGTAAAACTGATTTAGCAATTCGCCCATTCTCCCGGACGGCGCGATCTTAGTTCAAATTGAGTATAGTCCAAGTCTTACTCTCGGGTGAACCACTACTAATCCAATTCCAGAGATCTCGAGACGTTCCGAGGTGAGTCGAGGGTGAGCAGGGTGTGCGAGAGGTGGCCGTGGGGCGGTCGAGAGAAAGAGCCGTCGGGACGCGCTGCGGATAGACGGAGGAGGTAGCTGCGGGAGCGGGCGAGGGCGAAAGAGAGTGTACGAAGTGAGGGTGGGTCGAAGGTATAATATCGCCTATGCAAATAGCCTTTGGACTTAGACTGACTGAATATACTTTAGAGCTGGCGCTGGCACACGAGTTTAGACCGCCGTCGTATTTTCCGAGGGAGCGAGCGCTTCCGTGTACACGCGCTCTTAAAAAATTCCATCGGCAACCGCCGGCTCGTTACGTCGCCGTTCGTAAGACAAAATCTTTGCGCGACGGTGCACCCCTTTTCGAGGTGTTTAAATGAAACGCGTTTGGCGAGTTACAGGAAGATAGACACATTTTCGAGCCTCAGTTATGATTAAATTCAGCTGACTGTTGTGATGGGTGAGTTTTTATCTCGACGGCAGAATTACGTTCTATTTTATATTAATAAGCGGGAGGCAGTCTTATCTTTGTTTTGTATTTTTTATAATCTGTCGAGAAATGTGAGACAACGTGATTGGAATTATCAAATTTCAGATAAGAATAAAACGCGTAGTTTTCATGATACTTTATTTAAAGCGACGATTAGATTTAAATCTATCATGACAATCGGGCTTGAATAATAATCAGAGTGAAATGTTATTTACAATTTTTGTGCAATAGTTTCGAATTATATTTGAGCTGAAACACATACATATGCATACATATAATAAAAAATATACAACATGCATTTACTATTAATAAAATTTGCACGTCTAATAATTAAGCCACTATTCGGCAATTGGTAATTAGCGCTTGATTATTCCGTTATTATTCAACACTTACATTAGCATATGTTACACGACTCGCCGCACGCGCGAAAAGTAGTCGAAGGAAAGTTGCGGCGGCGCGCGAGTGAAATAAGGGGCCGCGGTAATAAGGGGAAAACGCACTTGAGTGGTAAACGTAGCCGATGGGGCGAGGAGGGCAACTGGCCGGAGGGGAGGAGGGGGGGTTGCAAAACCGAGCGGAGTGAAGGGAGGTTGGGGACGACATTAGGCTGGGTTTCCAGACGAGACGAGGGTAGGACGTTTGAGGTCAGTTCGGGGCGGTTTTTTCAACCCCCGGAGCGACTCGCTCAATACCAAGCCGCCCCTCGACTGACCAATGGTCGGACTCGGGACCCCACCATCCGCGCCGGCTGACCAGCCAGCCGATTGGACGAAAACCTCCCGAGGGATACTCTATCCGGCGAGGATACTCTCTCGCTCTCGGCCCCGGATCTCCTCGAGATCTGCTAACTAACCGGAGAGGAGAGAGAGATTACGTACCGGGTGTACCCGTGATATCGGAGATTCCGCGGAGATATTTCCTGCCCTCGGAATTTACCGCCCAGTCTCATCCGGCAAAGGAATTTCTGATGAGGGATTAGAATGAATTTACTGTCTCGAATACTGTACCGGTTATTCTCGCGCCATCCGGAATAGCGTGGAAAATTGAAACCCCGCGGCAATTGATTCTCGCAAAGTATTCCGCAGTCGTTGTGTCCTGTCGCGGAAAATACCAGTCGTCGCTCCTTTTAACCTCAACTCGTCGATTCGCGAGACTTGTGAAATTTTTCTCGGGCCGCGAGAAGTTTATGCGCTGTTAGTTTTATCGTAATTTTATACCGATATCCAGCGTCTATCGTTGACGGACGATATAAATTCGTTATTTCGCTTATGTCAGTGGTAAGAGATATAAGAAATTCGCAATATGTTAGCACGAGAAAGTATATTAAAAATATCCATCTCGAAGTGAAGAGCCTATGCGCGCGGCATAAACGTCCGTAGTAATATCTTTACCCGACTCGATGCATTTTATCGAGTAACGAAAAAGGCTCCCACTTCCTCGGCGGCGGAGGATCGCGATACCGTCGTTCTTCGAAGAGTTTGGCATTTCCTCCCGCGTCACCCGCTAGACGCGTCGGAATAGAAACCGTCATAGCCGGGGATACCGTCGTCGATGCAAACCGTACGTCGGCGTGTTTACCAATGTTATCAGCGCAATAATGGGACACCCAGTATCCGTCCAGCGACGCGTCGGTCGTCCTGCCGCGAGTTTGCTCGAGATGATATCGGCCGCTTTCCCGTGCTTTTCGTTAGATTCCACCGTTACTAAAGCAGATGGGTCTTGAGACTACGCCAAGACTCGTATCAAGACTCGGTGACTTAAAGACACCTTAAAGTTCGCAACCGCGACGTCGGCGGCGAGCGGCGAGACGCTCTCGCCGGAAATTTCGGACCGTCATTGACGGCCGATGGAAATGAAATCGCGAGTTAATTCGGATCGATTTCCAACTTTGCTATTACGCTCTTCGGTCGTGTCTTCTTGCGCTTGTACAAAGAAGATTGTTATCTGACAACTGCGCGAGGAATCTTTTTTTAAACATTTGCGTAATATCTTTGTGCCCTTATCGATTTGTTAGATGCAGTTATATACATAAAATAACGTAAATTTATTATTTATAACAAATGATATAACTGTGAAGGAAAGAACTTTTCTGTGTACTGCCAATCAATAAGCACATTCCGTATAAGTATTTATATGTGTAACCGTGTACAGTGATCGATAAACCATCTCGAGCGAGGATAGCATAACGCATTCTGCCGCGATCAAGACATTTTTTATGACGGCTTCTTTTTACCGAAACGGGAATCACAATTCATTCGGCGGGAGAGCGCGATTTTTTTTAGCACGACAGGTATTCCGTCGGTTATTTTTTTTTCTGCCGGCAGTCCTCACTCGTTCTCTGGCGCAGACGGGGTCAGGAAGAGGGAGGGCTGGCTCGGGGTGGGAGAGGAGGAAGAGTGGTTGAACCCACGGGAACGGGATCAAAGGAAGAATTATCAGGGTTCCAAGCGCGGCCCGGGATTTGGTCCCGTAGGAGACTTACCACATGTAAATAAGGACAGAGCTTCTGTAGCTTGGTGCTGTCCTGCGTAAATAACATTTTTCCGATAGCGCCGGAATAACCCTCTGTGCCAGTCCGGTACGAATCCTTGGCACATCGTCGAGTTCCTTTGTTACCTCCTCTCCCAGCTGCATAATTTTGAACCTCTGCCGAATTTTAGCCCGTCAAATATCGTGGCGCGCGGTAAATCGCATATCTAAATTTTGTTATTCTCCTAAAGTGTAAAAAGTGAATCAGAAAAATTTCTCTATTACGGAAGTACAAAAAGTGTAGGAATATCACGCAGTGTTATTAGTAGACAGGTTGATATATTTTATTTATAAATTTATATGTGCGTGTACTCTTTGTAGTAGTTTTGCATGTTAACATTTTGCTGAAATTATATAACAAAATATTGAACATAAACGAAGAATTGATTCGGCGTACGTAATACAAAAATCATGATACATTCAATAATACAACATTTATCGTATTTATGATAACGTTATTGACACTGTAACTGATGATAATACAACTGTATTAAAATTTAGCATATCTCAAGTAAGATGATTGGTGCAAGCGAACCCCTATCCCTCGCGGCGGAACAAAATTACGTTTCGAGAACTCAAAGAGCAAAGGGATTTTAATACACAGCACATTTCGACATTCCGAGCGTCTCTTGATTTCTCGCGTTTCTCGTTTACCTATCCGTTTTTCCTTCTCTCTCTCTCTCTCTCTCTCTCCCCCACCGGGCTAAAAGCGAGAAAGTATTTTTGTTTCCCTCTATTTTCTCTCTCTCTCTTTCTCTCTCTCTTCTTTTTTTATCTCGCCGGGCCAGCATATTCGGCGCGGTGGCAGTTCTACGTTTCAAAATGTATGCAAAAGACCGGAGCACCCCGCGCATCCTAACACGGTACACCCCGCGGAGAAAAGCTGCCTCTCTGCCCTGGCGATCTCTCCCGAGTATTTCTCTTGAGATTGACGTCACCGGCTGTCATGGAGGGGGATAACGGAAGGCATCCTCGAAAAATCGTCGGCAGCGACGGAACAATTTTGTCAGCCGACTCGTCTCCGGGTTACCTTGCGTAAATACGAGCCCCGCGAAACGGCGCTAGATTCTTGCCGGACTGTACCGGGGTCCGGTCGGCGTAGTTACCATCGATTCGTGGCCGCAACTGTTTCGTCGTTTAAAAAAGGAACGCCTCGAGTCGTGGGGTGGAAAGACATCTTTTCCCGACATATATTTCTGTTTGTCCAAGGGGCCAGGCACCAACCGCCGAACAATATAGGGTCATTTTACGTGTTTTCTTACACGGAAGCAGGTTGCCATCCTTCCCTTCGCGCGTTATCCTTTTTCCCGTAATATGTCACTTTCGTCGCGCGTACACCTCAATTTAACATTCGTTTCAAGAAAATGATCTTGCAAATTTATTTTCCAGGATTTATCCTTTAGCTTGAAGCAATGATTAATCTTATCAACTAAAGCAGATAATAATATCGTTTTACGTTTAATAAAGACAATTATCAAACAGTAAATACTGAATTTTTCAACGAAATTAGTATCATTTTATTCAAAGTAACAGTATTATGGTATAATTTTCTCTTTGTTAAATATTTATTTTAAGAAGTACCGTCTTAATAAAATGGACTGCTAACTGATTATGAATTTTAAACAGTATTTATCGGTACGATATCTTTATCGCTTCAGCGTTCATTGCTCGGTGGAGTAATATTTCCTGCGAAATTTATAGATGATCGAAGTCTTGCGGGCAACTGTACCGAGCGTTGAACGGCTACTACGCTTTGCGAAGGCGGAGTGGATCCCTGCGCCGCATATTGATTCGCGATAATTTCATTTTTCCCAGCTTCTTGCTAACCGATTAATGTCCCTTCCGAGCAACTGTCCGTCAATTGAAATGCAAACGAGCTGCGAGATCTATCCTCCGCGTTGATTCCTAATAATCTATCCATTTCGAGTTCGTTCCGGCAATCGAGCCTTTGACTGGCGCACGAGAGAATTTCTCCCGCGTTCTTCGGCTTTTTTCTTCACGCTGCGATAAGGGAACGTGTAAATACGGAGGCGTACACCCGCGAGAGAGCTCGCGCGGCAGAAACGGATAAAGCGGGCTGGCTGGCAGCGAGGAAGTAAAAGGGCGGCGAAGGGAAATAAGAGCGAGTCAAGGGGGAGAGAAGAGAGAGAGAGAATTTTATTGGCTCTGACTTGGCGCCCCCTAACGTCTGCTCGTTTGCCTCGCAGATTTTCATATGTTTTCATCCACTCGGAAAATTAGGACGTTATGCAGAAATCGGACTCGCGAGTCTCTCCAGGAGAGCCTTTGTGTTTTTGCGTATACACGGTTTCCTTCTATGCGGGTTATTGGTTCTCGCTGCTACGGCAGACGTAAGACGTCTTTCAGAGACGTTCGCGAAAACTGCGCGGGTTATTCAATCTTTAACTTACGAAAAATATCTTTTTCCAACTTTGATGAGATTTACGAAAGATGAAACTGTATTTAAAAGTCACAGAAAATACGAGGAAGTGACATCGCGACAATTCCTTTTGAGCAGTCGCGATGTTTCTCTTCGAGGAAAGGGAATCCACATTCGCGAAGGAGAATTTAATTAATGTGATGTGATACGAATCACATTTAGTCTCGTGGTTCGTGCAGCGAGATAAAGAATTCATAAAGGGGGAAAACGACGGGTTCGCACGTGGATTCTTTGTTGCGGCGCAAGCACAGGACCATTATGCGGAAACGAATGCCTCTCACCAGCCGGCGTCATCCCGAACTAAGAAATTCAGCATCGAGTCGAGGGTGGGTATTCGTGTTGAGACGCGGGTACATCCACCGCAGAAAGGCGGCGCATAAAAAACATATTTCGAGGTCTTGCCGGGGCTGCGGCAGGGTGGACCTTCGTAGTAATATATCAAGCCAGATCGATACTATTCCGCAGACTTCGGTTGTTCGGAAACCTTCTAGGGCGCCCGTCCACCTCCTTCCTCCTGTTTTCCCCTCCCCTCCCCCCTTCCTCCCCCCCCTCTCTCTCTCTCTCTTCTCTCTTCGACGACTACACTCTCAAATATCCTCGAAGTTAGAACACCGGCAAGACGTGGATAAGCCAGTCGTAGACGTTGGAAATTCGACGAGACCTCGCGCGCCACACTTGCCACGACGATTTGATCAACGATACATTGTAAAGCCGTTACGGTGGCAAGAAGAAGCTAGCGGTGGCAAAAAGGGCGATCTTTATAGCGACACAGTATCACGGGATGAATTTGTATGAAGATATATTTTTCCAGTAAGAAAGCCGAGAGAATTTACAAAGACGTCAAGAAGCACAAAGATTAAAGCGATATCCGATAACCTCGCGATTCCGTCTGTGTCTCGACGTTAAAACAGATCGTCAGATTCTTTTTAGTTCGCCGTTTTTTTTTTCTTTGTAGTCGGAAGAAGGCATTCGACCAGTTTCGACACTCCGTACACGATCGCGAAAGTGGTCGCGGAGTTGAGGCGACGCTCGGATATTTATGAAACGCATCTTTAGCCGGAGAAGGCGAATGATGTACTTGAAAGGTAGTAACGAGGGAAAGTGCCGCCGAATCTCTATCGATCGGCGCGAAGTGCCGAGAGGGCAACGAAATCAGATTACACAAAGGCCTCTTACCTGATGCGCGGCGTGCGAAGTCTGGCCCAAAACTGGCACCCCATCGCCGGGGAGGAAAGGGGTGAGCCTTTTCCGCGGTTGCAAGTTAGGGTCCGCGTCGTGTGCGCCGTGTCCGTGTGAGCAGGAAGCACAGCGCCAGGTATACGCAACCGTCTCGCTTCCCCTCCTCACTTTCCTGCCCTACCCGTTCGCCTGTTAGCGTTACAACAGTTGTAGCTTCTCATACCGGCGACAACGTTGTAATACAGCCGTGAGTTTCGGATAAATCCTGATATCGTTTCCCGATCGATCACGTTGCGCGACGACGAGCGAGCGAGCGAGCGAGCGAGCGAGCGAGTCACATTGCGGCACCGAATGCAATTTCTGCGTTTCGCGCTATCGAATGTGTAGATTTATTCCGTTTAATGGATAAATCATTCGATCCGAGCGAGTTCGAAACTGGTTTTTTAAAACAATGAGTTTATATCTGCGATTAATTTATTCCCCAAATATTTGCTTCTAGTTTTTATTCTCAGTTTGTCTTGCGTGTTATCTTCGCGATACAGTTTTATCATTTATAGCTCATCTTTTCACGCCGCATCGACAGTTTATATCCTTGTACTCTTCGTGGCGCCGGAAATCCGTGCGCGCCTCGAACGCGAAATTTCGCGTCGCGATCGTGCGGTACGATTCCCCGTTTCCGGATTCGACGTGATCGGGATGAAAAAAAAGTGTCGACGGTGGGGTTCAGCTGGCTAGGAAACCCGGTGAAATCCGAGAGTTTCGGCAGGAGAAGATTTCGGTCGAGGAGAGACGACCGATAGCCATGCGCGATAGCGCGAGAATTCGCGCGGGCCATTGGGCATAGGTCAGGCAGAAGCCAATCCGACGAAACTCCCAGATATATGATAAAAATTGACTGGAGGCGTTCTCTCTCCCGCTCCTGCCCATACCTCGTCGTGGAGGAGCCCGAATTTTCGTCCCGTCCCTTAAATCCCTCGGATAACGCCGTGCGAAGAAGCGTCGTCCCTCGTCCATCCCCTTCGCCGTCCCCGACGATAACACGCACGCGGCGAGCTTAGGCGTGCGGGCGGAATAACGAGGGCGAGAGGGCGGTAAAGAGGGAAAGAGTGAGCTGGCGAGTCATCGGCGACCGATCAAAAAATGATCCGGTGGCTAAAAAGCGCGAGATAGGGTCGGCGATTCTCTCGCGGATCGAGCTTCGATCATGCGTGTACGTAGAGTTCAGGATGAGTCATGATTCAGACCAGTGTGTGTTAATGATACTCCTGAAGCCGATTGTTCTCTGCATTCGATTCTTCAGATGCAAGCGCTAATTGGCTCTTTGTGCTGAAAGGGAATTTTAATTGATTTAGCTTTTAATATTGCGCTGACCGATATTTTTGGATTTTTTTACATTTTCGACTTTAAATATGTTAAATGTTGGAGCTTGAGACGAGGCGTTCTGTATTATTTTATATTATCGATGAAAATATTCTGTGCGCGACTTGGCAAAATAATTATCATACGGTAGCGTTCGCGGGGTGACGCGAGTACCGGTGAATATCCATCGCGAAGGGAATTTAATATCGGAGGAATCCATTTTCAGCGATGTTCCGGTATTATGATTCATCGTGAACGAATATGTCCGTGCGTTCTATTCTGCTGCGAGGAGACGTCGTCGTTGTCGTCGTTGCGCCGTGCGCTTGTCGCGGCAAAAAAATTCGAGGCATCTTCCCTTTCTCTGGTTCTCTTATCCTAACAACCGTAGCGGTGGCAGCGGCGACGGCGCGGCGACTTACCTGGACGCGGAAATTTCCTTTGCAACGTACGGGAAATATTTTCCAAAGACCCGCAAAGCCTCTCCAAATCCACGCCGTGTATGATATCGCTGTGAGCGGCGAAAGTTTTGTCGCTTGCTCCGCCTCGGTCTGCAAACGCAAAGAAACAATGCAATCTGTGATACCACAGTTTAGGAATCTCGGCAAACATTTGTTATTAATAATTATTATTCAATTTTTGTTTATAAACTATACAATCAGAATCTCTATTTGCAATATAAAAGATGGTAGTCCGTGAGAACGCTTTATTTTTCTCATTGTATTCATATCATATTTGTTGAAATTATTATTTCTGTAAATAGAGAATTCTCCGAGGATACAACAGATCATCGTGTTGTTGCTCGAGGCATACGCAAACGGCATGCTATGTATGTTGCGTTTTCCGTTTCTTTTGTTACGCGAAAAACGCTGGAAAATAGGGCAATACATGTCCGGGTCGGACCCGGCCATTTTTGTATTTGTTTGAAATTTTAATGTGGTCGCGGCCGGGACTTGCCGGTGCGGTCGAGGGTGGTCGAGGACCAGAGGGGGTGGAGGGAACACCACCGGGCGTAAACCGGCGGCCATTACCTTCGATTTCGAAATAAATTGTGCGCCATAAACAGGGCGGTCCATAAGAATACATACGACCGGCTTACCGCGAAGGTACCCAATGTTCTGAAAAATGTAGCCGCCGCCGTTGCCGATATCGATCCCTTCGTCGGACCCCCGCGCCGCGTTTTGCCTCCTTTTCTCCTCGCTCGCCCTTTTTTTCGTCCTCCCTCATGGACGAAAGGAAGTTGGTCGCTCGGGTTGGCTTAATTTCGCCCCGAACTCAGTCCTTTTCAGAGAGAGAGAGCCGAGTATCCTGGCGACCTTTGACTTCAGAGTTCCTTCTTTTCCACGCTCTGCTTTTGGCATCCGTCCGAGCACCCGAAAGCACGTCAAAGGGCAATCCTGAATTTTTTAACCGGTCGAAAACTGATGTACATTAGGTTTGTTTGCTCAAAAATAGTTTTTAAGCGAAAGTTTGTGTTGGTGAAAGTTTGTTGGATTTATTACGTAGTACGCAAAAGAACTCTAACTTAATTTAGAATTACAAGAAAAATGTATAAAATTAATAACTCTTACAGTTTAATAATTTTCTTATAACTATTTTTTTTTTTTTTTTTTTTTTTTTCATTGGAAAATTGTTGTGGTGGTAAAAATTGCGCGCACAAATGAGTTTTATACTTACTCCGAGTCGGAAATCAGAAGGATATATAAAGACTGTAGCTTTTTCCATTTCCCTAATTCACGATCCCCTCGTTTCGTATTAGGTTGGTTGATTGTGTGACTCCACACTGTGCGGGGAAAGCGGAAAAGCTAGCAGCTTTTGAAAATGGCCGCTGCCGCGAGCTGATAAGGAGGACGCGCCGCGCGTTGTCCGAGGGGCTTCTCGACAAATGGCCCGTCACGATTCTCGTAAATCAAGGCTCAAGAAGGACCAAGAGGGTCGTGCCACACTTTCGGGTTTCTCGTTTCACCGCGAAACAAATAATCCGCTTAACCGACGCGTTTTTCTTGAAAAAAATCTAGTAGCTAAATTGGAAAATAATCTTTGGCTTTTATTACCTTTCAATTAATTATCTTAAATTAAGAAATCAATTAAATTGGAAAAATATAGGATTGGCAATAATAAATATATTTCAGCGTATCTTGTACATATTGAAGCAAAAATTTATTCGTACTTTTTTTTATGTATAAATTCTTTGACAAAGTCGCAATTCACTTTTTTTCTAAAAAATAAGACATCGATTTTTTGGTATAAAGCGATTAAACATCTGAGGATTTTGGGAAATTGAGCCTTAGATTTAAAGAGAAAGGCTGCAAAGAAGAAGTTAAGTCGTTGTAAAAATTAATTCATCATTTAATATCAATTAGATTATCAATATATTTGCAATAATTACGTAGAATTGAGCATTGAATTGATTTCCAAAGCAGATATGATGTATGCGCATTAGAAAAATCCGAAAATAGATACCGCGTCAAGAATTCGGAAAAAGTGTCATCACAATTGAAGATGCGGCTGCTACAGCCCACTGAAGCGCAGTTGCGCACAGCAGCGGAAAGTAATATTCTGGTGGAGAAATCCGCTAGCGTATAATGTTGCAATCTTATTGACTGCAGAGTGACGTTTTACGCTATTACATTGTCGTTATCTGTTATTATTTTTTTCTACAAAATACTACGCATAAAACATTTTTTTTATAAACTCCATCAACTTTAGATATTAATCTTTTCAATCACATTAATAGATGTGATATAATCGTCGATAAGTTTTCTTTGTTGTATTTTATTTCATGTATCTGACTATCGCACGCGCGAATTTATCCTGGCTAGCAAAAATCCCGAATAATAGAAATTTATCTCTTATTTGCGTATTGCAAAATATCAAAGTTGTCGAACTTAACGCTGCACGTTAGCCCGATTTCTTTGCGAGACTCGAAGTCTAACTACGCCAATTATCGCGCAGCGCGATCACAAGTGCGGGGTCGCGACTGCATGCATCCCTTTTAGGACTCGTTTCCGCGCGCGGAGCCCTCGCCAGCTCGTCTGGCTTTTCACGCTGCGCGCACACATACTCACCGACTACGAATACGGGGTCCCGCGGGTGGCGACGGGAGAAAGAGTCCGCTCGTTAGCCGCTGCGCTGCGCTCACTCGCGAGCCGACGAGTGCCCTGGTCTCGTAACGATAATGCCAACCCTTTGAGGCCGTCGAGTGCGGCGCGAGCGGATCTTCGGGGTCGTCATAGGTCGTCGCGATACTATTTCATCGGCACCCGCTAGACTTACCAGTCTCAGGTATACGGAACCTCCGGCCACTCTGGGATGGGTGAAGGGGGCAGCGGAGCGGAAGCCGTTATACGCGAAAAATCAGTGGGAGAGAAATTTTAAATATTTGAATTAACCCCTTTCGGGCTGGAGGTCTAACCGTATACCTGAGCCCCGGGCCGCTATTATTTTATTCGGTCGTCCTTTTTTGCATCTGGCGTATTCATCGATATAATGTTTCCCTCGCACGTCTGTGTATGAAACTCTCCGTGTCGTTCGCTCTCACTCCATCCGTATCTCTCATTCCATCGCACACTCCATGTAAAATTATGTTAATGGATTATCCTTAAGGGGTGGCACGATTTTCCAGGTAGATCGCGCGCCAGAGGGACACCCCGTGTCGGGATCCTTTTTTTTTCTCTCTCTCTCTCTTTCTCTCCTCTCCCTCTCCTGTAGCTTTTCAATCCTTTGCCTCGCGGAAGTAGGTCGAATTGCCGCGAATGGTTCGCACGCAACGTTCTCCGTAGGGATGCGCCCGGCGAAAGAACGACAGATGGGGTTAAAAAATCGGTGAAGAGGATTAGGGATACACCGAACTACGTTTATCGATTTTGCGTCGAACATGCGAGCGACGATAGGTTCTGCATTTTCATTTCGGTTAAAGCCGAACGGCCCCGCGTTACCTTTCTTGTCTTCCCTTGACTCTCTCTCTTCCTTTCTATCTCACTTCTTTCGTGTTCGCTTTAGAAAAACCGCACCTGATCGATAAATCGAAGGCTTTGAACGAGGATCATTGAAAGCCATTTTAATATTGGAAACTCTTCATCCCGTTTACGATTGATTAGCGTTTGATCAGTCAGCTTTGCTTGGATGCTATTGTTAATATTTAGAGAGCAATATTTCAAAGTTAACAATACTCGTTATTTTGGAGTTTATTTATTTTTTAGTTGTTAGTTGTCAAGGGAAATTATTAGGAATTTAATTTGTATCGAGAAAAAAGAGAGAAGACAAAAAGGGAAAACTTGAAAGAAAATTATGTAGTATAGTATTGCAATAAATTTTTGTTGCAATTAATTAAGAATAACAATTCCCGTAGTGTGTAAAAGGTAAACGGCGCAAAAGAAAAATGAGCAGTGATTTATCGTGATTTATGGTGTACTCGAAGAATCACCTCTTGAATCTAATGCTCAAAATGTCGCGTGCAGCACAATACCTCTCGAAGCAATTTCGCTGTCTCTTTCGAAGCGTGTCAACTCGAAAGAAGCCCACCGTTTTTCCCAATCAAGATTGCGATCGGTTACAAGCATACTTCTTCGCGGACTCGCTTACACATCGCGTCGGAGATTTCGGATAATTTTTGAACGCGTCCGACCGGACTCAAGGGTTCTAGAGATGCCCGAGATAAGATATTCAAAGCGTTTCGACTATTTAAGGGTGCGGTGCTATCCTTCGCCGCATGCATGTGCGAACGTATGAATGTGCGCGCAGAGTGTGAAATCTCGCGAGAAGGTTTATTAAAGTATTATAGGAAATTTTTTCCTATTCATCGTCGAATGTATTGCATCACACACATATATCGTCTATGTGTGTTTCTTGATAATATTTTAAATCTATTATAATATTTTAAAATAATCAATGGTATTTGATTGTAGCAAAAGAAAGACAGGCGTAAATATAATATAATTCTCCACTTTTCTACAAATTATATTTTTAATCCAATTTATTTGTAAATTTATTTGTTAATTGTTTTTATTGCAAAGTGCAGAAGAATAATTAATCATTCAAATTAATCTATCGTAATGTTTTGTGCAATAATTTTTTTTTATTGCCTTTTTACACGCTAGATTGGCACTTGACGAATGCACAACCTGTATCCGAATGCGTTTGAAGGATTGTTCGATTAAAATCGAATTGGACTTGACATGTCGAAAAAAAATTTAACGCGTCCGGGGTGAATCATGAATCAGATATCTCTACTTTAGCGGTATTATTTGCGCTCTTTGTCGCCAATTTCTCGCTTCCTGCCCTATTTTGGGTGTCGGTTTTCACGTTTTTTCGCCCAAAACCACCCTAAAGCTATTGTGCGCTCGAAACTCTCGTTTTTTTTTTTTTCAAAAGCGCGTAATCTGGTATGAGGGGTCGATTCGAGCACTTTGACTTCGGTCGTTGTTGTTGTAGGGCAGGTTGGTTACTGCAGGTACATGAGCGTTTCCACAAATAAAGAATAAATCTCCTATAAAGCAATTGAAAATTGAGCGGGATTGCTTGCATTGTCTGTGAAGGAAAAATATAATACGCATAAATTAACCGTAATAATGCATGTTTGCTTTTTTTATTAAATATAAAAATTTTAGTTACGTTTTACGCTCTCTCTAACGAGATTATTATTTTTTACATAACATATAATTTTATCTTACGGGTTTTAATGATATTGATAGTTGGCGCTTATTTTTCTTCCATCTGTTGTCTGCCATTCGCAGCCGCGTAATAATGAACTAATCAAAGGGTTGAGGATGAAAGTTGAAAAAAGATGCTTTTTTCTGAGTTTTCTATTTTGACGATCGCTCGTTTCGACGTTGCATATTGTCTCAAAAAAAACGTACCAGGTGACGAAGCGACGTGGTTCAGTTTCGCTTTTCATTCAGGAAATTGGAAAAGCGTCATCTGGTGCCCCTAAGAGAGTGCCTCGCAACCCTTTACTCGATCCATTCGAATAAATAACGTCAACGGCGCATCTTTAAACCCTCTCAGCAGGGTTGAAATAAATTAAACTAATTTTTCCTTTTAAATATATAGAATCGTTTGTTGCCAACTCTTACATATACAAAAATATTAGTAATGATTTTTGATATTTTTACAATATTTATCCGCAACAACGTACAACATATTACTATGCAATAAAATAGCATAAAATAAAATAGCACAAATCTGTCTACACATTGCATATACAATAATATCAGATACACGTTTAAGCATTTCAACAACATTAAGCATGTTACCCAAAATCAGGACAGTGTTAGATTTCAAAATGATAAAGCACGCGCAATAACTTACAGATTCAACTAGGTTCGATTCAGGTAGCATATATATGATCCTTTGTCGCATACGCAAGGGCGAGCATACCTTCGATATATTTGCATTTCCAGGTAGTTGCGTATACGCACGTAATAATCCTAACTCAAGCGCGCGTCACGCCGGTATTTGCATCCCAGGTAGTCACGCACACATCCGAGATACGTGAATGCATTGTGCGTAAGGAAAAGAGAGGAGAAAAAAATGCTGTTGCATAATAGGGCTTCCTACCACGAAACCCTTTTGCCATCCGATCCCCTCCCCGATCGCGGAGCTCGCCTCAGGTAAGATTTTTCGGGTCCTATCACACCTCTCGCGAGACCCGCGGCTCCTCTCGGCTGGCCCAGTCACGCTTTGAGCTCTCACGTACGAGGAGATCGCGTGTGATCCGTGAGAAAACGATCTTCTGCAGTCGCGAGTTTCTCGATAAGACCTCACCGCGCGATTGTCCGTCGTGGAAATTAGAGTAGTTTATTTTCTGAAAGTGGCAAAAATCAATACACATCGGTCTATATCCGCGTCTTATTGAAATTTATATTCAAATTTCCATTACGCGCTATTAACCGACTTGATTTATTTGATCACTCCTGCTCTGATTTAATCTTTCTAATATTTTCGAATAGTTTCTTATAAACAATACATGTGTATGCATATATTATTTTGCGATATTCTCATAGATATAATGAATATAATTTTTCAATGATAACTGTCATCATGTATAATTTTGGCAACCGTGCAAATTTTACAATAGCATGTTCGTAATAATGGAATCATATTTTCAAAGTTCTAATATTAAATCCTCGCATTTGGCGTTAAAGATCGATTTCTCGGATCACACGGCGACGTGTTACGGCAGTGCAATCAGCAGATATGCAATTCACTGCATATCTTCAGATACTTACTATTTATTCCTTTTAAATGTGAGCAGCACTTATCGCAGAGTCGTCGCCTGATACTTCAGTTGAGAGGACGCGGTAAGTGCTACATCATCAATAGCCATTTTGCGGCCGCTTACGAAGCGTAACTTCAACGTAAGTGCGATAACGCGGCAACGATTATATTATCGTCTCTTATAATCCTCGTAACAGCGTTGCACGCGATGTAGAAGTTCGTGCGGCAGAGTGTTGTATAGAAATTAATGATAGTCAATTAAAGCGGAGAAAATGATGGAAGTCAAGAAAAACAGTCGTATCATTTATAGACGTAATCGAATCTCTCGCAGCCATTATATAATCATTCTCGCTGTAGCGGCGAGAACATTTGGATAATTAAGTATATTATCTCGTTCGATTGCCGCGCAGCATCCGAATAAACGGCTGAAGCGACGAAATAATTAAGAAGGAGTATTTTCCGGTGGCTGCGAATTTAGTTTCGTCGCGAGCGATACCGCCGGGTTCGCCGGAAATGAAATTGCGGCGGGACGTTTGATCGAACGGAAATCAACACGGCCTCGTGACCCGCGCGAACACGTGATCAAACATATTGATGCAACGGTTGACGAGAGTCTAATTAACGACCACCTCTTGCCGGCGTGCTCTCTCTCGGTTCGACTAATTGACCGTTTGCTTCCATTGCAACATGTCGTCCACACTGATCAATATTCAGCGAGCGCCGAGTAAGCGGCACGAGAAACCGATAGAGAACGCGAGAAGGAGAGAAGAAAAAAAAACGTCGAGGGTGTGCTCGTTCAGGGGTGCCGAGTTCAGATACGTACGTGCAATCCTACGCACACATCGACACTCACACACGTACAGACGGACGGAGGGCGATTCTAGTGGGTGCTTGTGCTTGGTCAGCACTCAAGGGGTGAGGTCACCCTACGGTCCAGCGAGCCAATGGCGAGGCTGAATCTTTTTCATCGATACGACGGTAGTTGGGGCAGATCGGACCGTAGGGGGATGAAATAAAATGGTGGACAAAGCGAAAGCAGCGGTTATTTTACAGCGTGAAAAGTGTTATTCCGTAACGACGACGATAAAATTAATAATGCGACAATAAGTTCAGGTTTTGCAATATTTTGAAAAATATTTTCTGGTGTATTTTTCTTATAATTCTCGTTTTTCCTATAAAATATAGGGTCAGAAGAGAAATTTATATAATTTATATTTATAAGCTAGCTACGCTGACATTACATATTTTTCGTGGTCTTCGAGATATTCTTCAATCACTTGAAAAATGTATAAAAGACTTTCATAAAAATTTCTAAATAACAACATCGTCGACATTGCGGAATGACAAAACATGTCGCGGAATTCTTCGGAATCGGAATTTTTCCCAGCTTGAGTGAATTTCACATGACTACCCATCCGCCGAGGGGACGTGGCTCGGGCAAAAATAAAGCACCGGGATCGGAGGATCCATCCTCGCAGCGATGAGACGGCGAGATTCCTCGATCGACCTATCCGCGATCGGTTGCCGAGCATCGGGGCATTTCCCGAGGAACGGCGGAGATAGATAAAGATAGAAATTGTTAGGCTAAGAGGTTCCGGTGTTGAGGTAACCTTAAGATGATTTGATTCCACAGATAGCGGGACACTCCGCATTATCTGCCATCGTTATTTCCGGTCGGAGTCTTCGATTCACGCTCGAGAGCGCGTGGATCGACCGACCCTCTCGTGGAAATGAGAGTCCAATAACGAAAGTAACCTCCGAAAGTCGCGCACGGATTATCGCTTCTCCCCTGAGCTCCCGTGGCTGGCATTCGAATGGAACTTTGTTCTAAAAAAAGGGAATCGAGTCGTTCTTAGGCGTGGATGGCCGTTCCGAGAAGATTCGTTCGTTAGTAGAGAGTAACGATGGGTTTGAAGAGATCAAAAGAAAGATAAAAAAAAAAAAAAAAAAGCAAGTTAGTCTCAAGAGGATTCTAATCTGCCATTAATCGAAGACTTGTCGAGAGGAACTGTAATTATCGAAAGAAAAAGTTCAGGACAAGCTGCGACTTTCTAAATTATTAGGAAGGAGTACTTTTTATTTTTACAACATAGATAATTTTATACATTGCACTTTTTACAGTGCTATTGATTTTGATTTACAAAGTTTTTTTTTATAAATATAAAATTGGATAAATATTATAAATTATGTCTACTATGAGCTTACAATTTGTAACATGTTTGATTCTCGTATATTATTAGTTATTTGCACTTGAGTAATTTTTCGCGATTTTATTTTCATGATTAGAGTGAAACTCGATTGCATCATTTGTATGGCTACACGTGCCTTCAGTCACGCGTCTTTCTTCCGCAGCAATGGCGTGTGCCGTCCGGTTTTTGACCCGGAAACGGAGCACGAAGGTAGTACTGACCTCAGTAGACCCCTAAGAGCCCCTTAGACGTGCTTTAAAAGCGGCACAGAAACGAGTTTTGACGTCTCTTGACCACGTGCCAACGCCTTCTTCCGACGTGCCGACTTATCCTACTTTGCGAATGCATCGGAAATATACCGTGACTAGAAAGGGAATTCAATTCTTGGTTGCATCTTACATGTTTTGTTACTCAGACATTATTAATGCAGAAACCATCGCGCGCTGTCAGAAACATTTAAACATCAATATTTAAAATATAAAGATGTGATCGATAAACTTAAGACTAATCGGTGTGATGATAATTGTTTTTATTAGTAATAAAAGAAACTTTTCTATTTTTTATGCTTTAAAAATTTTTACATAACGCAGTAATATGTGTAAGTGTATTAAAAAAAAGAAAACAATGAATATATAACTGATTTAAATAATTTATGAGAGCACAAGCAAAATTTTAATTAAAAAAAATTTTTTTTTTTTTTAATGTATTTTGATGCCTTAGTATTTTGATACGAAAGTGTTAAATATAGAGAGCGCGTCTCTCAATAAGAATAACACAGTTTTTCACTGAAGGAATAACGAGAGAGTACTCGGTGGAGACGCGTTCAAACCAAAAGGAACAGGCGAGTCGTTATAGTAACACCTTAGCGTGAATCTTCTCTCGAATTTTTTTCTCTATTTCCTTTGCCGCCGTACTCCCGCCGTCCGAGGGACGGTCTCGGTATAAAGGACGATTCAAATAGTGCGGCACAAAACATCACTTAGAGGAGCCCGTCTCCCGTAGCGCAAACACGCTAATGGAGCCTCCACCAACGCGCGGCGGCGGGGTCTACACGTATACACGCGACCTTCTTTTCGCACCTACATCAAGGCTCGCAGATACATCGATACGTGAGCGTCTCCTTCTTCTTATCCACCTTTTACTGCCGTGGGTAACCGCGTAGGAGCCCCTTTGAAAATGTATATTTGGTCCACATCTTGACGAGACGCTTCTGGAAAGGACACTTTTCTCTCTCCTTCTCTTTCCGAAGATAATAATATCGACCCCGACGAATCTTAAATTTATCGTTGCGCCGTTATCGGTTATTCATCCTCTTAACCTTAAGAAGTATAAGCAAATTTGTCGCATAAGTGTGAAATATAATGCTCGTAAACTTTTATGCAGAATACAGAAATATAACAATAATTTTTTTTTTTTTTTGTATAAATAAATATATATTTAGATGAAAATTATATCGCATCTAAAAAAATTGTGTATACCATGTAGGTTACTGCTCTCATCGAAAAATTTATCGATTTTCTTAAAGTGGCTACAGATTTAATATTATATATTGCTCGCAATATTTTCAAGAAAATACGAATATATCGCGGAAAGGGGGATAGGTTTCGCATTAGAAGATCAAACAGAGAATTTTCTCGTTATTTTCTTGATATCGTATTACATCGGAAGTAACATATTCAAGGGAAGTAATGAAGAATCGCGTTACTAACGTTCGTATCTATAAGTAACATACTTTGAAGTGCTGTTATGCGTATGACGACGTGAACAAGTTACGTATCGGTTGTAAAGCTAACTAAACTGAACTTGTATGAACAATATTTATTTCTGCAGATAATTCTCGTATTATTCTAAAAAATCTTGTTTTATGTTAATTTCACTTCTGACCGAAAGAATCATCGAATTTTATTATCGAATACTTTATACAATCTCTAATATTGTAATCCATTTTAATTTTAAATTTAATTATACGATTACCATAGCAAAAACAATGAAGAATCGCGTTACTAACGTTCGTATCCATAGGATTTATGCGTGGAACTTAGAATAGAATTACGGAATACACACGTAGGACATAAATACATACAATTATCTAAAAGCTATTTGAACTGTAGTCTCTCTCTCTCTCTCTCTTTCTATCTCTGTTTGTCACAGTGTGAAAATTTCATATCGTGCCAATAGAGGACGAGAGGGGATACATAACTACCCTCTCCATTTAGGTATCTATATCGCGTGTACGTGTAGATAGGCATATGTGGTGTATCTGTTCGCGCGGCAACCTCGCTGTAGATCAAAACGACGTACCAATTTCACTGGGAAGGGGTGGGAGGAGAAGATCAGACAAAGAGGACGATATTGCGTGTGTGTTTGAATTTAAATTTCGAATTTCGACGTGACGCCCCCGCCCTTGGGAAACCCTCGGGAACGGCCCTGGTCAGCCGTCGGATGCAGTTTTCGGTCTCGCCGTCCTTCAATTTTTGAACAGGATCGGCCGGAGACGGATCCCGTGGGACGTCGACGCGAAGACTTTCCCCGTGGCGTGTTTGTATATATATATATATATATATATATATATAAATATATATACATTTATATATATATACATATATATATATGTGTATTCGAGGTAACGGCGACTCCATCCCCGAACTGTAAACTCCAAACAACCTCCGTAAAGGTACATCGCCAGGTCGCCATTTTCAAGTTATTTACGGGAGAGCAGCGCGTATACTCTATCTATCGGCGACGATCAGTGTGAAATAATCATGATGGGGTTAAGTCGGGTGTCTCGAGTTTAAGCGGTATGAACGATGCAGATGTTTCGAAGAAGCTTGACATCTCTCTTAAACAATATTTCTCAATGTTGTTGTCAAATTGTTGCTTTACTGTTAGGAGACTCGAGAGATTGCCGGGACAATTTTAAAAGCAGTTAATCTTTATTTCATATTGTCACAAAGAGTAGAAATTGTAATGTTAATAGGCAAAAAATAACATTTTTTTATTCATTTATGAAGTGACTATAAGAATAATTATCAAGAGATGATTGAGCAAGAAAGTTTGTCTAAATACTTTATACATACTGTAATAACTTTTTTTACGATATTTTTCTAAATTTAAATAATGCACGCAATCAAGGATTTGAAGCTATAAAATCAAGCCCTTGTCGCGGTGGTAAAAGTTTTTTATCTCGAAGCCGGGAATGCAATTTTTTTCAAGTATGCATCTAGATACAACAGAAAGACATAAAACTTCACACGACTTCTCTATGAGTATCCTGATCATCCAATCGGTTTCACCGTTGCTCTCGATCAACAAATTATCGAAAATTGCGTTCCCCATTCAGTTTGAGTCACATAGCTCGTGTCTCTTCATCTTCTCCCACCAGCATTCAAGTGGATGCCTCGTAAATCCCGATGCCTAGCGGCAAGTCCTGCGACCCTGTGATCCTCCTTTTTACTCTCGTTCCGATCTGCCTGGAGGAAGGGTTTTTTTTCGATCTTGTTCTTCCTCTTCTAGAAAATCTTCTATCGCCTGAGGAGAAAAAACCGTTGCGAAAAAATGCGGCTAGCGATCCCCGTTTGCGAAAGACATCGAGTGGGGAAGGGGAAGGGAGAAGGGTTGCTCGTGATGATGGTAAAAAAAGAAAATAAGAGAACCGTCACTCGGATACCGGAACTGACACTAAATCATTAATTTGGCCGGTCGGCTTTTTTCCGCAGGTAGACGAAAACCCTTTTCCCCGAGCAGGTATGTCGGGTACCCCTTTTGTGTGTCCTCTCGGGCTGCGCGAGAAAAAAAAAAGATACCGCTACTCTCTGCCCCGTTACGCCGTCCCTCCTTGCACCCCGGAAAAGAAAACACTCCGCACTGTCATATCGGGAACTAATATATTTTTGATTGATACCTACCGAGCGTTCGGAAAGAGAGAGAGAGAGAGAGAGAAAGAAACGGGACCCGGCTTTCCCACGAGGCGAAAAAACGAACGGGTGACACGAAAAAAAGTCGTTGTCCAAACAAACACACCCATCGTGCGTGACTTAGGAATTGCGCGGATAGTTTTGCGCACTCATGATGAACGTGGGTTACGCAACGACAGAAAATTATAATGCGAAGATGATCTTCCGTGACTCGCAGTATCGTTGTATAGATGAATCGCACGTTAACGTAGAGATAAAAGAAAATAATTAATCAAATAAACGCAGTCGAGTTAAAATACACAGCTTATTTATTTTGCTGTTAAGTTTAGCGAGCAAAGACTTGCGTTTGTAATGAAATACAGAGATATAGCATTGAGAACTGTCGTATAAATAGTGATGTATTATTTTTTTAATATTCCTATCTTATATACAATATTTCAAAGTCTTCGAATTTTAATCGAGATTCTGAAATATATTCCGGAATATCGTCTTTATGGCATTTATATCGTGCTTGGCCGATGAGAACAAATGTCATCTTTTGAATTTCAAGTTCAACGAAATTCGACGACGTTATGCGAAAGAAGATCATCGGGAATATTGGAACGTATCCGTATTTCGGGGATCGGCGATAGACTCCATTAAAGGGTCGAACGCGACTTAATATGCGACGTCACGAAGTCGGAAGGGGGTAGGAGCGACCTCTCTTGCTCTCGTCTCTGTGCTCGCACAATGGACATCTAATTCGAGTGCCGGCTCTCGTCGCGGGAAAGACGGAAAATCGGGAAATCGGCTTTTCGTCCAGATGAAACGCGAAAACCAAAATCCCCGATGTAATCCTTCCTTTCAGGCCGCGATTTTTTTTTTCGCTCTTTCGTTCGTTCGCCCCACACAGGCGCGTACACGCGCGCTCTCCCTTCCTCTCTCGCTCTCTCGCTCTCTTACATTCTGTGCATCATTCGACCCTCAGCGCGTTCGCGTCGACTTCTGCACCCCGTCTGTCTCCGAAAGGTTGGTGCGCCCCGTCCCGAAATTTTAAGGGTTAAAAAATTGCACTCGACTCGACAATACGTTGCCTAAAAAGAAAGAGAGACGAGAAGAATGTGAGCGAGCGAGATGACCGAGCTATATTCTCAATAACATCTCGATATATTTGTCTCGTTTTTGCTCCCTTTTTTTTTCTCTACCCCTACCTACGTTCTGTATCTATCGCCTCTCACAGAAATAAATAACGAAATAAATGACAATCGTCCCCGAAAACTGTTTTGGGTTTTGTAGCGCGACCATCCTTTTATCCCGGGGCACGTTTTTTTCCCTCGCGCTCCCGTTTCGCGCTTTTCCTCCGGGCTCGGCCGGGGGAAAACGTGACTCCGACGACCACCCGGCTAGAAATTTATTAGATATTTACTGCGCTTCGGTTTTGCACAGCCGGAAGGGAAGATTATCTCGTCCCGCTCCGTCTCGGCCGCGTAATTGCCGTCGCGCGATACTTGTTTCGTCTCGCATTTCTCTCCTTCTTCTTTACTTATAGTCGCACGGTAGATTTATCGAGTTAATTCATAATGCCTTTATGCGACAACATCTCAAGAGATTAGAGGAGATAGAAATATGAAATAGAGTAGACATCGGAAATATTAAAATGCAACTTTTATTCAGAAAAAATATAACATTTTCATAAATATGATAATTTGTATAATGTTTATGTTACTGGAATACGCATAAAATTAATTAAAATATAAACATAATTTATGAAATTAAACGTTTTATAATATTATATGTATAATAATAATAATAATAGTTATTTCTTATCTGTACTTTTGATTTTAATGGCCATTGCTTTTATCTCTTAATTTTATTTATAATTCATTGCTCTTCTTTAATTTTGATTTTAGAGAGAGATATAAAATCTCAATTAAATTAATGGTACACTTGAAAACTGTCTGAAACGATTAAAAGATTGTCAATAGTGAACGATAAACGACGGTTTATATATCCGGAACGGCTCCGCAAATTTAGCTAATGGCCGTAGTCGCCAGACTGATGGTGGTGACCGGAAACTCGCAGAATCCTATGAATAAGAAATGGAAATTAGCGTTTACTCCTCTTCGCGGATTCGTCGGCTCGCTTTCTCCGCTTTTTCCGTTTCCCTTTCGCTCGTTCGAGTACCGCGAGGTAAAGTTCGTCGAGGGCACCGCTGTCATCGTCGTCGTCGGTAGGCAAAAAGAGAAGTCAAAAGGTCGGAAAGAATTTAATATTAAAAAACTGTCATTCTGTGTCGATATGAAAATTCCAAGGATATCAGCTACCTTTCTCCGACGTCTGTTTTCTTCACTCCTTCCTCCCGCATTTGCTCCGCGTATATCGCGGTTCCCTTCGCCGTCCCCACCTCCGCCTCCTCCTTCTCCACATCCTCATCTTTACAGCGGCAGACTCTCTACCGGGTGCTCTTATTGTTTGGCAAGACCCGCCGCCAACAGGCAAATAAGGTTAAAAGATATTGATCTCGCGACGAGAGCTTGGAACGTGCTTGTTCGTCGCCGACGTGCTTCGACCAGCGATATTTATTATCTTACATTGTGGCATCGATCATGCGAAGACGCATTAATTAAAGAGAGAGACGTTACAAACATGAATCGATTTTGCAAAAAATATATGTTACTAAAAATACAGTGTCCGAGATCTGAAGATATTTTTAGTATTTTAACAACAGATTCTCCGACGAATTTAATATTGATTTTACTTTAGTAGGAAAATTGGGTCAGAAGTTGTCAAAGAACTTATCTCCAAAATATTTTTTAGAGAACATGGGTTGATCGATTTGAAAAATATAGTACAGCGAAGAATATTTGAGGTTGCGAAACTTTTTTCAACTATCTCATTATGATTCGTAAGAATCGATCAGAGGAGAATGAGTGGATGTTTAACGGGTGATATCATCGCGCGCGATATCGATTCTAATGCGAGCGTTCGACCCTGCCTGGAAACTTGTGACATAGCCGTAGGGACGACGTGCTCCGAGTATCACCCCTTTTTGCTGGGAATTAGGAAATTTTAAAATTGAGGGGTGCTCGCAGTGCCCACCGGACTGAACTAACGCGAGGATTTATTGGCAATTCCTCTAAAAAGGCTTTAGATTTATTTCCAATTTGCCGAAACGCTTGTATTTGACGGCGTGGAGCGTGCGGAAAAAGTGCCGAGTGCAAACATTTCGCACAACGGCGAATAATTGGATACAGAACGGTGGAGAAGTTTCGGAAAGTTCCGAAGTCAAGCTGGTCCATAAAGAAAGTAATAACTTTCGACACCATTGACCTTGGCGTATTTTAAACGGAGCTATAACTGAAACTCGGTTAATAGGAGTCGCAAGCTTTCAATCGAACGCGAACTTCGGAATTGTCCTTTCGATTTGAGTTTCTCTTACGCTGACGGAAAAAACTTTTGTATTGCGTTGAAAAGTGTTGTTTCATTTATTTCAGCGAAATCATCATTTCAATATGTCGCATGGATTAATAGATGAGTAGAATTTTGTAGGATCAATTACAGGATATTAGAGCATTACAAAATACTGCTGCGAAAATAACGCATATATAATACTTTATAAGTCAATTGACGCGAAATAACTTGTGAAATTTTAAAAAAGAATCGACGTTCTTTTATTTAGACATACGATCTAACATTTTTATCGTAAAAGCCGCATCTTTTGTCAAGAAATTTCGTTTAAGTGCTTTAAGAACACATGTTTTTGGAAGTACCTTGAATACGTGCACGAAAAACAGTATCCGTGCGCTATTTACCGTAAGGCGGGGTGTGCTAGCAGTTTAGGCACTTTAGAACTCAACGGCGCGATATGCGCGAGTGCGACTTACCTACGGAAGTACAACGACCAGCCGACGAAGTTTCGGCAGAACGAGCGAGTTGGAACTTAACGTAACTAGTTGAAGATCATTCCTTATTGTTAGCCTTTCGTTTGGACAACGGCAACTGCAACGGTAAACGTGTTAACTTCGCGATACAACGTCACCGCGGAATAAATCTTAGATTTGTAATGAAATTGTGTCCCACCCGAGACTGTTTGAGAAAATGACGCTAAAGCTGATAGTTGGAAATTGCAAAAGTGATATATCAACACGTGTGAAACATTTTACCACATCTATGTAAGATGTTTCAATTAGTTATCGCGAGTTCTTAAAAAGTATCCGTTGAATAGGTGACCGTGACGATATAACATGATTGAAATTAGCTGAGGAATAAAAAGCAAGACTTGGGACGCGAGCGAAAAGAGAAATAACAGCGGCCCGAGAAATCGAAATTGGAAATTGGCGGGACGGGGGAATGGATCGCGGTAAAAAGCCCCGACTTTTTACCGCGAAGGATCGTTAATCAGTCGAGTCGCGAACCGCGCGGTGTATCTCTCGAGGCTTCCGCGACCCGCTGACAAAAACGCGGGGAAACGGGGTAAAAGCGGCGACCTCAGCCCCGCCGTGGAAAGATTCGTAGATCCTCTACCGCTCGTCCGACCGTGGAAGAAAGCTAATGAGCGAAAGTAGATCGTCGCGCCGAGATTATAATTAAGCGAGAATAAGAGCACAACGGAGCGAGAATCGGGGACAAGAAAGGCACAGAAAAACCGTCATTTTTAAGCCGGAGATCGTTAGTCAGGCGTGTTGCGAATCAGAGTGCGGGCCAGAAGCTTTCTCGTCGAGAACGCCGTTGAGGACGGGTGAGTGGTGGGTGGTCCCGAAGGGAGGGGGACGGATGAGCAGAGGTGGGTTGGTGGGTGTGGGTAGCCCTCTAATCGATCGTGGCTGTCCACCCTTATCAGGGGGTTGGGAGAGCCGGTATATAGTCGAGGTCGGTCGTGGGGGTTGCCGCTGCTGCTACCGCTGTACTTCTGGCTGCTTTGCATGGCCGGCAAAGCTCGCCATCCCCACCCCACCCCCCCTTTTCCCCCCTTCTATCCCCCTTATCGTCCCTGGCCGCGACCCTCGCCGAGCCGCCCTCTCTCTCTCTCTCTCTCGACCGAAAAACCAACCCTTAAAATAGGGGCCGCAGACCACGGCCATTGTTGCCAGATGCCCCGCGCATTTGCATTTTCTCGCAGATTCCGTGAAAAATGAAGCTGCCCGTCTTGGAGCGTCCCTTCGGAGAGATACCCTACGCGGTATTAGGACAAGCTCCTGTGAACTTTTTGTCTACCTCCCCCACCCAACCGTCGCCGCGCACGTTTCGTGAAAGATCTTCGCGTTTCATTCCATTTTCCGAGAGATTGTGGAGAAATTATTTGTTATTCGCGTATGAAATGTGAAATCTGCACTGTTGCATCAAACATCTGACACATTCAGGTTAAAGGTGATAAAATTTATCTGAGAATAAATTTCATTCTAAATTCGTGAAATAATCTTGTCGAAATGACGATTTGCCGAGACTAACAGCAATCTTCGCGACAGTTTAATTAGATTAATTTTTAAGGACGTTTGTGAAATGTTTACAAAGTTTCGAGACGATCTTTAGAGATGATGAATCAGATGTCCCTTTTCTCGATAAGTTAATCAATCTCGTTTCCAAGATAAATACACTAGTCGGGTCTCCATCTGTATTTGAACGGTCCGTTATTTGAACGAGGCGCGTGAAATCCGTATTTACGCAAAGCCGACGCCACTCTATTGGCCCAAGACTTACACGCGACTCGCAGTACAAAGGACTAAGAACTTAGATACACGAGAAATACGAAGTCGATGTGTTTTATTACGCTTGTTTGCCGCTTGTCGTTTATTCGCCGTTGATCCGGCCATTGTGAAACGAATCGATACGCACCGTAATTGCCACAATATTAATTTTGGTATTGAAAATAACGACATCTCTTGACGAATGATTTTGTGGCCATAAATTAGCGTGCACATTTTGCATAGCTATGTTATTTTATTGTTCTCGCAAGGGCTCGTTAAAATATCTTGATACAGCCGGTTCTTTTTGTCGCTATTATTTTTCCTCCCGAACGTTTTCCCGACTTTTCCGCCTATAAGAATTTCCGCGGAAGTATATCAAAACAGACGCTTCATTTGCTGACCCAGAAAGGTATCGGCTGAGTGTTACCGTGTATGCACGGCTCGATACGCGTTTCACGGAATCTCGGGGCGATCGTAATGGGAATCGCTTCGCGGCTGTGTGAAGGAGCGAGTTTTTCCGGGAGGTGTAACCGGTGATAGATTCTCGCGTCGAGAAAATTTAATGGAAAAATCCGAGGTGTCAGACACAGACGCGCCGGCGATACGTCAGGCCATTCACGGCTCAAGCCTTCGCGCTCTCCGTTTCGGCGTCGTGGCGAGACGAGCGCGCGGGGAGAGAAGGCGGCCAGGCCGGGCGTGAGATATATGCCGGAAGTAACATTCGTCTACCGGCGAACAATCGCTGCCGCGCGTATGCCACGCGTGTCGCTTTACGTGGTTTTGAAGAATCCGGCGAAGCTCCTTCGCGCGCGGCGCGAATCTGCCGAGCGAGCCGAAATATTCCGCGCATTGTATACACACCGTCGAGCCGCATGCCCGAGATGCACGCGCCGTGTAAATCCCCGCTGATGGAACGGCGTGAAAGAATTAAATCGACCCCTTAAAGCAACCAACCAACACTTACCCGTCCGCTCTGTCAAGTAAACGAATTCGGCGCGCACGTATTTCCGTCGGTTCGATTCAATCGATGCGACATGTTGCCCGTGCTGGAAGCATCATCAAGGATTTATAATCGGGTCACCAGTTCGCGTTTCTGAATTACCTCATACGGATCACTAATTGCGCAGGTCGGACAGCGGGTAATTAACCCGTGACAACAGCCGACTCTTGAGTACGCGTAATTTCTTTCAACTCGTTCGAAGGATATATCAGTTTTTTTTAGTCTCGATTCAAGGGTACATCTATCTTTTCTCGACAGAATTTCTGTATTTATCAAGTGTAAAACGGCCTCAGAACGATGTTGTAAGGGTTGGTAGAATGGCAGTACTGACATCTGCCGATGGTTTCTGGCCAAACTAGACGTAGTCGAGGATGTCCCGAGTAGTCGGTAACATAGACAATCTAGTCCCTAGATCTAGTTTCTATTTAAGGGGTGATTTCTCCGTAGGGGTGTCCGAAGTTTGGATCCCCTTCTCTTTCAAAAGGGACGTTTGATCAAGGGGTGCTAAAGGGGCAATTTGCAACCATGAGAATGTACGGAGCATAGTAATGTGGATGTTATTATTTTTTGGTAGATTTCTTAAATCTAATAAGATTTCAAAATCGATTTTATCGAAAACGGATATTGCTTATTTTGTAAAGCTTCTCTGAATAATAAATATGAATAATGAACCGATAGAAATAAATCTTTCGAAATATTAACTACATTTTTATATATTAGCAGTATCGAAAAGTCTCTTTATTGTAGTATCAGAAAGTGTAAAGATTTATTATAAAATCCATTTTCGGAAAAGTCGTGCTAATAAAATACGCAGTCGTGAAATAATTTGTGTTATATCAAATGGAATTACACCTACTAGATTCTATTAATAATTCGGTATTCAGTGAAGATTACATCTTTCAAAACTATTTTTGAAATCACACATTCTTTTAGATCACATATTTTTTTTTAAATTTTAGGATATATAAAAAATGTACAGATATTAGAATTTTTTATATATCTTTGAAAATACGATTTTATAAATCTTTAATTGGCTAATGTAGAAACTCTCAAAAAAGATCATTAGCCAATTTTGTTTATGTAGTTTTTAGTAGCTATTTTTGAAAAGTACATGGCTGTTTATATAACTAAAAATTTTCAAACATCTAGATATGTATATCTTATGTATACCAAATCATATTTTTACTTATGGTTGAATAAAATTTTTAGTTATTTAATTTATATAATAATTTATAGATATTTAAGGTATTTATCAAATATATTTATTTAGTTATTAATGAAATGCTCTTTTCAAACTATTGAATTATAGTTATGAAATGCGTTAAAAAACGCGCCTCAACGATGTTTTCTAAACATTAGAATTTTGTTTTTTGTTGGAATTATATTTACGAAACTTGAATACTATATCAAAAAGTTCGATAACGTAGCTTTGCTTGGCCGAATGGTTGCCAGAGGCGCACTGGATTAATTTGGCAAATTGAGCCGGTTCTTCCATCGAGTCCGATAATTCGGTGACTACCTCTACCCACGTTGTATCTGTAAGGTTGTATCCCACCTTGCAATTCGTCCGCGTCCCTCGCGAGTCGGTTGGATCCGTACCTGGAAGTCTCCGGACTGGTTAAAGGGAATTCCAGGTTCCTGGGCTGCATAGCTAGTTCCCTAATCGAATTAGAGGAGTCAGGATATTGCGTGCCGCTACGGCACCCTCAATTGTTTTAAGTCGACATCTCCGCCGAACTGTTTCCGTGTACCGCTCTCCGTCTCTCTCCCCTCCGGACATCGAATTTGAACTAAACTATCTGCCGACCGGAATATCGAATTATCGGCTCGTCGAAAAAGCTCCCGCCTATCGGCCGAAATGTTAGCTCCTCCTCTCGATCTTCGGCCGAAAATCAGATTTATCGTAAACGAATATTCGACGATGTTTACGGTAGCGCACGTGTGCGCGCAACTTCTGACAGGCGCAGTATTTTTAGGGAATTTGTATATTTAAAGAAAAAGAATCAAAAATTTTTATAGCAAAAGAAATTAAGAAATAAAAGTATTGATCAATTAGTATCTGATAAATTGTTATATTTTACAATTATTTTCTAATGGACTTTGTTTTAAGACAATTTTGTTTCTTAAGATTAATATTATTGTCATGTGCGAAGATTTTACTTGAATTATTTTTTATATAGAAAATTTCCGTTTAGATTAATTTAATGCAAAAATCGCAATATTTAATTTATATTTCTAACTAAAATTTTTATTTATGTACTTTTCATTTTGCATCGGTTTTATATTGACTACTAGTTTTTTATTATCAATCTAAACGCTTGTACATTGCAAAAATAATAGATACATTTGGTTTATTTATTTCATCAAATAGTTATTTGTCGACCGACAATATTCATCTAACAGAATATCGTTAAGAAAAATTTTTATTTATTGTAATCTTTATTTTGCATCGGTTTTATATTGACTACCAATTTTTTATTATCAATCTAAACGCTTCTACATTGCAAAAATAATAGGTACATTTAGTTTATTTCATCAAACAGTTATTTGTCGACCGACATCATTCATTCAACAGAATATCATTAAGGAAAATGACTGTGCATACTTTACTACCATCACACAAGGTCCGTCTTTAACTTGCACTAACGACCAAAGTTTTTCGGTGTCCGAGCACCGTAGACTCTCAGTATCATAAATTCAAAATGGCGGTTTCTCTGGGGGCGAAAACAAAAGCCACTCGGCTTGTGTTCGGAGGCCTCATAGGGTCGAAGTAGGTGGGCAACCCTTCTGAACTCTCCTTTACGAGGAAGACCAGCGGGGGGCGGCTGGAGGGAAGAAGCTTTTCGAAGGGTCGAGCCACCGAAAATGGCGGACCCAATTAAGTGAGTCTGGGCTAGCGTGATGTGTACGTGTGTCATGGAAACCTTAAGAGGCAGAAATAATTAAGGCGGAAGATCACACCACAGTGCTTTGAAAAGAAATACGAACCTTTTTTTCCCGAAAAAAATCTTGTATCCACATGTCAAATTTCTTTCGTCTCGAATGAAACATTTTGTTTTGTAAACGATTAGGAGTTCCAAAAAAATACAATGATTTCAAATCTATAATAAAAAAGATTGAAAAAAAAAGATTTTTATGGATAAAAATTTTACAATTAAGAAAGTAAAGAAATTTCTTTGTTGTAAGAATATAAAAAAAGAATGATATTATATATATGATAGTTATACGAATTGAATTACGGTCACTTTATTAAACTGCAATACCGGTTACTGCAGAGCCACAGCTCTTTCATTTCTCTGAATGAAACACATCTGGTCCAGAACAGGATGGGCGAGATGCTCACAGATTAACCCATGATCTCTGATCTCACCTGACCGGATGCTGGACCTCCTCTTATGTTCGGAACAGGTGTTCCATTTGTATTCTCTTGTAAATAGATATGTTTCTATCAAGCGCCATTCTTAAATTAAATCAATATTGAATGAAAAATTACACGGAAAGAGGGTGCAATTATTATTTCCGCGGATGCAAAAACATAATCTGTATAAATTTCAGCAACAAATATTACTTCGTTAAACTGAAGCGAATTTTAATTCCATCATTAATTAAGCTATGCACTCCACCGCGACGGGCCCGGGGAACTCTCGTCGTTAATCTTACGAATAACGCTTGACGCCGCGGGTGATCATTAATAAAGACGCTTCCGATACAAGATCCGCGTTAACAAAGTTCCGCGTTTTCCGTGCACATCGGTGTCTCGATCGGCCGCCAACCGCGATCGATAAAGCCCGCAGTCGCGCGACTCGCGACAGAGTCTCGAAGAAAAGCCCCCGCGCGGATCATTATTTCTCTGGATCGTCTCCAAATCTCCCGACGTATATTCCTATCCAGGCAGACTCAAGGCTCCTTCAGCGGCACAAGTTCAGAGGTTGCGAGGACGACGGGGGACCACCGTTTCCAACGGGCGATCCTCGCGCACCTCCGCGATCTTCCTTTCACATTATTTCCTACTCGAGACACGCGACGTGAAAGGGGACAAAGCAGCAGTCGTATCCAAGATCAGGAGGTGGAAGGGACCCGAGCAGGGGCAGGAGAGGCACAAGAGTCCGAAGAAGACGGTTAAGGACTGCGGGATCGCAGGGGGGGGGGAGGTCTGATCCTCGCGCGAGAGAGAGAGAGAGAGAGATCGCGGATCTCAAAGGTGAACTGCTTCTTTGAGACGGTATTAGCCGGGTGATTCCATCGAATTTGCGTCCTCTCCGGCCTTGAGAGTTCGATCGCGAAACGCGATACCTTGTATATTTGTAGAAGTAATAACGGGTGTAAAGGGACGAGATGGCCTCTCCGTGGAAGGATACCGAGGGACGGCCGCCCCTCCCCCCGAGGGTAGTGGGTCGTCGCGAAGGTGAGGAGGCGAAGGAGGTGAAGGGTAGCTTGGCGACACTCAAGTCTTCCCTCTCCTTCCTCTCTCTCTCTCTCTCTTTCTCTTTCTCACTCGCTCGTGCAGTTTCTCTCGCTCTCGCTTGCTCCCGGAACTGTACAAGGGTCCATCTCATAGCAACGCCCACGGAAACTCGAATCGATACGACGCACTGTTCTGGAAATTCGCCGGATTTTCGCGCTCGTTTTCGAATTTTGCAGTGAGCGCCTTCGACGCTCGAAATTGCACGGCCGCGGAAGATCAGCGCGTCGCGTCGCGCCGCGCCGCCGCGCCGCCGGAATTTTCGCGCCCGAGGCTCGCGACTTTGCCCGCGCGACGCTGCTCGATATGCGAATCGATATAGTGGGGGCAAAATTTCTAAACAAACGAAGGGATTAAAATGCGTACTGATAATGTTGATCGAATGCAAATAATTGCAGCACGCTTTTTTATTGCTTAACATAGTGATTTTTATTATTTACTAACATTTCGACATAAAATATTTCTCGTATTTTGAGATTCGTGTGAAAAATTTCCATAAAAATCCCTCTCGGAACATATAGTGAGAGGAAGAGTACAGAGGAAATAGTATTGTACAAAAGAAAAAAAAAAAAAGATTAGTTGAGTCTTTGTATTATAATATTATTGATAAAAGTCTTCTTATCAAATCGTCGTGTCGATGCATCTACTTGACTCCTCGGTGAAAGAAGCGTGCAAGCTCTCGTAATGCATACTATATACGAGAGTCTGCATCTTTCTACGCTTCGATTATTACCCTTCTTTACGAGAAACAGTATCCAGAGAGGTAGCCCGTATTTCCTTCTTACTAACGTATCGCGCGGACGCGAGAGACCGAATCGAGATGAAAATCGCAATCCTTGTATTCCTCTCTCCTTGCATTGATACGCTGGAAAAATCGGTATACATATATTGGCGGCTTACGTACACCCAGGTCTTTGCATTATATTGTAGCAATTATAGTGAGATTACATATCATTATAATTAAAGCATTCGGAAAAATAACATCGATATATACGGAAACGATATCAATTATCTGCTTTAAAATTTTATTCGAACAACAATTGGACACTAGAATGCAAAACGTACTCTTTACAATTAATTTTGTCACTTTTAGGAAATTATTATTATCCACAATTATTATTACAATTTTCCGCACAAATATTGAAGAAACGATTAATTTGCGCGTTTTTAATGAAGCATACTATTTGCCATAACATAAATATTGAAATTTCCTTAACACAAATCTTTCTTCTTTATTTACACACAAAGTGGAATCAGTATCGCGCAACTTTGTCGAAGTGCTAGGACTGGATGTAGAAATGGCGCGGTTGGAATGCGAGAGGAGCCCCTCTTCGTTTTTATCGGCGTGTCCAGCCAGGCGTCTTGTCATGCATGGCCGATATTGATATGTGCACGCGTGTATCCGAGAGCAAGCCGTCGACGGAGAAGCGGGTCCCTTTCTCCCTTCGTGAGGACATGCTCCTCTTTCGTCTTCTTCTTCCTTTTCTCGTTTCACATTCGTTTTCAGAGCGGAAGTTCGTGCACGAGAAATCCGGAAAATTGGACGGAGCGATCGCGTCTACTGTTGCCGACGAGCGTTCTTCAAATGAACGATCAGCTGGAATCCTATAAGTCGGCGGGGTCGATAGTTGGAGCAATGTAAAACATTTCGAGTAGCTCGCAACGACGTGTGCAACGGCACTTTTATTGAAGAAACATCTTTCGGGCCTCTTGTTGAAGCAATCGACAATAATATGTTTATTTCGCACAGAGACTTGCTAACACTTATTTAGTTAATTATAACAATAAAATATTTAGGAGATATGCACGATAATTTGTTTATCCAAATGTATATTATTTGTTTTATCTCCAAGCTGCGAAACAAATTCAAAATTTCAAAGGTTTTTGTAAATTACAGAATATATTTATACCTGCAAGAGGATTAATTTTGTTTGTGAAATTTGCCACAATAAAATTTCACTTGGTTTACACGACACTTTTGTTACATTAAATAGAATTTATTAATTCAGGAAATAGTTATTTTTGCATGAAACACTTTGAAACATTAAACATATGCAATTCTTTATGCATTTCTGTTGTAATGCGCAAAGCAACATATATAAAACGTATGTTACAATGTAATAATGATTTTTATGCGTGATATTGAATGCGAGTGATGATTAATATAGATAGTTCTAACCAGTTGACCACCACTGCCGCGAATTTGTCTACACGGGCGATTGTGGTCACTCAACGCAGGGTGTGCCTGGACTATTGCGTTACCGGATGATCCAGTTTTCATTCCGGTTTCTTTGGTGAACTTTACCCCACGAACGAGGCGAGCGCTGTCAACACAGAGGCGCGCGCACGGAATGACAAATGTTGTGCCGACCGCTAATGTTGCTGCACAACAAATTATATTCAAGGCGATAAAATCTATCCCCAGAGTTAGATAAATAGTGCTCGAAGACGATACGCCGTTTATAACTCTGCGACAGGATCTCGTCTCGTTTTTTCCTCCCTCAGAATTCTTCAAACACGCTATCGCTTAAAATTCTTAACTCCAAATGCAATCTGTTGATAAGCAAATTTCCTGTGTCTAATGATTTCTTTCTCTCTTTTATGTTACAGAATCGACGAATATCCGAACAATTCATCAAGAAATCTCCGTCGATCAAGATATTCTAGAATTAATTTTACAATTTAAGAGCTAGTCGATTAATCTACCGATTAATCGGTGCGATAAGATTTATCGCGTGATCACAGTTAATGTAGAACGATTGTTAGCTTCGAATGCGCCAATCTGAAATCTCGAAAATTTCGAGATAAATAAACGTATGAGTGAACACGCCCCACCCAGGAATCGTTCCGGCCTCATCCTGCGCTCCTGTGTTGCTCCGTTCTCCTTTCTGCTTCCTCGGACATTAATTTCGTACAGCGTGTTGCAGGTGCGCCGTCAGGTAAGTACGTGCGATATTATTGGCCAATGTCGGGCAGACGCGAAACCCGAACTGTTGCGACTCGGCACGATCCCCATTAACCGTCCCATAAACAGATAATCGTGAATTTCCCGCCGATACCGTCCGCCCAATCAGATAAGACGGTACGTGGAGATACGAAATTATTGTCCTCGCATTTCTCGGCTCGTTCGAGCCGAGGTTCTCTGGTGTAAGTGTTAATTAAGGACAGATCGCGATTGGATTGGCGAGACGTCTATATTCGCGACATTACATATGCGTTTTAACTGATAAACGATTGATCTTGGAGAAATTTAGTTTCCAATCGATATATCGTTTATTATATCCCAAGGTTAGAATATTATTGGCTTAAACGAAGCGTAATTTTCAAGTGTAAAAATAAGAATCCGGACAAAACATGGGGTAAATAAGTTTGTCATCGAAAAGAATAGCTATAATTTCAGTACAATAGTAGTCTTGCAACTTGTGTATCAAGAAACTTCGCATTGAAAAGATCTTCGTTCCATTAACAAACTTTCCATTCTACCAACATTCGCACGAAGATACAGAAAGCACGCGGTTTGAAATTTGCATAACAATTCGCGCCGTATAATTCTGCCGCGCCGAAGCGGCTTTTGATACACGCTTGTAAAAACATTGCCCGCGAATAGTCGCGTCGCGCAGCTAAACGAAGGATTTTCGCGCGATTATTTGGAGACGCGGCTACGTCTCTGTTTGTTCTACGAAGTGTAGAACGGAGTCGCGAGGACGAGAAAGAGGAGTACTCCGTTAATCATTATCCTGGGGTATGTCGAGAGGGCGAAGGAAGCCTCCTTTGAGGCCGGACCACGGCTGCTCTGCCCGGAATTCCAGGGACTCGGATTACAATTTGGCGAGTCCAGGGCGAGGGGAGAGTAAAATGGCCGCCGGCGGTAGGGTAGTTTTGCTCGCCGTAGGGTGGCTACGAGGGTGGCTAACTGGGTGGTCGACGAGCAGCGGTAGGAGCACGGGGTCGGAGGGGGGCAGGGGATAGTAGTGGCGCAGGAGGTGGAGGAGGAGGAAGAGGTGGAGGTAGCGGTAGGTAAAGGGGACGCGGTGGTGGCTGAGGGCCGGGGCAGCGGGGACCGACGCTAGCCACAACCCCTTAAGGGTCGAACGAACCCTTGCACCACTACACAGAGTCCAAGAACCCCGACTATCTCTCTCTCCTTCCCCCTCGCTCTCGCTCTTTCTCTCTCTCTCTCTCTCTCGGTTCTCTCCTTCCGTTCGCATTCGCCGCTACACGCTGTCTCTCCGTCGCGCCTTGCACGCTCGCTCTGACTCTCGATTTGTCTCGCTCTCGTCCTCCTCTGTCCCGTCACCTCACCCCGTAGTCGCCCTCCCTGCCCCGGCGCTGAACAACCTTTATATCCACAGTCGCTATACCCACCACCACCGAGTACCGAGTACGTACGTACTACCTAGCTCGCGTTATTCCCGCGTACGAGGGAGGGAAACGAGAGTGAGAGAGAAAGGGAGAGGGAAAGGGGAAGAGAGAGAGAGAGGAACGGGATACACAGGGTGGCGGGCAGAAAGGATAGAGAGGGACGAACGTGATGTGCCGTGAGTAAGCAAGGGCGAGACAAAGAGGACGAGTGTTTGAGGGAAACGGAGATCGCGACGGCTGCGAGGAGCGAGGAGAAGAGAGAGAGAGAGAGTTGGAGATTGAAAGGGGCGAGAGAGAGTGAGAAAGGGTTGGGCAAGCGGAGCGCTCGGGCAAGGGTGGAATTTTAGAGCCGGGACCAGCCTTAAAATACACGCCGCGCGAAATGCCGGGCGTGAATTAGAGTTCCCGCGTATACACGCTCTCTGCTTCTCTCTCTTTTCGCCGGCGAGACGAGGAGAAGCGAGGCGAGACGAACGACGAGCGAACGGACGTACGTACCTTCGGAATTTTCGCATAGCCGCAGAAGCGTCCGTTGTTTCTGCCAGTTGCATACGTGCCGACTCGAAAGGAGAATTTCGACGATCGCACTTGTAACGACGGGCGTCGCAACGCTCATTACACGGGGGGGTCGCTTAAATGAAACTCCTGGAGTTTCCGTTAAGCTCAACCTTCAACTCGCCGATGCACCATCCAGTCTTTGCCTTACATAAAAGTTGTACATCCATTCTTCGAGCTGCTTTCTTTCCGCGCTTTCACTTTTACGCGATCGAAAGCCTTTCTCTAAAATTAGAATAATACAATTCAAAATAATATTTTTATATTTTTCGTGCGATCCGCTAAATGCATAAAATTATCGACAAGTCGGCGGAACATCATATGTGCGACGAGAAAATTGTGCGAAGCGTATGGAATTATTTTGATCCGCCAACTCCGCATCGCGGAGTCGATAATCACGAAATGATTACGGAACTTTGCGATTTCAAATTTTATTCCTCGCCGCGAATAAATTGCGATTTGGAATCGTGCGCGAAAATAAACGGGAGAAAACGGAAGGATGAGAAGGAGGGGTTGAGAGGGAGAGAGTTGCGGGGACAACCAAAAGACGTAAGTCAGTTGGACGTGAGAAGTTTCACGATGTTAAGACTTTTTATCCGAGAAAAGGAGTGGAGATACAATCAGGATGCCGCGAATAGCATGGATGCAAATAGAACTTAAATTTAAATTTCAGCAAAAAATACAATTTCTCCCGTGGTTTTTACTTTAGTGTAATAGGTCTCACCACGCTTGAGTTTTTAAACAGTTTGTCAGGTGCGCGTTGTAAAATATTCATTTTTCTCATAAAAAAAAAGGAGATAGGTACCTGGCCGTCGATAGAATGTCGCTCGATTCGACGTTATAAAAAAAGAAAACCATCCGGTGCTGCGACGAATGGATCACGGTGGGAATCGAAGATGTATCGTGAATTTTAACATGTCTCCGAAAAGACCGATATAAGCATCGAGATTTTGCCGGTATGTAGGTTAAATCGAAACTACAGTGATCGTTGACGAATTATTTCTTCGATAGAAATAATATTGATGAGATGTCGACAGCAATTAAACTGCCATAGACGATTAAATTAATTTATTAAATATCTCGTGACAACTAGTCTGTGCAGCAAAATTTTGCTTTCTAAATATATATTTGAATATTAATTTAAATATAGATTGTATTAAGAGATTGATTTCATTACAGTTAATTGATAATTGACATTACAAATCTTGTACAATTTTATTCGTAATAAGAGTTCAAATAGATAATTTCGGGATAACAGTTATGGCAACTTAATAAGTACATCTTTAAATTGCAATAGTGGGATAAATTACAAATTTCAAAGCTTCTTACTATCGCTAAAGTTTCAACGGGAAACTTTTATTTAAGAACGCGACTGCGGAGGCTTGTCAGCCCCGTTTCGTTCCCGTCGAGTTTAACTGCGGCTAATTTCGTATAATAATTGTACCTTATAAAGGAGATTTTGAATCTAACATAAACGGCGTTCATCTCGTATTTATCATCGCTCCGCTAGAGATGGACAACTCTACTTTTGGTATCGTAGCGAAATCTAAATTTGAACACTATGCGACGCGAATTATCACGCTCGACAATCGATGGGGACAAATGGTATAATTGTAATCGTATAAAATAATTATTCGGACATATTTGCATAATATTAATTTTGGAAGATTTTTCGAGCAATTTTTATGATGGAAATTATATTTACTGCCAAGTTACGATCACAGCAAACTCTCTTACCATTGAAAATTCAATATTGGTAGTTCAAGTAATACCATTAAATTTTCCACAAGAACAGCAGTAATAAAATTTCCAATATAGTCGTTTTAATACTTTCAACGGCACTTAAACCAAGACACACAATTACAGTTTAATAGTCTTTAGTCCTTCAATAATAAACAATGATTCTTCATTTGACTTTAAAGATTGCAAGGGATGATCGCAAACAAGTACGTTCCGACCGTAACATGCACGTATCTTTCTTTTAACCAAAAGCTAGCCTACCATTCGTATGAATTTTGTATCGTAAACAACATTTATTTACATCGTTCTCAACCACCCTCCGGTCTCGTCACGAGCGCGCCAATATTAACACACGCGCGCAAACAAGAGACAATCCAGACGGGACCGATATTTTTTCCGTCGCATGTCGCCGCGCCGCGACGACAACGACAACGACTACGGCGACAACGATGACGACGATGCGCGCGGATTTAACTAATAAGAGCAATTAATGCCGGAGGTAGTAGCTGGAGGGTGGTTTGCCCGCCATGGCATGTCTCTCTCGCCTGGCGGTCGCCTCGGTCAATACCCACCGGACAAGATGGCCGACGCCCACTCCAACACAAACTCGGAGTTACATACATTTATGTACTCAAATGTATAACCCACCGCCACCCCCCCCTCCGGACGGAGTTGCCTTTCTCCTTCCGCCGGCTTCAACCCTCCCCGGTCTCGGCAGCCACTCGGCTACACGGACACCGAACTTCATCATTATTATCTCGCCGGCCTGGTACCTACCTTCCTACCGCCGAGTCTGAATTTTGCAAAAGCCGCGCGGAACTCGCGCCTCTAACGATAATATTGAAGCGGAAGAGAGTGCGAAATTTGGGTGGATTAATCGCATATGTGTTGCGATATATTACGCGCATTATTTTTCCAGCGATAAAGTGAAATTGTTTCACGCTGTTTCCGGGCTACGGAAAATTCAGATATTGTTTATGTTCCTCCGGATATTTAAACTAATTAAATTTAATACTATTTCCTTGTTGCAGTTTATACTTACTCCGCCGCACTATAGTTACGTTATCCGAATTTAATTACATCAAGTGAGGGTTAATTTGAGGTTGCTGTCAATCAGCACGACATGATGAAACTTAATTAGTGTTAATAATTATCGGATAACTGTCTAGATTTAAATATATGTATCGAAAGTATTTCATATTAATTCTACGTAGCTAAAAATACACATTTCTAGCACGATATAATCGAGAAGCCGTAAAGCGGTCAGCCTCAATTTCACATTGATTGTGAGTCTTAAAATTTTATCACAAGTCCAACATATCTATTATCATCATTTTAAAGCAAACGATTGTCATATATTATATATCAAATCGATATTCAAGTCAATCGTACATTCAATCGTCATGCTTTTCAAACGTTTGGCAATGTTTGTACAGTGTCATAGTGCACTTTTTTGTTACTCCCTTTTCTGTAAATATTTTTTTACAATTAACCATAATGTAAAAATTAAATCTACAGCTCGACGCGCTGTCAGCTCGTTAGAACGTGTTCGTATGTGTGAATGGACCGTGCGAATAGGCACATCGTAGAGAATCTCGATTGGTCAGTGTAGAGGGGTGGCCAACCCACGCATCCGATTGGTCAAATTCACCCTTCTCTCAGACGAATGCTGACCCTTCGGAGGTGGGTTCTTGTCGCCGGGAAATATCGCTGATCTGTACCTTAACACGATACACGCTCGCGGGAATTGAATTACACAGCTGCGCAGTAAAACAGGGAAAACAGCGTAACACACGTCGCGTTACGTCGTTCGAAAATACGTACTCGAGTGACTGCAAACTGCATATGACGTTCGTAAACTATGCAAATAGCGCGCCCGCGAAGAGAACTATAGCGCGCAGTTTTTGCGTCTTATCGGAAAATATATTGTCCCCCGTCGCGTTCGCGAAACACGGAAAATTGATCCGAGCAGTTATAGCAATGCGACATTGCATACATTTTACAGTGCGAAAATAAATTCAACATCAGTTTAATTTGACTGTCGATAATATTAAATATTGCAGTATTTCATGCACGCGGCGATCAAGTATTATTTTTTTTTTTTTCTTGTTAAACGATGCGCGCACAACAGTATTCGAGTGTGATTGATTTAGGACTTTAATCTGCTCAATTTAGAAAGAACCGCGACATCGAGAATCCCGCTCGACAATACTTCCCCGCCGTTTCTTCTATCGGGAAACCGAGAGGGACGGTAAGGTCGCGAGTTGGAGTATCGGCAGTAATGAGATTGAAATTAATTCGACATCGCGGTGCCGGGCCACGACGAGATGTTCAACGATAAGATAATTCGACAAATTTGCTTGAGTAACTCCGCGAGATCGCGCCGAGGTCTTGCGAGATAAAACGCCTTCTCGCTCTCCTCCGCTTCTTTTTCTTCCACCCCGTCCGGGTGGGAGGCGATATACACGAAGCACGCGGCCGCTTTAACCGGAAGACGAATGATCATTACTTAATCTTTTGACCGAGGACGAGGCGCCGTCGCCGTCGGAGTATCCCGGCTAATCCGGCGCAATTGTTTTCATCCATGTTGACTGCTTATCTGGCTTAACAGCCGACTAATTCCGCGATCTAACAAACTTCGAGCTTCATGGTCTCCCTAGGTACTTAACCTCCGTTACCGTGAGTTTTTCGTCGGGCTGAGAGCGACTCGCTAAATTAAAATTGTAAATTCCGGGAGATAACGCAGCACGAAGACACCGAAGCAACAACGCGCCGCGGCAGTGCGCGATAAAGAGCCATTATGTTTAATGAAATTATCCTAGTGTTCTATAACTGGCTAATTACTCATTTGTTTACTGGATACACATTTTTTTATGGATTTTCTGTGCGATAAAACATTGTGCGCAATTAAAAAGAAGCTATTTTTATTAACCATTTGATACTGAACAAATTTATTAATAAAAAAAATATTTTTAATTAAATTTTGCAAGTTAGCTCATATTTTTCTTTTTAATAACTATAATTCCATAAATTATAAATTTTTTTTTTAAAGTTACGTTAAATTAAATATTTTTTTACTGTTAAAATTTTTTTGTACGCAATTTATATTAAATGTTTAGGGAAGTATATTTCAAATCTTAACACTATATTGCGTCGAAAGCGCAATTTGTATTTGTCATATTTTATTATATGAGATTACAGCGTATATAAAATTATTATCATAGGTCAATATTGTCCCAAGTATAGTTGCAAGTAATGTATAACAAGCGGTTATTATCCATCAGCTAGCGTGTAGTGGCGTGACCAGAACTGCAACCCTCTGCGCTGACACTTCGTGTCTCTCCCGCTGCAGGGTATATAGCAGCCCTGGTCTGAGCTCGCTGCAGCTGAGTAGTTTTACACCGGACTGTACCTCCTATTAGCAGGCAACCGTGTATTGCACCGGTGCTTCTCGAGTTCAGGTACTTTGGGTGCGAGAAAACGGGAATGGCGAGGTACCACAAGCAACAACGTATTGGCGCACGAATCAGAGATTATTCGCCTTGGCGAAATTATTTCATAAACATGTATATTCACATCCAGCGGATTCTGAAAAATTTATTACGATATTAATTTCAATAATAATTGTTTTGATACTGTTCGAGTTATCTCATAAATTTTATATTTTAGCTAAAGAAATTTAGAACTGTTATTTTTACCTTAATGCAATTTTCTTCAGATTTCAATATTTTAATCTTGCATTAGACATCTCGATATAAAGATTTATCGTGATTTAGTAATAATATGCTCTGTTATTTAATATGTTTTCAAATATGATTGGATTAACGTTGTATAAATGCTATTTGATAATCGATTTTAACGATGAGACGGAAATGTGATATTTTCACAAATTGTTTTTTTTATCGCGATATCAAATTTGATATGAACAATCTTAAATATAATTTTGTCTTGTAATTTTATAAAGTCCATTACAAATTAATTCTTTTTACGAACGTAATAGCTTATTTATTTACTTTGTTTAAAAATATTCTGATTTTTATTTATATTATTTATGAATAAAATAGGACAGAAGCACATAAATTATTTGTTACAACATCTTTTGTGATAATATTCGTGAAGATAAGCGATTGCAATCTGTCGTTGCTTGCTTATTATCAAAGCAAGAAATAAACACAGATTAGAATAAGAATACATTCCTACTATTTATGACGCGGAAATGGCCGGAACGGAATTTGGGGGAGGCGCGAGTGTTTGACATATTTTGTCCGGGGAACCGACAGATCAGGGACGAAAGCGGCATCGCGGAAAGGGTTGGCGGTGGGAGTGAATGCTGGGGTACCTCTGTTCCTGACGTGCAGATTAGTGTCCGCCATTGTAGTGACGTCACCATAGTTAACACGCATTCAGACGGCCCGAAGAGGCCGGCGAAACTATTGACCGCGATCATTCGCGGAAATCTGTGAATTTCTCGGCTCGCTGTTGAGATGTACGTTTTATTTTCGAGGCTTACTCGACGGAAATGTCGGCATTGCTGATATTGAAATGCGCAGAGCTATCTCGCAGTAGGGATTAGGAATCGGCTAGGGCGTCCTTTCGGCTCGATCGCGCGAATGCGTCGACTGCAGAGAATGTGTCAGAAGTCGGTTCGCTAGTTGACAGATGAATATGCTCGGAGAACAATGGGGGCCGACCAAAAATTAACGGCATTGTCCTAACTTTGCATTCTGATGCCGCTGTTTGCTCCCGCCGAGTCGATTGCCGCGAAACAAGGACTGAAACCGGCAGACGTGTACTGAGAAAGCTTTGAAAGCTCTGTGTTTCTACCCTCTGTCTCCCTCTCTCGATTACCGAGCGGCGGATTAATCTGATGTTGACGGTGGATTCCGGACTTCGTGATCTATATTTCGCTTGAGGTTTTCGAGGAATCCGCGGAATGATCTCAATGCGAAAACGGAGCGGGCGAAAATAGGATGGAAAATAGGATAGGAAATGACGATAATATTAAGTCGAGGTGCATATTTTGTAGTTTACATCTGCGAATTGGATAGAAGATCCAGCAATTCTTTGGTTGCATTCTTGCACGAAGAATTAATTTAAAAGGAAGTATTGGATTATTACTTGCATATACGTAGAGAGAATTTGGTAAATTATTCGAAACATTTAAGAATGAAAATTTATCATATGTTTATGCAGGCATAAACAATTTAGACATAACATTTATTCAAAGGTATATACATATTTAATAAATATTTATGTGTATAATTAAATATGCATATTTCTATATGTAAAATTAACAACATTAAATTTTTATTCTCTCTCTGTCACGAAATTTAAAATATATTATTTGAAATTATTATAAATCAGTTTATATTGCGGATGCATAATTAATAATACCGTAGTAAGCAGAATGTTAGCGATGTTGGTAAATTGATAGCAAATTTAATCAAATTTGCTGTCAGTCTGCTTACATTGTTAACATTTCGTTATCTGGAATATACATAATGACGTATAATAAACAATGTTTTAAAAATAAGAGATTTGAAGAAAAGAAAAATTTTTACAAACAAATTATGCATGATCTTTTTATATAGTCAGACAAAGATATAAGATATGCGTTAACCTGATAGCCTTTGAACAGGCAACCCGGTATGCACTTCAGTATCTTACTGGTGCAGCATGATCATCTCACCTGAATTTTCATTTGTGTCATTACAGCTTCACGCTAGATGGCACAGTTGATCCTTCATTAAACAGTTATGCCATTTTCGCCGACTGTGTAAATAAAAAATTATATTTCTCTTATATATATATTATCACAATGTTATGCTACGTAGATTATAAATTAAGATTAGCTGAAATTAAAAATTATATTGCAAATTTACAGAATTGGACATTTACATTACATTTATTGATATGAGTAAAGAAAAAATTATTGAGTATTTTTATACTATAAATATAACGTGATAAATTAATTTTAATCTAGCTTTAAGCTGTTGCGAAACACGTTATGCAATGCAATGGGCGGCGAATGACAGTGACTCGAGACGAGTTAAACAATTTATGTAACAAGCTTTCTATGCCTGATAGAGGCGTATCGGAAACCAACGACGCGGACAAATGGCTGCGAGAATCTTTCGTTTCTCGAGCATGCACACAATCGATCAATCACGATTACCTATAAAATATATAGCCACTTACGAATGTGCGATTTTATGAATAAATAAAAATTTATCGAGTGCAATGTGTTCTTATAAGATTACGATTGACAAAATTTCTAATTTCATTATTTAAATTTTAAAATTTACGGCAAATGAAGAATTTGTCTTGAAATAATTTTTTTTGAATGATTGAAATACTTTGTAAAAAAAAACTAGTTAATTCGTACAATGATTTTCAATGCAGGAAAGGAGAGATGTTGGGGTTAAATCTTGAGTAGACCACGTAGGTTATTTAAAAACAATGTCGTTTATTTGAATCGCACAAGACATACACCGTATCTGCTATGTTTACAATTAGGGACCCCTGCGAGGAAAGCTCGGCCGACGTTTGTCGCAAGCTTCGGCCGGAATTTACTCGGAGACGCCTGAGTTTCTTTTATTTTCGTATTGCCTTAATGTCGATCCTCGGTTAAAAGTGTTTTCAATGCCAGGTTTGACCCGGTCACATACTAGAAACCGAGCTTCGGATTATTTATACCCTGGATCAGAAGATTTTTCCTAAAAATCCAATTTTTCCCTGCTCCGATATTATCATTTCTCCCCCCCGTAATCGACTCTGTGGATCCTTCCGCGCGTTCGCTCTCTCTCTCTCTTATTATAATTATAGGAAATATTTCGTAGTTTTAAATTATGTCGACTGCCTAGATACTTCGCTCGACTATACTCCTGACGTTTGTTTTGGGATTATCCTTTAGCATTTTACGTGATTTACCCTGTAGAAATGTTAGAAACCAACCGGGGGACACAACGGGACGCTCGGATCAATATGTTATCACTAATCGAGATAATGAGAAGTTTGTGCAATAATTCGGATTATATCAGCTGAACGCCGATGTCCTGCGATCGGCGCGAATCGCGAGCAGGAGTCGCCGCGCGCAATTAGCATCCTGAATTCGTATTATCGTTCACCGTGACTGCGGCGTTCACCTTATACCTTTAGCGCGAGGATATTCTTCCGCGTCGCATAAATTCGTCCTCGTCGTATCCCGCCGGTTCGATCGCCCGCCGCGAGATTTGCATGTGTCACTCCTTTGTTTCGGTGAGACAGGGAACTTGGTCCTATGTGGGATGAATATTCGAATAAGAAAGGCAAAGAGGAGAGAAGGAGGAGGGACTCTTCGAAATCAAAATATGCGTATTCGTGTATGGTGATGTGCCGCATGGATTTTTATTTCGTCGATTACACACACGGTGCTCCGTCGAAAAACTTTTCTCTTTCTCTCTTTCGATCTCGTTCGCGCGAAGGGGATTGTCCTCCTCCCCCCCCCCCGCCCCCATCCCTTGTGTCTCGCTCGTGTCCACCCTTCGTTTACGATCCTTGCGAGTGTACGCGCCGACGGAGCACGCCGTTACGCGAGAAAAGAAAATCACTATTGAACTTATTCTTTTTTATTTTCTTGTTACGATCGTTGAACAACTCTTTGACGACGCGGCTCTTTCTCTGCTTCCGGATCATCGCTACGGGCAGTGCCATTATTTACAATATGTCGTATAAACGCGGAGCCTGGCATGTACGTATTTCAGGAATCGATCTAACAAACTTTTAACTAGATAACGAGAGATTTTATTTTATCTAGGGCCGTACACGTCTAACACCGAGAGAACTATCTGATATGAGTTTTTTTTAATCGCCTTTATGTTTTCTCATTCATACTGTCCACCATCGAATTCACGCACACGCGCAACACTCATTCGCGGAACGAGAAGGATAACACGCACAATGAAATCACAAAAAGACATGCAGTCGACACTCGCACTTCTCCATCGTCTCTCATTCTTTGCGGAGTAATTTTTTTTAGCTTATTGCCTACATATATATATATATATATATCTCTCTCTTTAGGAACAGTTCCCTTCGAAAACGTTTACGTCGACGAGGCGTCGTTGAGAAAAAAACAAAAGGAAAGATAAAAAGAAAAACTATATCGCTACTTAAAATGGAACGCAAAAATGAAGAACGATCGTCGCGTCGTCCGCGAAAACCTCAGTCTTGGACGAGGACGAGAGAAAACGGAAATTCGATTCTGGTTGCGCCTCGGCTTGGCCGCGAAACGATTTTCGCAAGATCAACGTTCGGTGTCGATTTTGCGAAAGCCGAGCGCGGCTCGATCGCCATGACGGCAATAAATATAATCAACGAACAAAGCGCGCTGATGATAGTTGCAACGTGGCTGCGAAGTGACCGTCGAAGATGAAGGGGAATTTTCACGCACAATGGGGGAATTTCTTCTAAGATAGTTCACAAGATTGTTTAATCGTCAGTTTAGTTACGATAGTTTTTATAATTAAAAAAATCTTGTAATATTTGTTAAACAACTCTTTCACTTCGACGGACGCGTCGCGCGACGCAAATTCAGCGGCCGTAAACCTAAACAACTTTGGCATTTTCTTAACTTTTAAAAACATCTGCGATAATAATTTAATATTGGAATAAAATAATGAAAGCGGCGCCTAAATTCACTGCAACCGTAATGATAATAGTGACAAACGTAATAGTAATAATAATAGACTGCTAATAGTAATAATAGTAATAATGACAATAATAATAATATTACAAAACAATAATAATATTAATAATAATAATAAAGATAATACAATAAGAGCAATAAAGATGATAAGAATCGTTCGTAATAGATATAATACATTGTACATAGGATCGAGCTAGAGCTTAAATACTAGCTTCTTCATATATTACTTAAATCAATTATTTTCAATATCTTAAGTATTGATGCATATATAACAGGGTTTCGAATATCGATGTTTTTAAATATGTACACACAGGATCATCTCGAAGTCGCTTCCGTTCTCCTTACAGACTAAGGAGAAATCGATGCGTTTAAAAAATGTGAGGACGCATCAGTCCTAAATAACGCGATCTTGCGAAGCGACATCGTGCAATGTACAAAAAGACTTCGTTCCGATTTGTCTCTATATAGTCACCTACACGGTGAGTTGCAGATTTTCGTAATATTTATACATATATATGACGTTATACACAGTATGTATACATATATATCTATTATTAAATAAATAATCTTCAAATGCGATAATAAAGTCGCGAACTATGTTCGTTATCTTATTTATAATATTTATATTCTTTATATTTGCATTTGTTTTCATATTTATATATATATGTATATATTTATATATATATTTATATCTTTATCTGTATGTATATATATATATATATGCAGATTCATATTTATAATGTCTTTTTTCTCATTATTCTTTAATATAACTATTTATAGCGATATATAATTTAAATAGCTGTGTTGAGACTCGCAAAACTGGTAACCATTCGTTCGTTTTTCTAGTGAATTAAACGCGGAGTAGGACTTCTTGTCGAGTACCTTCTTTTTTTTTTTTATATCCTTGTTTTCGCGGATGTCGTCTTCGAGTCCTCACGATCGAGCGAGAATTGTCTTTTCCTCGAACCAGTCAATTTTTTTAGCTTCGCTGGATATCTCGTTACTTCTTACAACTCGTCGATCTTTCGGGCCGTTTCCAGGCTCCGTTCGTTCGGAGATTCTCGAGATCACCATCTCAACCTACCACCTCTCTCAATCCCGAGAGGTGACCTCGGACATTTTGCGTCGAGAGACCCTTCCGAAGTCATCAGCTGCTGAGCTCTCCTGCCGAGATCGATTCGACTTGGCGCGATTCAGAATTGTTCGTCAGGTGTCTCTCTCTTATCCTCGAGGTCCCTAGGGAGAAAGATCTCCGTCTTCAATACACCGGGTATGGCGGCCTGTGTGGCCACAGCGGCGGAATCGGCGGTAGGCTCCCGTTCCAGGATCAAGTATCCTTGCTACTGAGGGAAGAGTCCTCGTCTTTGATCACCGGGTACGGTATGTCCAGCTTGGGACCTTGCTGCACCACCACCACGCATTTTCTCATATGCTTCTCCAGCGTGCTCGGCACCGAGAACGGCATCTCGCAGAAACGGCACTTGTACGTGTCCTTGCCGTGCCGGCCGTGCGTCTTCATGTGCCTGGTCAGCTTCGAGCTCTGCGCGCACGCATACGAGCAGAGCTCGCACTTGTACGGCTTCTCGCCGGTGTGCGAGCGCCTGTGCACCGTCAGATTCGAGCAGTTCTTGAAGACCTTGCCGCAATACTCGCAGGTGTCGTTCCGACCGCTACGCTCCTTCTTCAGCAACGGACTCGGTAGTCCTTGGAGCGCCAGGCTGGACGTCGTGGCCTTAGACTTGCGAAACTCGTTGTTCTCTAAATAATGTGGACTGGGCAGCCAAAGACCGCCAAAATCCGGCCCTGAAGATCTGGGAAAGCCTTGGCCGGAGAAAATGTTCGGCGTTGTTGAAGAATTAAAATTAGGCGAGAGCGCGCTCTCTTTCTCCTTGTTGTTGTTTAGAGAATTGGCAAGGTTGCACGACGAGTCGGTTTTGAGGAAACCGCTGCGGTGATTTTCCTGCAGAGCTTGCCGATAAGCTTCCGAGTACTGAGCGATGTTGCTCAATCCGAACTTCTCCATGAGATCGCCCACCAAACTGGCCGGTTTTTCCACCCGACCTCCGCTTTCCTCGCCGCTCTGTCCCTGAGTCGTGCTCAGATCTTCCGGCGTATTTTCCTCCGCGTCGTCCCGCTCGGTTTTCTGATCATTTTCCTCCATCTCGTCCAGATCCATGTTCTCTTCGCAGCTGGATCCGTCGTCCGGCACCGTCTCGACGCTGCCTTGCGGACTGGCGGCTGAGTTCAGATGCTCTTGATGTTCCTTCCTCATGTGCTTCCTCAGCTCGGCGTAGCTCGTCATTTCGATCTCGCACACCTCGCATCTCGCCGGCATGCTCTGGCCGTCCTGCGTGTTTTCCTGCTGCTGGTACTGCCTCTCCTTGTCTCGATGATTGCGGCGATGGGTGATCAGGTTTCCCTGGAAGCGAAATTTCTTATCGCAGATTTCGCATGTGTACACTATTTCGGATGCGGAATCGGTGATGATCGGCGTGGAAGCGACCGGCGGGCTGGTTTTCTCGCTGTCGGTCGAATTGTTGTTGTTGTGGTGGCCCAGCGGGCTCTGGCTGTAGCAAGGCGGCGAGTTTTCCTTCTGATGAATGCCGTGAGATAAATTCGCGGGGTTGGTCGTGGCCGGACTAGGCGGTTCCACTGATTGGGGATGGGATGATGGTTGCTGTTGCGATTGTTGCTGTTGTTGCTGTTGCTGCTGCTGCTGCTGCACACTGCTGGCGGGTACTGGCGGTACTGACGGTACTGGCGGGGGAGGGGGATTCGTCGTAGGATTACCGCTTGGAGTAGGTGGAGCCGCGCCTAAGGACGGATTAGCGAGGCTCCTTAGGCGCGCTGAGTAAAAATCCAGGTTCGCTTCGAGTGGCGGTGGATGTGCTTGACCGGCGAGGCCGCGGCCGTGCGATAGCTCGGCCAGGTTTGCCAAGTTTCGGGCGTTGTTCAGAGAATCCAGCGAGCTGCGTACCAGTGGATCACCTAGGTTCAAACCGTCTATACCGCGAAGCGGATCGCCCAGGTTTTGCAGATTCCTCGTAGCTGTCTGCAGTTCTTGAAGACCTCTGTATCCCGCCAGGGGGTTTAGGGTGAGGAAATCCGGCCTGAACATAGGCGGGAAACTCCGTTCTAGGTGTTGAGGTAGCCTCAGGAAACTGTGCAGTGGATCGCCCACCAAAGACGCCGAGCTCTGAAGTTGCTGTCGACCGCCGCTGCTTCCGCTCGTGTTCGTGCCGCCCGAAGAATTCGCCGCCGAGGAACTTCCGGTGGACTTGCCACTCAGGTTCAGATGATTCGGCGGGCTAAGATGATGCGCGTGCGTTGGCGTAGGTGTTGGTGGACTCGGCGCCGGAGTGTTCGACGACGAGTTCGTCGACGAGGAGGAGGAGCAGTAGAGGCGGGCGCCGTGCATGCTCTGTACGTGTTGAAGAAGCTCCCACGCCGAACACAGCCGCCGGGAACACTGCGAGCACTGCAGCCACCTTGGCTCTGAAACAGATATATCGACGTCGCGGTGGTTAAGGATCACAGTTGTCATCGTTACGTTTGAAGAATTTGCTTTTAGCAGGAGAATTTGAATATTGTCAATTCTGTTAAGACTTAGATAAATTCACTATTCACTAATCACAGAGATTTTAACTCTTTCATGATTTCTTTACTTCTATAATTAATATTTTATTTAACAATAATACAGATAATTAGATCACGTAATATTTTTACTTTAACAAAATTACGTTATCAAAATTAAGCATCAAGATAATTTCGTTTGTTTATGTTTACATGACATGTAGACATACAGCAACCTTCGAAATTAAGATTTATTTTTGGAGAAGGGAGCAAGAGAGCCGCGTTGATAAAATTGCGATATAATTCAATGGATTATTACTGCGAATAAGACGATTATAAGGCTTTGGATACATCGTAATGATCCGATGACAGGAGACTTCCCGGTGATTTCACGAGAGTATGACGGCGAGTCGTAAAACACGCACATACGCACGTAACATGTGCGCGTACGTATATATTCCCAAGTCCCGCTATCAATTTTCGAACCACCCTTAATTTTGCGGAATCGGGACGGAGATCGGCCCCGGCCGATTGAATTCGGAATTCAAACGGCACGTCTGTGTCAAATTGCGGTCCGGGCTGGCGAGTTTCGGGGGCTTAAAAATAATATCCTCCTCGTCGGAACGACGGTCGGCGGGATGCGCGCGAGGAGGCGGCTGCAGACCGAGCGGGGGTCGGTTACCGTGGCATGCGGCTGAAACTGACCCTTAACGACTTCTCGACCCTCCTTCCCCCATGGCGCCGTGCGAGAGCTTATGACGCGGGAGGGACGGGTTTTGAATTTCAATGTTTTTAATCCGGAATATCAGATTTTCAACCATTTTTCACGCCCCACGTAGCACAGTAGACGTCCGTCGCGCGAGTTTGGGGCGAGTCTGGGATTTTATTAATTCGACATTCGGTCCATTGGCGAGAATGAGGGAAGATAGTCGAAAGAAGGGAAAACCAGCCCGGAGAACGGAGGATGCACGCGGCATGTGCTTAAGCGCGACCCTCACTTTGCGAGTGAAAGCACCGCGAAACATTACCCGGAAAGCATATTCTCCGCGATCGTAACGCCGGATGTTAGGGACGCAGTAGGGAGACTCAAATTTATCTTATCTTGAAAAACACCGTACAAGATCTCCTAAAATATCAATTAATCATTTTTACGAACTTTTTTCATATATATATATATATATACTTGTTACTTTAATACAATTCACATTAGTAAAAAATTGGGCGATATTATGAGAACACGATGCATTTGAGAATTAAAACTGGATCAATTTAATTATTTTACAGAAGAACGTTGTATTGCACGGAAATTTTATTCTTTTACCAAAAATTCTGTCTTTTTTTTTTTTTTTTTTTATTGAAAAGCCTCCGAAAGCACTTTTTTAACGCGGATGTAATATTTCGGAATAATACGAACAGACGCTATTAAGTATTCCAACGTTAAAGAAACACCTTAGTTACAAAAAACTTTTCTCGAACTGCTGCGGATTCCTTTCTCTTTCAATTCGGTAAGACTGGACTTGACGAATTCGAAAACACAAGCGTCCCGCACAGTCGGACGAATAAATACGCTCGCAGCGTTGTTCGGGAAGAAACTTCTTAGACGAGATAAATATGAGCACGTTGTAGCGGGCAGGGGTGCTTCCTCTTGTAAGAGATTAAAAAGTTCAGGACTTGCCTCCTCCTTCCCATCGTACCTCACTGTCTCGCGGTACTCGGGCGACGGGAAGGAAAGTCAGCCGAAGACAAAAGGCTGCAGCAAAATAAAGTGGTCCTAATTAAATGGCCGTTCGGAATAGGGAGAGATCTTTGTTAGGAGCGGAGCTGCAGGATCGTCTTAAAGCCGAACAATCGTCAGATTGAGGCATATTTTTTTCTGTTACACTTGGAAACATTATTTCTTGGTGATTAAAGGAAATCGTTTTCATTTACCGCGTTTAAGTGGGTAGTTTTACCGGAAATATATTCATTTATATTGTATATTAACTTTTTTTCATGCACATACATACTTTTAACGTGTGAGAAAAAGAATTATTAGATTAGGATTGTAGTTTAATTCTAATAATATTATTTGATTTAATCTCTAAATGTGAATAATCGCAAAAATGATGATTATTTCTTCTTCGTATAATAATTTTATGTTACAACGTTTATGCGAAATTGCTCGAAGCAATTCGTGGAAACGCGTGGATTTGAGAAATCGACAAATGACGACGAGCAGGATGTGAAGACAATGAATCTTAAATAAAATTAGGAACAAGTCGACGCCGTCGACGAGTAAATGATAGTTTATCTCGCGACAATACACAATAGAACACATTTCGTTGTATGTAACAAGGTGCTAAGTAGAATAACGAGCCCGACAGTGGGCGAGGGACTTTTCTTTCCTGCTATATGCTGACCTTTCACCAGGATTACGCTTGCAGCGTTTACGCGTCGCTGCTAGCGAGGAATGAGAGACGATCGTCGCAGTCTCATCTCATTGACGCGCGCGATTTTTCAATTGTCGGAAAGAGCGAGGAGAAAGTCGCACGCGAACAAGGCGTAAAGATTGCAAGAAATCCTCGATGGATTTCCTGAACTGTTGAAAAGTTCGCCCAAAGAACGCATATATCAAATATGAAATAGAATTTTATTTATACAGTCCTATTTCTAGAAATAAAAATTTTAAAGAATTATACTAATTAAACTGTACCTTTTTATAAAGATTTCAGATTATTTTCTTCAGTTGGAATATTCTGTTTTTATTTCATAAAATGCTATTATTATATATATGCTTTTTTTAGACAGCAATATACTTTTTATAGTTTTTTTAATATTAGACATTAAGTACTTGGTGATATAATCAGAAGCAACAAAGTTGTATTTGCGTGAATATAAGTACGCAACATAATTTTATTGAATCATGAAGTTTTTCAAAATCTCTTCTCGCTCTTTTCTGTAATTTTTGATTACTTGCTCACATCTTTGCATAATTCGCAACGTTTCAAGTTAAATCGAAATCCAGAAGAATAGAAAAAATTGTGTAGAAGCGTTAGGAAAAAGGATCGGGCGGGGCTTAAGTTCGGGCAAAAGTTTCGAGACTTTGAAATTTTCCCGAGTCATCTCTAGCCTGATCCTTCGACGGGACGAGCGTGAAGTACAAATTGGCTTGGGGTTATGGCTCTCGATAGAAATTAGAGAGTGAGAAGGAGATGAGGTCGAGTCATCCTTGAAACAGGCGTCATCGCCGAGTGGTGGAAAATTCGGCATATTGTTTCACGCTTCGGGCGCTTGCTGATTTTCCTCGTTCTTCCCCGAATGGTCGCGGCTCCTTTTTTCTCCGGAAGTCGAAAATATTGCTGACTTCCCTGGGGAGGAAAGATGCCGGCGGGGTGACGCGAAAGATAAGCAAGTGCTCGAGCATAATAAAGGTGTATCGATTCACGGCCGGGCGCTTTTCATATGCAAACCTCGTGGGTGGCCATCCGTTAGGATTATTTCTTCAGATTTTCTTGACTGTGTGTCTATGGGATATGGCTAGCTAGCTGGTTGAGACCGGGAAAACGCGGCTACACGTTATCTTTTATCGGATAGATGGAAAATTCAATATATATTATACAATTGTGCACCGTTTCGATGTAAATGTTGCGCAATAAATCACAGCGTATAACATGATTGCTACAAAAATTTTTTAAGAGCTTAAATTTTTATTTATTTAGAACTAAAGGTAATATTAAATATTAATAACAATAAAAATTAAAATAATGACTAATCTTTAATTATGGAAAAGAATTAATTAATATTTGTAATATATTTTCTCTCAAATTTTAATAAGATATAAATTAAAAATTTTACGTTATAAATTCAATAATATTATTTCCTTTAAAAGTGTACAAGTAAATAATAATGTAGTAAAATTGCCAATTAATGAATAAATTAAGATATTTTTGTACGTCTAATATTTTTAAAAATGTATGATGTTATATAATCGTAATCGTAAAGAAGCTTGAAAATCTAGAATAGGACTTAGAAACGGCAACAGAATCAAATGAACAATATATCTGCACATGAAACTCGGCTCTATAATGATAGTGACCGAACGATTTTCTCCAGAAATTGCCCGACAAATTGGCCTGTGCGACGTTTACGGGCAAATCGTTCGGAACGCCATTGTTTAACAACGATTCGAGCCCTGGTCAGCCTACGAATACTTCCTTTCAACCCTTTTACGGAAGACTTAACACGAATCCACCCTTTTTTCTCCGCCGATGCTATTCTTAAAATCGGCTCTTTAAGTTTATCTCTCTTATATCGAGATAAATGTTTGAGCTATTGAATTATTTTTGTAAAATTTCTAATATTGTTGATCAATTAGTCGTGATTAAATAGTAAATATTAAGAGAAATAAAATTGTTTTGATATATTATATATATTTGAAGAATTACTACAATTAAAATATCGTAATTAATATATTGGGTAATTTTTATTCATCCGCATTTCTGAAATAACTCGCTTCAATCAATTCTTCAATATTTTCATTTTAATAAAGCTTATTTAAATCAATTTAAACATAATTATAAACTTGATAAAAATAATGTACTAGAGTATATTATAATAATTGATGCGAAAACTTTTGCAATTAACGCTTGAAAAAATGTTTTATGAAGTGGAAAGAACAGCTTTAAATTATTTGTGGTTACACACACATACCTGCGAATATTGTGCTTGGTTTCGCATGCGAGCAAATTTTAATCGCGTAAGCGACATTGCATCGCGCTCTCGGAAATCTTTTTGGACGAGACACATCTGCCGCCCAATGACGTCACGATGTACACATACATATATACCCACGCAAACACACACAAAGGCCTTTAATCCAGAATGGCGTGTGACAATATTAAAATATCGATTAGCTAACGTATGCGACGTATGCACTTTGTTGTCGGTACAAGGGCTGCACTTAAAAGGGACAACGCGCAGCGGATCATGTCCAGGTGGGTAGTTTGCGGGTGATTTTAATCATTTTACTGGACCTATTAATTAAATAACCAACTGAGATAAATACGCAGTAACGAGAAGTGTTCAATACACATCGAAATGGATTAGTGAATAAGCAAGGGAATTAATCAATGAGTATGAAAAAAAAACCAATAAAATACGGCGAAATATGTAAAATAAATTGCTCGCGTGCAGCAAATTATTTTAGAAATGTGGACGGAGATCGAAATTGACGAACTATTTTAGCCATAATAATTCTCCAAATATACATAATATATTGAAATAATTAGAAATTCCAAACGATTTTACTCTACATTACTGAAAAATAAAAAAATCGTATAATCGTGATTAATATCCGCGCTAACATATTGCGCGTGTAGCCGTTAGCTTGCAGATTTTTGCCAGTGAATTTTTATTTATGGCCCGCTCGACCCACCGCAGACTGTCGCGCGACAAAGAGCGAGAGCTGTTAAAATCGCGAGTATGACGACCGGCGCGATTCCGTCCTCACCGAACGAATAAGCGAATGGTCGCGTAACGTACTCCTTGTGGTCACTACAATTCCGCGAAAGGATAGGTCCGACTGCGCTTTGCGCGCTTTTATGTTACTCAGTTTGTCCGTGCAGACCGCAAATCTCGCGAACCGTGGCTATCAACCGTTCAACGGTCGAGTTTCAATTCGTTAAAAGGGAACAAACCGTGTTTTTCACGAGCTGTCATGAAGACGTGTCATCCGAGTGCCGTATACCGAGCGCATTTGCAATTAAATTTTTGTAATTTAACACAATGTAATAGACACCTGATCTCTAGAGTCTATAAAGAAGTAAAAGAGCTCACTGCGCGATTAAAGCGAGACGCACGGCACTTTTTTTTATGTGACGCCTGGAAGTTTCGAGAAAATCTAGTGCTATCTGTCCCTCGTCGCAAGAAATCTGTCTTTACGTACTTCGTTTCCTTGTAGTGCTACATCACTGCAAGAGAGAGAAAGAGAGAGAGAGAGAGAGAGAGAGAGAGGAAAACGCGGACTCGCCTTACGTCGAGGACGTAAGGGAAAAAATTAATCAAAAAGCCACTCGACCTGGTAATTTAAACGCGTCGCAGCGCGCTGAAGTCGTGTATATTGAACTTCTGCTTTGTAAGCTTTGATGACATTCTCTCTTTCTCTTTCCCTCTCTCCCGTCATTCTTCCTTCTCTCACTCACATGCAAAGTTCCTTTTACGCAAGGCGCGCGAGGCAAGCGTAAAGGAAGCGGAGAACGCAGCCACCTTGTCAATGTCGAGAAAGAAAGGAGGTAAAATATGAACCGAAGCAGTCGAAACGGAAGTAAACTCCTCAAAGGATGCGTTATTGAAGGCTTCCACGTTGATTTTTATATTAGCGCGCTCGTGCGCTGCTCTTTTCGCTATTTAGTCGAATAATGTCAAAATTTGTGTAAGTAAACGCGCACGATGGAGTTTTACTTATTAAATATTCAAATAATCGAAAGAAAGTGGTAAAGTAATAGTAAAATGAGAAGTGAAACAGGAACAGGTTTGTTCCAGCCATATATGCATGCAGCTGGGAAAGTTTCCGACGCCGGATTTTGGGCATATTGCTCGCGCACGCCTTTTTCGCCGGCTTCCTTCCGCGAGAACGGCGGCGACGGAAGGAAGAAGGACGAAAAAGCTGCAGGACCCTGAAACCCCGAGCGACAGCCAATTCGCAAGCAATTCTCCGCTCACCTCGGGCGGTCCGGGAAGTCGTCGACTTCGCCGGGAGAGAGAAAGCGGAGGGCGTCGGAAAGGAGCCATAAAGCTGCCAGGGAAAAACCTCACCCGCGGACGAGAATTAATATTCCCAGACAAACGTGACAGATAGATCAAATCTGCATCTCACCGGGAGCGCTGGTTGGTGTCAATTTCGACGGATTATCGCTCCTTTCCACTCTCCTTCTCCCGCCTTCTCTTCTTCCCTTCGGCCCTTTTCCGCGAATGCGTACTGTCCCCCCCCTCTACGGTTCTCCAACGCCGTTTTCTCTCGCTCGAGATGCGCTCCGCTTGTCTTCTATTTATGCGCGTAACCCGATTTTTCTTACAAGGACCGAATTTTTTCGAACTTGCATCTGTCGCGAATTTAATTTAGGCGAGAAAAAGTACTTTGCGCGTTTTTGGAAAATGCTTTCGTCTCAATTTTGAAAAGTACGACATCGTATTACGATCGCGTGAATTTTTCGGCGCAGTCGAAAGAAAAAAGATATGAGGAATTACGGAAGGGACTTGCGTTCCTGACCGAAGTATCGAGGGTCCCGGCGCATCCTGCCGGTGCCACCCCACGTGTTTCTGATACGCATTACCTTACCTGTTCGCATGCAACGCTCGGGAATCGACCGGCGCGTCCGCCCATATGGGCACGCTCTCTCGTGTGGACGGCTCGTGCGGACCACGTGGCCGAACAATAGGACGATTCTAATTGGGCTTTTCGACGTGGTTGTCCGGTAGCAAAAAAATCCAACAAAAAAGGCGACAAAAGGGACTTAAGCGGGGGATATCCCCGGCCGGACGAACGGCGGGATGAGCACGAGCGAAGAGTATTCTTATAGTAATCGCGGACCAGCTCGGGAAGGGTTAACTCTTCCTCTCTTCCTCTCTTTCTCTCTCTTTCTCGCTTCTGGAACGTGTAGCTAGCGAAAGGGGGTTTGGGGCGAGTGCCGCGGAGCGTGATGAAACTTTAAAGAGATACCGGTGTGCGCGAACGATCGCCGATGTGCCGCTCCTCAAGAGACACAATTATTCTTGTCAGCGTTAGCCGCCCTCGCTTCTCAAAATGGTACAAATTTAACTACATACGTCTATTCTTCGACGGAAAGTTATTCGAGTGGATTTGTATTTTGCAACGTAAATTGTATAAGCTTAATAGAGATTAAAAAATATCTGTAAGATTTTCTATTCGCGTAAATCGAATGATAAATTTATACGACAAATGTAAAAATTTATTTAATGCTTAGTAGAATTGAATTAAATTTTTCAACTATGAAATTTTTATATTATTTTAATATAGGCTCGCCTTTGATAAATAATGCATGTGATGACAAAATAATTTAATTGCGAAGGAAAATAGAAAAGCCGACGGTGGCTGTCATCAGGCACGAAGGCGAAATCCGTTCTGCGTTGCAAAGCAGGTCCTTGCGTCAATTTGCACGGTTAAGCACTGCATAAGAATCTCAAAGCAGTATTCGATTCATCGAGAGTGTCGGCAGCGCAAATTTTGCTTGAACCTTTTTGACGGTCTCTTTGAAGTTAATCGGAGTAAACTTTAATCCCGGTTTTATCAGTCGCAAAATTAATGTTATTTTTGCTCATTTAAAATTATAATAATAAATGTTATTCTTATTTCTTACATAATTATCATAATTATCATAATGTGAGTGATATCAGAATTAATTTTTTTAATACTCATAATTATTATTGCAAAATTAATTATTATATAAATAGCGTATTATTTTATTTGTCAATGTAAGAATACGTTTTATTTCGATTTCTTTAATCATTTGTCCATTCGATTTTTATTTAATATATTTATATTTAAAAAACCAATAAAGAAAGAATTAGAAAGAATTAATTTAGACCTATTTCGAATAATGACACTGAAATTCTCTTTCTCACTTTTTTGCTCGCAACGTTGCACCGTGCAAACGTGTATAATCCGAGCTTGCAAAGTGCAAACCGCAAAAAAAAAGTTAAAAAACGATCAGTTCGATTATTCAACTCCATTTCGAAGTTACACAAAGAAATCAAACGCGAAGAAGATAACGTAGCACTTTCATATCCAACGCGTCGCGTCGCAGAATGAGGACACTCGCACGTTAAACCCTTCGACGTACAATGTAATTCCCGACAAAAGGGGGTCAGAGGAACGGGGAAAGGGGATTGACAAGGGGGGCAGGTTCACCCCAATCCCCGAGCGGGCGGTTTAAATTCAAAAATCGAATCCACCGACCCATTGTTCATGCCCGCTCGACCAGGTTCGACATCACATGGCAGCCCCCTATAACTGTACTTTAAAACACCCCCCTTTCACCCCCGTCGGGCGATCGACAATCGCGAAACCAGCACGAATCCGACACGATGGATTCCTCAATGCACACCTATGACGATAAAAAACCCTGACACACTTTCTCGTTGTTCTCATAATCGCTGCCAAACTTGGAAACCACGATACAAAATTCAAAAAGAGAGTTTTGATTCATTTCGTGGGCGTTATTTTGACCGGATTGTGCTTCATTTTTCTGCACGAGATTATGTCGACCACTCGATTTCAATAAAATGCTCCTGCGCGTTTATTCATTGCACGATGCGTGTAATAATAATCTAAACGTATTGGAATATAATAATACACCAAAGTTGTGTTAGTGCTCGCATGTTATATAAGCAATGGATATCTGTTTGTTAAAAAAGTAGTTTATTTATAGAAATTATTTTGACTCGCAGCATCTATACGTCGAGCTCGAAATAGAAATGTAAAAAAACATAAATGCATCCTCTCGCGTGCGTGCTTCGAGAAATTCTCGCATGCACAAAGAAGATACATCAAATGTTTTCTAATAATACCAATGAAATATGTATTATATTTTTCATTACACATATTCCGTTTATGTATAAAATAATCCATCGTTTAAAAGCGATTAAAAAATTCTGTTATAAAGTTAAAGTGAGAAAAAGATTATCGCGATTGTTGCTGTGAAACTTCTGAACATTATCAACGGCGAGTAAACGGGGTAAAAAAAAAAAAGCGAGAAAACTTACCGGAATTGACTGTGTTCGTGTCGGCGTCTACAGATTCGGTCTTCGGCTTTTTCGGAAGATCCTCCTTGTCCTCATCCGGTGCTTCCGTTCGTCTTTTCGGCGTCGAACTGGCGCTCGCCTTGAGGTCGATCGGACTTCCGGCATCCGGTCCCGGACCCTGCGGCGTCGGCGGGCTCTCCAGTCGACCGCTCCTCTTGTTGATCGGCGCGGAGATGCTGGGCACCGAGTTGAGCTTTGAATCCGGATCGGCGGTCTTTAGGGTGAGGGCGTCCTCCGGGTCGGAGTCCTCCGGCGCGGCCGTCGCCGGTGGACTGTGGCAGCCCTGGAGTGAGCTCCGACAGTGGTTGACCTTGTGCTCGATGAACCGGACGATCTCGCCGAGGGGGTAGGACGCCCTGCAGCCCCCGCATTGGACGGTGTCTGGGGACGTAGTACTTTGCGAGGTTTCCGCTGTAACAGAAAGAAGCGCGTTTTGTTTAGACGCGTTGGAATTTTGATCGAACAGATGTCAGTTTTGAAGAACACATGGCTCAAAAATTGACTCTTTCTTATATTCCTTTTTAACTAATTGAAATTTGATTATTTCTTAATAATTTCAACGTGATTTCTGAATTATAAGATTGAATGCACAAAGATCTTTTGGAAAAGTTTCATTTTCCAAAGATATTTGTTCTCTTTTTGCCAGTAAAGATATGTATGGACGTTATGTTTTGTTTGTGTAAATATTTTTTTAGAGAAAGCATTGCATTTATATGTCAGCAATTGCAAAGTCACATTATTTGAACGATATGCTATCTAATGGTGTATGGTATTCAATTGTATTATAATATAATGAACAACGTATTACTGCAATTGTACCGCAAAGGAAACCTTTCAATTACCATTTCCCGGCTCCGGCCACGAGTAGTGAAAGCAATATTGGCTTATTACTATCGATATTTACGTGTTACAGATACCATTATATAATCAAGTGTAGACATGTGTCTCGCGCATTATTCGCAGCGGGGCATTAATCATTGCGATTTACGATACCTATTAAGCGACTGCAGCTATAATTCCGCGATGAGATATCAAAACGAACGGCTCTATGCGAACGATTTGCCGGCTGTCATAAAACTATTGATAGCGATCAATTAAAATCAGAACTAGACTTATATTTTAGGCGAAATTAAGTAAGTACGAGATTATGAAAAAGTTTTCTTACGACATAATCGTGTCTGTTGTTCTAATATAAAATATAAAGACAGTAAAACATATATAAACATTATATATAGATATTAAGCGGAAAGATTTTTTTATCTCTACTGTCACAATTTCGGTTTCGAGTTAAGGCCATTTTCTTATTTCCACAATTCCGTTTGTACAATTTCCTTCCGGGCGATAAACTAGTCGCGGACTCGTGCTCGTCTGATCGTTACGAGGAAAGGTCCGCGCTTCGGCCGCGTTCGGCCGGCGGACTTTCCTCGTAACAAACAGAACTAATTTCCTCTTACGCAACCGTTATAATTCACCGTCGTCCGAGGGGCAGAGGGCCCGAGGTCAACCGCAGACGTAACAATTCACTTTTGAGTGTCCTTCAGGAGAAACTGCTCCGGGACTTCTCGCGACATCTTACACCGTCCTTTCTCCCGTACGCCGCGCGCATTAACATAGAGATTGGCAGGAGTTTCATACATCGATCTTTCTCTCGACGGAGTTGAGTATCCATATCTATCCGAATGGGGGCTGCCAGGCTCGCGACGAAACAAGAAAAACCCTCCGCCGCCTTGGCAGTCGTTTTCCACTCGCCACCCCTCCCTCCCATCTCGTTCTCGTCTCGCCCTTCGAGTTTCTCCCTTTGTCCCCCCCCCCCGTTCTTGTTTTGTGTCTCCGTTTCGCATTCCGTAACGCGTCGTGACGCTTCTCAAGAGATCTCCGCTCTTCTCCTTCGTCCGTCGGTTTTTCTTTTTGTAATCTTTACACCAACCCCTGTTTGTTTACCCCTCGGCTGCTGCCGTCTCTCCTTCTTCGCTCGTTTCTCGCTCTCCGTCGGTGCGCCGACAGCGTTCGATTCTTTCTGGGCGGAGCTCACTTGACCATTGGCCAGGGCGCAAACTCGAGCACCCTTCAACCCTTTATGGTCAGAGTTACACCCAGATCGGTGGGTTGAACTTAAATTTGTAATCGATTTTCTTGCGTCGATTGAAGCTGTCTTCTTTGGATAACTACGTTTCTTTTATGATTAATCGCGATAAAATGGTTTGGTGATTCGTCGACTTTTTTTCAGACAAAATTATTTCATTGTGAAATTCTTTAACATTGCATATGAATGCATTAAAAAATCTTTTATACCTATTATATTTTGCACTTAGCATATGTCGAATGTATGGTAGTTTATTGAATACAAAGATTATCCTTCAATTTCAATCTGCAGATCCTTTCAATTTCGAAGATAGATAATTTCAATAATATATAAAATATTATGAAGTTATTATGGTTGAGATGGCGCAATAACTTGTTGAAATAACAAGTTTATCTTCCTTAACGATGGGTCAAGAGTTTTTCAGTATATTTCTGGATTCATCAGAAAATATTTTCATGGGCCTTCGGACGTATCGAGAAATAGGAACCTATTTTTTCAGCCCTTCACTATACTTGGTCCGATCGAGTTGTGCAGCTTTTTTTTCGTGACTATCGCTTCTCGTTTTTCACCGGAAGAATGACGATAGCAGGAAGCGAGATAAGACCGCAAAACGTCGTTGTGCCGAGACTCGTGTTCGGACGAGACAATTGCGCCCGAGAGACGTCCCGCATTCTTCGTAGGAACGCGAGATTTTAATCGCGCTCGTCCGAGATCGTCGCCGACGATCGAACGCGCGAGGCAAAAGAAGGGAGCGAAATAACGACAACGAAAATCCGATAAAGTTTTCGATGAAAGTACCGGAGGCGAGTAGAGGCGACGTATGGTTTTGTGGTTCTGCGACTGATGAAAAAAAAAAAAAAAAAAAAATCGGCCGCGCTGGATACGGCAACGACTGGAGAGGTCGAGCGAGAGCGAAAGGAAGGAGCGGAGAGCAGCCTGAATGGACGGGGCCTCTCTCGGATCCGTTATTCGCCTACGATTCAAAAGCGCTCGGTTAGAAACAAGAGACGCGCGACCGGTCGTTAGCGACAATGGGCTTTTGTTTTTTCGGGGGCAGATGTTGGACCAAAACTGTCGGCGGCACAGACCCCTCTGCAATCCCTGCGCGAGGATCAGGGCTCCTGGCAGCCTCCTGAGCTTAAGGTGAGCGAAGGAGGAGGATGGAGGAGACACGTGTCTCTTCGTCACTTCATAAATCACCCGCCTATTTATCCGCGTGCATCTTCAGGCCGCGTTTAATTTTTTGCGCGCTGCATTTCTATTGGAATCCGTAAACGTTCTGCAACTTTCTTTCCCCAAAATTGTTGAGATAATGATATCCATCTCCGCGATAAGTATTATAAAAAAATACAATTGATAAAAAATTATTAAGGAATTTATACAAAGTTGTGACCCTCTTTCTTATTAAAATTTTGCTTTCATGTAAAAATAAGAAATAACATACACGAATTTAATCGTTGTTATCATTTTGCAAATACTAAAATATCAAACTGAGTACGATTCGATACGTATTTCTGTTTATGACGGCAATTACCTTACGTATAAAGATAGAGAGACGCAGTTGCATTCGGAGAATCATATGCGAGGAAGAAGAAGGGAAAACCGTGGATAACCGAAGAAAGATAACATAAAAGTATAATATTGCCCAGCAAACGTAAGTTGGATTGCTTACAAATTGGCCCATTCACTCGTAATGTTGCGATCACCAAGTCTGCTGGCCCCCTATTGCCAGCATTCTTATAATTTCTATTTATGAGCGGGAAGGACGCGTATGGGAATCTCTGCAAGAAATGTTTCGAAGCATATTAGTTTTCCATATTAATTTTTTCTTATGTTTTTAGCAAGATATACCAGAACAATCGCAGAATCAATTCTCGGCGAGAGATTGCGTATGATGCCGTCAATCGATTACTTTTTTTTAACAACGTAGACGATATCTACGATACCTTAAAACTGAATTTTATAATTCAACTTAATAGTTGCAATTTAATAAGTTTTTAATGGATAGAAAAGTAAATAATTTTACTTTTTATTCAGTTAAAACCTAACACGATTAGTCCTAAAAGTTTACAGTCTTCGGTAGAAAATATTTTTTTGGTTAAAAACCCATTCAGAATATTCTAATATTCAATTATTTCTTATTTTTTTATATTTGCATTAATAACGATTCTTTGCCTACGTTCGACTGCCAATGACATTCACTTTGCTCGGATGTTTTTCCGCGACACACAACCGTGGTTGTACGCGAGCGCACACCGCCTATAGAGAGAAACAAGCGAGGATATCCCGAGGCGGTGTCCTTGTTAGGACATCCGTCCTGTCAAAACGTCCAGAGGACACATCGGAGCAATTGAATTACGATCATCCCCAGGGCGAGCTCCGACCGTAACCAATAATTCCATTATCCATTAGTATTGGGTCGCGGCAATTTCCTTCGCCGACCGAGGAGGCATCGGACGCTACCGCCGTCGCCGCGGCGTACGTGGCAGCCGATCTCCGAGCGAAATACAGAAACCGATCGGAGGAAAGCGATAGATACCCGGCACACGTTCGTATCGACGCGCGCGAGATGGACAGATCCGTGACGCGATCGCAAATACAGCCTTATCCATAATAGAACGTCGTCGCGTCATTTATCGGCGACCGCATCTCACATTTTCGCAGTCATCCGAAAGTGATTGCCTTTAACGCGATCTGCTGTAAGTTCGATACATTTATTACTTTCATGCTTTATATTTTTCATGATTTCTGTAACTGTAATGATAAACGTAAGGTATCGGAAAGCACGTAATGATGGCATAACAAGCGGAGAATCTACGCCGAACATAAGTGCGAAATCGAAAAACCTTGAATATCTCGATAAAATGTAAGATTCATGCAAAAGCTACTCGCCAAAATTGCACCGTCTCAAATCGTCCGGTGCCTCAGTGGCGAAATCACATTCACGCAACTTCTTGCGACTCTCCGTCGCGAGTTATCTGGTTATCGCCGCCGTATTTGTGCCTTGCGCAAATCGCTACTGATAAGAAATAATGCGCCGTTTGCTTAGAAACTGCCGACTTTGCTCGCACAAAGCGGCCATGATTACCTTTGTGCGCCATTATTCGTCGCCCTGCTGCTAATTATCACGTCTGGACGTATCCGAGCACCGCTGTTTGGATCAAGCTCACTGTCACGATCAATCGTGAGGATCGATCGCGCGGCCGCGGATCTGACTAAGCGCGACGCGAAATCGCGGGCGACGCTCCCGTTTGATTTTCGAGGTACGCGAATCGATTCTCATCGCCGTGCCCGAGATCTGATTTCGTCCATGCTTGGATGCTGACTGGAGCATCGGGGCGCGTATAGGGCCGGCCAAGGGCCCCGACAGGATATCAGAAGAATAGAAAGGACCTACCGGCACGCGTACCGGTGGAGGGGGCGATTTTTATACGAAACCCCCACTTTATACGTTGTCGTTCCTCCTTCGTCTTCTCCTTTCCTCTCTTTCCTCCGCCGTTTCTGTGTCCTTTATCTCTCCCCGAGAACCCTTCGTCGTTGGATTTTTCTCGCGGGGTCGAAGAGTTTTTCGAGTTAACCCCGATGTGTTCCACCACCGTGCATTTCGTTCTGCCCGACGTGATCGAGATGCACCTATGCTCCGTACAAAGGATTTCAAAATGGCGTTTAGTGTGTCCGTCGTTTTTTCTCCCTTTACAGACCCTTTCCACCCTGTCGCATCTCGCGTGTATGCGCACGTCAAGGAAAAAAAACAAGACCAACCAGAAAAACGAACCCGTTTGCGAGCGAGCTAGAGACAGACCAATGGTCCGTCGACCTCGCTCTCACAATTGGATCGATTTTTTTTTTCTTCGTAGGTTTCCTCAAATTTCTTTGGCCGCGTTTTTCGATCCAAGGGACTTCCCCCTGTATTCTCGATATCACGAACGGTACCTCTAACGGGTCTTTGCTTTTCAAGCGAAACAGAGGTTGAATATTTCTTTTTTTTTTATGCCGTCATTGACCTCGCCCCGATGCGAGCGAGCGAGGGTGTGTTCAGATGATGACCGCAGGTAGTTTTGTATTCGAAATCACGCTTTAAATATTGTAAATTGTCGATCTCGTTTGTGCCAATTTGATTTCAAGAATGGAAACGTCGGAATAGAACAAATGTAAATTATTTTCACGGATCGAGAATAACGCAGTCTATAATTGCGTCCGATAAATATTGTAAATAAACGTGAATAACGTGAATAATTTTACCGATGCCATTCTCGGACCGGCGACAAGACAAATGCCATAACGGCATGTCGTAAATATTGTATAATGTTAAAAAGGGCGTGTAACTTAGAATATATATCAAATGTATCGATCTACTTAAAAATGAGATGAAATGTAAATCTGTTATAACCGCGCTGATAATTTTCGTGGATCCAAAATTACATTGAGATCGATTTCTTTTGCATCTTTCAGAGAGTTATCGTAGGGCCGTGGATTATTTAAAACAATCGTATTGTCGGCTGAATAATTAACAGATCGAAGGATATGAATGAAAGATTTAATAATCATAAATTCGCCACACGTATTATACTTCACACCCGCCCACCGATCGTTATTCATCTATTGAAAAGCGCTTCTGTGTCCAATAAATCGCACAAACTTCCAAAGAGCAGTGTCCTCCTCGGAAAGTGGAGCACATCTCGAAGTCGGGTCAAAATATCAGCTCGATCTCATGCCAGGCGAGAAATGTGTCCCGAACAAACGGGTGAAATCAGTGACCACATTGGGTATCAGAAAGGCTCTCCGAGGAGATCGGAGAGCCGCTAGAAAACTGCGTTCCACGCTGTTCCGCGCACGGCGGCCGGACGGTTATGAGAAATATGAAATCTGGTTCTCACGGATTCTGAATGGGATACAGGCTATCTCTCTCTCTCTCTCTCTCCCCGTCTTCATCGTCCCGCTCCCCCTCGCGATCCGTCGCTCCACATGCGTATCGTGGGAGGATCTCTAGACCCGCGGGTCGCCCTTTGTGAGCTCGGCAGCAGGACATTGTCCATTGAGAGAAAGGCTAAACAGGTCCTAGAGAGAGAGTTGACCTGTCCCCCCTGTGCTTTTCATATGCGTTTCTTTCAAGGAAAAACCCCTTTCCTCGATTTTTCGATCAAAATAAATCATGCGGGCGTACAGTTATGCATCCGCGAACATCCAGCTGCGCCAGCTTGACGTGAGGCAGCCTGGACGTCGCGGATTCGCGTCTGCATAGCCCCGCCGTGCCCCCGCCGTGTGTTTTCGAGAGTATTTCTCAGGTGTGCATGGTCATGCGTGGCCTTTAACTGCGCAGCGCGATGCGGCGCGCGTTTCACCTTTCGTGAGAGACTTCGACGTTTCTCGCATCCTCGTGGACTCCTGGGAACGTCGTCGTCGTCGCGTCTCCAATCGCCGCCGCAATCGTTTTCACAACTGCGTCGTGGCGTTATGGCGAACGTGGGAAGGCGACCGGCGATATGGAACGAAAAAGTTCCGCATAATTTGGATTTCAAAATTTCGCAAAGTATTCAAGTATCGTTGAGCGCTCGTCGAACGCGCGATAATTAATTCTACATCAATTAAACGTTGAGGTGAGCCAAGCATTGAGAAGGTCATGACATTATTTCAAATTAATTTGATTATAGATTAATTAGTTTTATGCAGAAAAATGTAAAGATAAACATTGCCACGAGTAATAATGATATAAAATATTCTATCGCAATTATTATTTCTCCCTCAACTATAAACAATGGAAAGCGAATTAATACAATGGTTAGTGTTAGTTTTTTAGTTAGAAGTTTAAACTTTTAATAATTTAAACTACAAATCAGTTTAGAAATAATGCCACACAAAATCGAGCGTTACATGCAAGCATGCGTATGTTTTTCAAAATTATGATATCAAGAAATGCAATTTTTTTTTGTCATTACGAGCGATAGAAATATATACGTTATTTGTAACAAAATATCAGCGTATCCCGATAAAATAATTCTAGATTTGTGACATGTGGCGTCACAAAATATTTGCCTCCAACATTTCAGACACAGACTTTCTGAAGTAAATGATTCTTGCACTGTGATGGTGTTACAATTTTTTAAAATCTTGTTTATCATCAACATAGCATGTGCAAAGTTTCAGCGGGTGGGAAGGCTTTGAGGTGTGTCACTTTTTTTTTTATAAACAGTGTACATCGTCAAAATCCCGGGCTCGCGCTTTCGATTCTTCATTCAGAGGGACTGCGAACATATTTTTCGTCCAATGATGATGCAACCACGCACCGATGGTTCGCTTCCATGTTGGCTCACCGTGCCCGACAATGACGGAAAAACAAACGGGAGCGGCAACGAGAGCGGCAACGGGGATCGCCAATGGGAAACGCGGCGAAACGCAAAGCGCAAAGCCGCGCCACGGCTTTGTATTGTCCGGCATCGTGGTCCCTCTCTTTTCCACCCGCATGCTCTCTCACGTCCCTTCTCTCTCGCTCTTGTCGGTTAATTAGAAAGTTCCGCGCTAAAGAGAGAAAAGAGGGGGATGGATGGGGGAGGGGCGACGGAGGGGAGCGGATGCTGGGGTTTCGTTGTTACATTATTCAAAACGCTTCCTCCCCCGCGACGAAACTCCGCGCTACGCCACCGCAAAACATCCGAATGCGAACTTTTGACAACGCACGAAGTGCCGAAGCGTGTCACGCGAAATAATTAACGATCGCGCGAGTTTTCTCGAGCGAGAATTAATGCGCGCGTGGCTCGCGAAGCAGCTCGCCGTAATTTTCGAATTGTGCATCTCCGGCGCGTCGCGGAGATGTTATAGTTGAGCGTTGCATCAACGCCGCGATTCGCGAAGAGCAAATTTATTTGCGGTTCGACACTTCGCGGCTGCCAAACATTTTGTCCGCAACTTTCCGCACCGCACTACTGGTTCAAAACTATTACAATGTATTTATTTCAGCAATATTTAATATAAATATTTTAAAGTATATATAATTTCTTAACTATTTTTTTTTTTTAGATATCTAAGCTATCTCGCATTGTGTTTAGGAAGATTTACGATGCTGTGAAACTTCTTATACATTATGAAAATTAATTAAAGAAAGCGTGGAAGTATTTCTATAATAATTTTACCGAGCATGCGACAATTTATGTGGTTATAAGATATTATCTGCATCTCTTGCTGCGCGCTCGCTGGCACATCGCCATTGCAATTTCCGCGCGTCGGGCATAAGTGCGTAAGAAACTATGACCCCAACCTCGTTTTTTTTTATAATTGTGATTCTACGTCCCGTTGCGGCGCCCCCCGCGGAACCGTCCCGCAATTGGTCCGGTCTCGTAACAATGGAATCTCCTTCGACCAGTCCTTCGCGTTCTCGTCTCTTTTAGCGTCGATCGAGCTTACGAGAAAAATCGGGAACCCCACCGTGCAATTCTGCGTCTCGCGACCAATCAAAAGCCCCCACGTTTCGAAGCTGACGCTTTTTCCACGTTTTTATTCCGCCTTCGAACTGTCGAGCAATGGCCGGACGTGATTTCTCGCGTCACCTTTTGTTTCGCCGCGTCGCCTCGGTCTCGTCTTTTTGACCATTACGTCGCTCCTTTATGTCGCCCATTATCGCCTCGTTAAAGCAAATATCCGACCTGGCTCGCCGACCCGAAAATCGCGTACGACAGCGTCATTTCCCTTTCCGGTCTTTCTATGAAACATTTCTTACGCTGTTCAAAGATCAAAGAAATCCAAATCGCGATATTTCAATGCGATTTCTTAACTTTCACGTAGATAAATGTTACACATTTATTTGCTTATAATAGAAATACCAAACGCGTGAATGAAAAATATTTTGTAATAATCAATAATTACATCTTGTTTACTTAGTAGTATAATAATTAAAATCCTGGGAAAAAAACATCAACAAGAATTTGCTAATATTGATTTTTACATAACTACATCCCGAAATTTGATTACAAGCGGCGCAAACATGAAGTAATATTCGACGTATTAAATTAAATACTGTTGTATTAAATTAATGTTGTTCTATGATTTAAAGAGTTTTAAGAAAAGAAGATTAGAATATTAATACGTCTGTGTTCGTGATAATATTTGTGAATTTCAGTACACTGCAGTTTATAACCGAAAGAATATAACTTTGAAGATATTCTTGGCGCTTATCGCGTTGTTTTCTTCTTAGCGATCTTATAGCGCGAAAACATTAAGAATGTTTCGGAGAAACTCCAGTTACTTCAGACACTTCCTTGGTAAATATTACTTCCTCAAGGTCTCGCGGATGCAGCTAGGAGGCAACGAACCCGCCAGGTATCGAACGCGTACGACTCGCGTGAAAAGTAATCTTCAAGGACGCGCCATTGTGCCGGGGATCCTTTTTCTTCCCTTTTAATTACGCGCTTCCGGCACTACGGAACCGCTCCGCGAGTGTTCCCATTAAGAAGCGGGAAAGTAGCTCTCCGGTCGAAGTTTCAGCGGGGCCAACGCTCGCCGTGGGGCCGAAGGCGCGAAGAGGGAAGAGAGCGCGCGCAACTAGATCCAACCTCGAACCCGACACGACGTGTCCAAGGGAATATCTATAAAAGCACCACGTTCCTCCCTATTCCCCTGAACTTGGTCTCCAACGCGTCGTATTTATAGAATGCCGCGCGAGCCGTCGCGTATACGCACCACGTGGTTTACATACGCGCGCCGGTCTTGGAGGATTAGATTATAACGGGTGGCCACGAGGGAGAAACTCTCCGAGCTGGCCAGTACGAGAGAGCACGCACATGGTTTGACGCATGATATAAATTACCGCTCTGTTTAATGTTCTATTAGAAAAACTTGGGTAAATTGCGTCCGATGCTGCGCAACATATGTAATTTTCCAACGGTTATCATTCTATACTCTTTTACATTTGTGTTTCTAAATCAAATAGTTTTGTCCACTAAAATGCGCGGTAAATAACAATAATTATAATCGCTATGAAATGTAATTAGTTTTTATTCTCAGCGAAAAATTTACGACACACTTTTTAAAAAGATAATAAATATTCCGAAGTAGCTCAATAATAACAAATAGGCAATTATAATCAAATCTGTCTCGCTAACAGACTCATCTGTGAATCGATTCAATTTCTCTATTTCCCACATAAAAGGAAATACATCGAAATAACTCTCGCCACGTAATCTGCAAAATGCATTTGACGTCGGGGATAAGCAGATAAGTAATCCTAATTAGATTTGTCTCACGTCTCAGTGACAGATTCACTTGTGGACTGGTCAGATCAGATTCTTTCGCTTGCCAGGAGTGACCCTTGTCAGGTGACCTGCGAGGTGTCGTCGGTGATGGCCCGGAAAAGGGGACCTTACACTTCCTAAGTGGAAGGAGGCGCCTCGTAGTGACCCTTGGTCAGGTAGCCGGCGGAGAGTCGATCTAGAATTCCCCCTGCTCTCTCCTTGCTTACCGACAAGTGAACGGCCGACAAAGCGTATAATAATACCGGCAGATTATCGCTTCGAAAGGTGTTCGCACCTCGGAAGGAGGGTCTCGGACAATAATGGACAATGGACCGGGAAACCGACACCGCAAACAACATAAATTTTCCTCGCAGCGCCTCGCGCTCTGCTCGGACAGTCTCGGCTTACCGTGGCCGGACACCTCCGCGCCCTTCCTCCTTTTTTTACCAGTGCAACTCGATGCCCCCCCGCTTGCTTTTCTTCAGGGCGACCGTGTTTCCCTCGGGTAAGACCGACCGGCCACCGTAGACGCGCTTGTAAATCTATTATTTTGACTAAAAGTCGACCCGATCCTCTTCAAAGTCTATTCTATCCCTATAAAAGCGCTATTTGTGGGGACAAAATATTTTCGTCTCTGACGACGTTAAGACGACGATAAACAGGGACTTATTTACGACTCGCATTACAAATTATATTTCTCGTCTCCAAATATTTACATTTCTTTCTTTTCCGATGAATCATTACAAGGTTAAGTCAACGTCGATAGCATATTTATACTGTATACTATTAATATTCCTTAATTATCAGGCAGATTGCAAGGAGGTTCGGCTTCCTCTTATTTCACACGGAGTATATAAGATTGATGCGAAGAAAGGGCTAACATAATCCAGCCATAATCCAGAGAGATGCGTCCGCGCATCGCAGATTTTCCAGTTTTCGCAAAGCTTCGGGAGGTATCGATCGCATTCTTTCGTTTACCATTCACATTCGCATCCATCGTAATGGGACGGCCATTCGCTCGCGGTTTCGCGGTCTTAACCCCTTTTTAAGGGTGGGTGTACCACGCAGGCCAATAAGCCGGGTCGACGAGCCTCGCGAACGAACCAGACGACATCGTAATTCAGCCGAAATTGCCCACCGGCAGATTGGATGGACGATATACAGCCCTCGTTGTTGTCGAGTTCGGCAAAGACGCGGAGAGACCGTATCGACATCGTCTGTCCTGGCGATAGGGCCAGCAGGATTGAAGAAGAGAGTCCGATGAGTAATTAATGTCTGTCCCGTGTAGTCTGCCCTATTTCCCCTGTAACTTCATCGGCGCTCCGTATCAGAAACGTAGTTTTCCGTCCCGCACTGTTTCACTTCTCCGCCAGTTTCTTTTAGGTATATCCGACCTCAATAATTAAGCCGAGCTTGCTTCGTCGAACGCCGTGCGGGCGGTTTCTGTTTCATTAATTTTCACACATCAATCTGCTAATTTTAGTGACCCGAATTCGAGATAATCGCGACTGAATTTCGCGAAATAAGATGGCATTTAAAGTATCATTCACATTTCTTCTTAATTAATCTTGTATTTCTTTTATTATTCTTGTACAAAAGTAAAGTCGATGTTTTAATTTATAAATAGATTGAAAAAAAAAAAAAAATCATTAATATTTGTTCCTTATTTAACATTCTAGCTGTCTTCAATCTGTTTAATCTGTCATCATTTAAATTTGCAAAATTTTTTTTTAATTATAAAAAAATGCTTGCAAAAATAATTCTTCCTTTCTTTGCTGCGATAAAAGAGCTTATTGGAACAAATATTAACATTCAGTAGCGAACATCAGCGCGACATCCGACAAGTGATGGTAAGTGGTGCCATCTCGACATCAATCTTGAAACTGATAAATTTCTCGATGCACTGAATTGTTAATTAAAACAGATTAATGAGAATACCGTATAAATTAATTTCAAGTAACATTGTCACACCAGTTGTACAGCGATAAATCAATATTTAGTAATACCTTTATTTAATTTCTCTTCATTCGAACGACATACATTATGTACTAATTAAATTATATATTCATCAAGTACAACAAATACAATCGTTTTAGTATTGAATATTATTTCCATTTGAAAATCCCAGTTTGATTAATATATAATATTAAACCCCTCCAATGCGAATATTGATAATACCCTAAGATTACACTGGATTTAATTTTATTTTTCCAAAATCTGTTATCATCGTCATAATGAATATTGCACCTATCTACTGCACGCGCCTTCTCCGCGAAGCGTGCTTGCGAGCTTTTTTTAGCCGGCACGGAGAAAGTCTTCGCCTTACCTGGTCGCGTGCGGAGCCCTGGTACGGCGGAGGACAGCGAGGAGGGGTGGGAAAAGGATGGAAAAGGGGGGCCGCGAGGAGGAGACGGAGGAAAGGGTTCGAGCCACGCGCCCGGCGCCCTAAAGGTTAATCTAGAAAATCAAATCAAAGCGGTTTTTTTGGTTGAGGAATCGTCGGAGACGTGTTAGAGGAGTAACTAGGGAGTGGATGGATCCGGGAGAGAGGATGGGAGAGGGTGACGGGGACGAAAAGAAGACGCGAGGCGAGGAAGGGCTTCCGACGGGCCGCGCATCAAAGACAATATTCAACACGTACACAGTACGCAAAAGGCGCATATGCCGCGCACGTGCCGGCGGGGAGGCAAAGCTTTAGCGCTCTGTTTGCTAAATAACATCCTCGAGAGTACCTCGTGACTAGATGCGGGGCGCGCAAGAAACCCTTCTCGCGGGTCAGCGGGTGTAATTGCGCGCTTATTAACCTTTGCCGCGCGGCGTCCAACTGAGCGATCGTGTTTAAGAAAAGCATCGTTTCAAATTGACGTAAGTATATATAATTAATTTCTCTGCTTTCAAACACTTATTTGTGTATTTGAAGACAAATTAAGTTATTTACAAGAACACTATTTTCACTGCAATTAAAATTGTTTGAACAGAAAATGATTTTATTGCTTCGTTTAATTGCAATTAATTTTAACGTTAGAAAATTTTAAGAGCGACGAGAGCAAATTACTTCCAAAAACATCGATGCTACGTAGAAGCAGTGACTAACGTATGCAAAAAATAACTTTCCTGGAATTCGTATTGCGTTAAAGTGGAAAACAAACGTGCACTTATCGTCTGAATATTGTGCTATAATTGCTATTTCACGCGACGTCGCAAACCGCAACCGCGGATGGACAAGTACGTGGGCAGTGTAATCTTTCGACGATGAGTGACTATGCGGGCTGGTCAGTTAATTGACCATTCGGCCTTTAAAGATTAACATTTGAAAGCTTATTGCGTTATTGAGAACGGATTATGTGGAATATCTGCAGCGATTCTATTGACTAGGACATTGTGTGGTTATCGCATATGGATAAAGGCAAAACGCAAACGGCGTGTGATTTACAGCATTAGATTACAGCGATATCTTGTAACTCTGAACTTGCAAACGGTATGCAATAAATGTAAAAGATAGCTTTAATATTTTCTTTTACGGCAGTCATATATAATTTTGTATTAAAAATTACGCGAATTTGACATTGCTGATGTAAAAAATGTCAAGAATGCAAAAATATAAAACCTCGCATTGCGAAGCAAGGTAAAGCACGTAACATTCAAAATATTAATGAAATTTGTAATATCAATGCGAAAATGAGCAATTCTTTATGTTCTATGTTTTTATATTATTCTATGTTTGAAATAAAATCACATTAAAATCTAATAAATTGGAAAATTTAATATAGCGAGAGTTTGCACACACATTAATAATTCCAAATACAAATTTATAGCAAGCTAAAATGTATAATTTTATTATAACTGTATATTGATAATTTATTCAAATATCCTTATTGGTTTTCATACAAGTGTGCTTTTTCGGTAATTTTCGCAATACTTTTACTCGAAAACAATCTCCGACGGCCGACGTTGCGATTCCGCGAGAACGCACTCACGAATGTCGAATGACCAGATAACTCGTAATAAACACTTGTCGCTTTCGCATAGCATGTAGTTATAGATGGGAAAATGATCGCATGATAGGATGTATTTGCCGTTCGACGTGCGCAAGTAAATGCACGATCTATTTACGGCCGCCTGTCTATGTATGCACGTAGGAGGGGTCACAGGATAGCGGGCGGGCAGGCAGGTAATCGAGGTGTAAGCAGGCGATGTACACATCGCTTCGAGCAAGAGGGTAATCTCGCGTTTGCAAACACAAATTTAAAGCCTCGAAAGCGTGTGATGCGAATGCGACGGCTCGCTCAAACAACATTCGCAAGATCTGCCGCGTCTCCTTTAATTATTGCGATAAAATTTCCACGGAAAAAAAAAAACTTTAGCCCTCCTGTAAAGATATTTTTATTGTCAATTGATCGATACGTTTCTTCCACGCGTGACTATCGTTTCGAAAAAGCAGGCTTTCACTCGACGCCAGCGAAAACTCACCTTCGACGCGAACGATGGACGATGCCATTCGCGCCGTCCTTGATTGGTATCGGTATCAAGCAAGCTGCGATAAAAAGCGTTGCGATGAGGTGTCATTCGGTGAAACGAAGGCGCATCCGTCATCATCGCCGCGTCCATGTTCATGACGGACGTTACCTCTCAGTTAGTTGTCAGCTGTCAGTCAGTTGGTCGAAAGGTAAACGGCGGATTTTCTTGGTTACGAAACAGCGGTCCTCGCCGGAGATTATCTCCTATTGATTGCACGAGCTAGAAATTGATCTCGGAATTTCGATTGACGTGCGTCGCCGAAAGTGCGACCTTCGATTGATTTCAAGTGAGTCTCTCGACACTGACACTCGTCGATCCCGCCTCAGGGTGGCAGATAGGCGAATCCGCGAATTCGCCACTTCGCCCACATTGTCATCTCTCTCTCTCTCTCTCTCTCTCTTTCTCTCTCTCTGCTAATCACAGGGATAGATCGTCAGACGCTGCGGCTGCTCTTCGTCTTAGAAGCCACGGCCGGCGCACGTCGTCACTCGCGTATCGACATAGTCCATCGATCTATCGATCGCCGGCGTTGCCCGAAAATTGATCGGCGGAAATAATCCGGGGTTGCGAGGGGATAATCGGCGCCGTGGAATATTCCGGTATCTTTTCGCGGCGGCGTCATCGCGCGAACTAAAGAATATCGCAGTTGTAATTAAGAAAACGGAGCCGCCGCCGCCGCCGCCGCCGTCGCCGGCGTCGCCGTCGCTCCGTGGGGGCGAGGGGGTGCCTCGCGGGCGTCGCGGGGGCGGGTGTTGCCGACGGGGGGGTAGCAGTCGCGGGGGTGGAAAAGTCTCTGAAAAACGCGCGCATGACAATGCCGCCCTTCCTAGCCCACCCCGCGCCTTCCGCCGCGCCCGCCACCTTCGCCTCCTCTTCCACCTCCGCCTCCTCCTTCTCTCTCTGCCTTCTTCTCCACCACCTTCGCCGCCTCCACTCTTTTCGCCCTGGTGGGGGCTGTCGCGGACTAATTAAAAATTCAGCCGACGACGAGTTACCCGAAGACGTTGGCCTTCCATCCCTCTTTTCCCTCTTTCGCTCTCGTTTCGACCTCTCTCCTTCTCTCCCTGGTTCATTCACTCACACACACACTTTCTCTTTCTCTCCGTGTACTCCCGTTCATCCTATCCCTCTTTCTTTTTCTCTCTCTCTCTCTTTCTCTCTCGCACTTAACTTTCTTCGCGCCGTTCGTAGCTTTTTTACCTTCCCTCCGTCGTCGGCCACGCGACCGCCGATCCTTTTCGCTCCTTTTTTCGTAGCGCCGCGCCACGAGGCGCGGCCGCGCGCTTACCTCATCGACAGGTTGCCCTCTTCATCGAGGCGCAAGTTTGCCGAGGAAACGGAGTTAATTACCGGATCGCAACCGACTCGATGCGGAAAACTCGTATTACGAGTGCTGCAGTCGATTTTTTTTTTTTTTTTTTTTCCTTACCAGAAAGCATCGCCCGCCAGGATATTAATTGCAAAAGGAATTGATTTCGAAGTTTGCCGTTTCTTATCTCGTTATTTTTTTATATGACGTGAAGCGCACTGATGACGCACCGTGCCAATAGAATTGGGACGGATATAAAATGATTAGGATCGAAGTGGAACGCGCCGGACTTGCGTGACTCGATTGAAAACGATTTACGATGATCCGATCACGGATCGTCGTGGAAGGATTTGCGGGCCGCCGATGAGCGCCGAGAGTTTCTCGTTACAAATGGGAAGGATTTGTCGAAGGCAGTTAACAATCGAGGGAGAGAGATTTTGATCTCCCACGGAAAGTTTCACAGTTATGATGATGGGTAGAGTAAATCCACAAATATTTATATTTCTGATTAGAAAATTTATCGATAGAAAGATTAAATACTAAAAATGTATTGGGAAACGTATCAGTTGTACAATATGAAATTTCGATCGAAAGTATTTTAATTATTTCCTTCCTTATAAAATAGATATAAAAAAATTTAATGATATACGCTCAGTAAATATAAAAATATTCTAAAATAGCATAAGAAATATATATGATTTTTTTGCCGAAAAGAAGGCGAATGTGAATGTTTATGTTTTGAATAGTCGATTAGATGGAATTCGAAAATAAAATATCTTGTTGTTCATTGGAACATTGCTTTCCGATATATATAGCAATGGTGATTTCACCAATTTCAGCTCTTTAGATATTTTGTCGCTTGCTAATTTTGGATCTAGATCGAAACAAACAATTATACATAAAGTTAACTGACGTTTATAATTAGATGATTCGATTATTTTAGAAATATTTCATAATACCATTAAATTCTAATCATTTAATTATGTAATATTTGCAAGATATCTTGTTTCAATATTAAAGAAACTGACATATAAAAGAACCAGATCTAAAGGGAAAGAAAAAATATCAAAGTGATTAGATTAAGTCACTTGACGTTTACGATAAAGGGCGATTAATATTATAAGGTAAGAAACATTATCACAAGATTTTATGATTTTAATAAATATTTCGCGCATTGCTTTATTCGCGTGATATAATGAACGCGTTTACAAACACAGGAAATTGCCGTTCCATACTTTCGAGCGCATCGCCTTCGTGACGTGTGACAAATATCACGCATTCGGCGTGTGCCTAATCGCAAAGCGTGCCTTCGGCTTTTACACCGTCCGTCGCAATGCGCGCACGAGCATATTACGCATCGATCAATTAAATTCAGAGTGATAGAATTCATTCGCGAAGTGACCGATGATTTCTAACGCGTGAAACGTTATCTCTCGACGTTGTCGTCAAAAAATGATATCGGAGTAGGAATGTAAACATCAGGAATGGTCAAACTCGTGTCGGCCGACGGGCGAGAGCGATACGAGTCGTAAGAATGTAGTTTTTTTTTCTTTTTTTTTTTTGCCTGTATCGTCACTCACCTTGCGCGATCCTGACCGCGGGCATTTTGATCCTCATGGTGGCGTTCGCGATCTTTGACTCTCGTCACGTAACACTGTTTCTCGAAGAACGAACCTCAGCTCCGGACGTCCAGGACGGAAAAGGGCGCTCGTCTCTTGATCGTTGCTGCCGCGATCGAGGGCCGATCGTTGTTCTCTTCGGACTCCTGGATCACACTCGCGGGGACGAGATGAGGAAGGAGGAAGCGACGAGCGCACGTCGGTGGCAGAACAACAGGACAAAGGACCCGATCTCGGCCGTCGTCACGCTTCCGCCCTCCTCCCTCTCACCTCCGCCGCGCGTTCTCGCCCTCCGCGAGAGAGTTCATCCGATTTCTCGGGGTACCGAGGCACTGTTCTCACCTCCTTTCCTCTTCCAAGGACACGCCGTGTCCTGTCCCTTCCTACCGCGACTCCGCGCGCTCTTCCCTTGGCCGCGTTAATACGTCTCGCGCACCTGGACACCGCGATCTCGACACTTCTTCCGGTATCAACTAGTGTCGGTCCTCATGTTACTCGTCAGCCGCGTCTCTCCGCGGCCGCGCCGCGCTCACCACCGCGAGGAATACGCGCGACATATGACCACCGGCGACCCTGCGAACGACAAGCGCGCCGATTACAAGTGCCCGATTGATAACGAGAGCCGATCGTCCGACCGGAACAGCGGGTACGTCCGCGCGCACAGGTGCCGGGGACGACGTGCTCGTCTGGCGGGAACGGCGGCACCTTCGCGATTGACAGCAGTCGCCGTGTGTTGTGTGCGCCGTGTCGACTCGCCGCCGGCCGAGATCTACCTGCGGCAATCGCCGAAACTGACGTTCGGCGGCATAAGCGTGTCTCTCTCGCCGCGGTCAACAGAGTTCACACAGAGTTCTCACTTGCTTCTTCCGACACGGGAATTCACGGTACTTCGCGCTGTCGAATTATTACTTCTACGTTGATCGCTCGCTCACTACTGTCACTTTGTTTTTCTCGCCGAAGACAGAGGGAGGAGGGGGGGGGGAGGGGGGCAAAAAAAAAGAAAAATATAAACAAGTGTCCAAAAGCGTCGCGCCGCGAGTGTCCCGCAAAGTCCGCGGCGCGATGTTTCACGCGAGTTCGATGAACCGAAACTCCCAGACGGTCGTCGTCCGGCGGTATATCCTCGGATCCTTCGACGTCTTTCTTCCTCTCTCTCTCTCTCTCTCGCTCTCTCTCCCTCTCTTTTTCCTTCTCTCTCTCTCTCTTCCTCTTCGTTTTGTGTTTTTATATTTTTAATTGCCGGCAGTCGGCGTGGTGCACCCGCGGTCTCTGGACCACGCGCGATCACGGTGACGCGACGTCGATGTGCGACAACAACACGTCCTCGTCGACGTGCGGCCTCGGCGGAGTGATGTTGTTGTCTGGTGCGGCCTGCTGACGGCGCGGGTGCTGGATGCCTGATGCCGGCGTGGACCAGAGCGACGACGGTCCAGCATGGGTCGTATCGCCGAGTGGACTGTGCCGGACTGTGCGCGCCTCTAGTCGTGCCGTGCGGGACCTGGTGTGTGTCGGGCACTGCGCTCACTTCGGACGCGCTCGGTTCGCCTCGGCGTCGAGGCCGGACACCCCACGCGTTCTCGGGGTAGTTTTCACCCCCCGTGGTGGGGGTACATACGCTTCCCCTCTCCTTTCTCTCTCTCTCTCTCCCTCCCTCTGTCGCCCGCTCTCCTTCCCTTCGTCGCGCTCCCTTTCTACGCCGCCCCCCCCCCCCCTCTCGCTTTCCCCCCTTCGCGCTCGCTCTCTCTCCCTCCTACTCGCGCAGCTCGCTGTGGCCGCGTGCACGTACAGAGCCGCGCATACACGCCCGCACGCTCGTCTCTCCTCGTCCATCGTCGGCCTTCCAGATCCGCTCCTCTCTCTCCCGCCTCCTCTCGCTTCACCGACATTGGCGTCGACGTCGGCCGTCCTTGTCGCGCGAGAGATAACCGCGAAGAGGGAGACGGCGTCTTCTCTCGCGGGTATCTTCTGCGCGGCGGGTGGTAGGGGAAAGGCGCGCTTTTTCCAAAACGCAACCCTTCCTTCCTTCGCGCCGCGACGCGAACGCGGCGGATACGATTTTTCCGGCTCCAACGGACGCGAGGAGCCAACGGTTTTACATCCGGCGCGAGAAAATCTGCATTGTATATAAGGTACACGGAGGGAAAAAAAGTGTTAAACATACGTTGAGGTGATATTTGTATCGAACTTTTCATTGTTTCTTTCTTTTCAACGATCTTTCTCCACTCCTTTCGTCCATCCACGATGCACACAGAATATAAACGGCGAAACGCTTTTTGCGAAAAGCATGGCAAGACAGAGTGCAACTTTCACAGTGTCGACGCGATTAACGCTGACCAGGCGTTTAAGTTACCGCGGTAATTCCCAAACGTATTAATGTTGCTTGGAGCGATGCCAAGTTTTCATTGCTGATCGTTGCCGCACTCGTTACACTGGCGATGAGTTTCTGTAGCAGTATTCCGTCGCGCGTGACAAATTGCCTCAAGTTACTTTTACTGACTGTAAGAAACTTTTTGGAAATTGCAAATTTAGCTATATTCTATTTATACGTCTAAAAGATAATTATATGCGTATATGCATATATAAGAGCCTTTTAAATTATGTTATTTCAAAACCGCAATGCTTGAAAATTTAATTATATAAGCATTATTACAATATGTGCATGTATTAATAGCAGACTGAGACGTGACGAAAGATGATGATTAATATATCGGGACTAATAAAACTTTTGTTAAGATACGCCTGCACGACGTATAAATTATTTCTTACATTTGTTAAAACGCAAACGAGAGATCGGTCTGGAAAAGATCCGGGAAATTCAGACATAATTAAATGATGCACGACGATAAATTCAAATACTTTCACGGTGTTCGAATGCAAAGTTTCCGAAATCACTTCGCTTTCACTTTAGTTCTTGCACCATTATCGCTTCATTACAAGACCATGTAACTTAGAATGAAAAAAGGCAGCACGCCGCATCGCGACGCGATGGTGCTAAGTGCACGGGTCGCAGCCAGATTTACGGACCGATCGCGCCAACAGAGCAATGCACGCTCTCGTCGTCCCTCGATCTCGCCGTAAACACGTAACGTCGAATCGCAGAGAAAGCGATGTGCGGAGGAGCACACAGGAGTACCTGCTCTCTCACATTAATTATTCCGCGACTAAAACCCCCTCATTCTACTTGTGGGATCGATATCCGCGACGCGGATCTTTCCACGTCGGGATTATTCGCCGGAGGATCTCGATCCTGCGACCAGGCGAATGGCCTGGATAAGGAGAGAAACAGCGATAGGGGACGAGCGGAGAAAAGTGAAAGAGAGAGAGAGAGAGAGAGAGAGAGAAAGGAAAAGGGAAACGGAATGGAAAGAGACACGGACGTGGCGAAGAGCTTCGCATTATCCTGGATCCGAGACGTTCATCCGTCTACAAAGAGACGCGGCAGGTCGCGATAGGAAGTTCGCAAGTTTCAAAGGAAGCTCGCGCCATACGTATACGCGTATTCGTGTATCTTGCGTATTACGTATATGCGACGTCGCGTCTTTCTCTCTCTCTTTCTCTCTCATCTCCGGTCCGCAGTGACGGACTTCGCGATACGGTGCGCCCTTTAATTTTCCACCGAGTAGAGGGCGGTCTCTTTCCTACTTTCCTCGAGTGGTGAAGTGAAGCGGGAGAGAGAGAGAGAGAGAGAGAAGAGAGAAAAGGACGCCGAAAATGCTTCCCAGGCCTGAGAGACGTGGCCTGTCCTCGGTCTGTTCTTCGGGGAGGCGTCTCTGAAGTGACTTTTAACAATCCCGAAAAAATTATCTGGGCCCGAGCGACTCCTGGACAGTGTTTTGTAGGCCTGGCCGGCATATCTCGGCCGGCCAATCTAGGAAAGGACGAGAAAGATTTCAAGAGGACGAGCGGTTAATCTATTTTTCGACTGACTTTGTGAATTCTGTATTTAGCATCAAATTATCTGAACTATTTATTGACGAAATATAATAAAAGAATATTGAAATCCGTGTGATTGTGAAAAGAAAAACAGAAGGAAATAGAAATAGTAAATGTGACAGTTTGACTGACCGCGAGCAAAAGTAGCTCAAGTTGCAGTTCTAAATAATTTGACGAGATATTTTCGCCATCTTTTTTGACAGCGACAAAGAGGCTTCGGAGGCTTCCAAGAGTCAGGAATCGCAGTGCTAAATTTTTGAATTTGATGTCTTCGTTTGTCGAGCGTTGTACGACCATTGCGGCATCATGCTTAATCGATATTAATCTCTCACATCAGCATTCGGGAGAATTGATTGCTATTACCGTCATTATCGAATGTATGCAGCGCGGAAAATAGCTAATGTCTTCCCGGCAAAGGGCAATGGGTGCGCGGCACGCAAATCGACGGCGCAAATTTAAACTCGGCGAAGTGTTTCGCGGTCGAAGTTTAACTCGTATTCTTTACGACGCTCGTCTAAATGTCAGTTGGCGAGGGATCTATAGGAGCGCTGGATTGAATTTACGGTGTTTTTTTTTTTTTTTTTTGCCTCTGTTGAGATCTCTCCGGCAATAATTTTGCGGCAAATTGTTTTCAGGAGTAATTCGCCATCATCGATCCGAAATTTTCTTGAACTTGTTAAGTTCGTGACAGGTGTATTCTCGGAACGAAATTGTGATAAAGTATTGCGTATAATCGCATATATACATATATATATATATATATATAAAACCGTGAACGCTAATTCGCTCGATACACTGAACAGACATATATCCGTTGCAGTGTAAGTGGGGAATGTCTTCCTCGGTGCATCCGTAGCGGGTGAATTAACGAATCCGGATCGCGGGAAGAAAGTTTTCGACGCGCAATTTAGCAACGCCTCTCGCGGGCGTCGCGTCCGCGCGCATTTATCCGACGCGCTCGCAAATTTATATATGTACGCCGCATCCAGTTTGTATATCTTATTTACGGCAGCGCTAGATAGATAGTATCGCCCGTTCGGAATGCATAAGTTATCAAGCGGTTTATTACGTGCACACACGCTAGGATACGCTTTGACTCGTCTTCCACTGGCAGCCGGCGAGCGCGTGGGGGAGGAGGGGGGGGGGGGGCAGGAGGGAGAGAGTGCACTCTAAGAGCACCTCGCGCGTATCCCTAGAAAAGGCAGCGATCCGTTGACCCGTGTGAAACTCCCACATTCATTACCGCGGGGCCACTGTATTCCAGACGACCGCAAGTTCATAGAATTTTTTCCGCGCTCTGTGTCTCAGGTCTCTCGCGTGTTTCTACGACTCTCCTCTTCCTCGCGCAGACGGCACGGTTCTTCGACAAGGCGCTTCTCTTCCGTGACTCACAGGAAAATAGGTGCCCGCAGGAAAATAGAAAAGGCATCGAAAAGTTGAGTTTCAGGAGAATGTGAATCTGGAAAAGTATCATCTTTGAAAACCTAACTTCTTCCTGTTCGCTGCAATTCGTTTTATTATAATATTGAAGTTATGATAAAAATTGAAATATGTAAACGCTATAAAGGAGAATGTTGTATAAAATAATGCTAAAATTCTATTATATTTTATCAACTGTATAATGAAATAATATTATTATTAGACATATATTAGTCAGATATATAAAAATTATAATATTTTTGAATAATGTTTAATCGAATGTTACTATATAGCAGAGATTAAAATGGTTCTTTAATTAATGGAAAAAATTGATATTACGTTTGAACTTTTAAAATTGATATCCAATTTCGAAGATCGGAAATTCAATTTGGCAAGACAAATTCCCATTGATTCCTTTCATTTATTTATTTTCCGCGGAAGATTACTCGCGACATTGTGAATTGTTGCGTTTTCTGCCGTCTGAATCGGTTTTGCTGTACGCGAGGACACGTGTCCCTCGTACATTGATGCGTATGTCTAGTTAAGTCAAACAATGCCAATAGGTCGCGATAATGTACTTGTCACGCGCCCGGCGAAGTGTGTCGCCGATACGACCACCGGGTGATCTGCGATAGCACAATGCAACACAGTTGCGAGATGTCACGTCTTTTCAGCTAATTCTTTGCCGAGTGTATGACAAATGCCGCTCTGGTTGCAGTATCCTTCGCCTTAATCGCTCGCGATAAATATTTCTCGACGTAGAGAAAAGTATGATGCAGCTTATTTCTGATATTCAACAATTTCTTATCGATTCTTTTTCGTCCGGAGTGGAATGTTTTGCGGAGCTCACTTGACGATCATGAGGCCGAGCCGCATTTCCGACAGATGCGGTCGAACGCATCCTCCGGAACGAAGAGACGAGCCAAGCGCGGGCGCGAGCTGGCGGGGACCCTCCGTGTCGCAGGACGTTAATTTCGGACACCCGTTACAGAAAGACGGGCCGTCCAAAGGGTGAAAAAACCGTGACTGCGTGGACCGTCTTGGTGACGATGCCCGCGCGCTATCCTCCTCCTCCGCCCGGCCCCCCCCCCCCCCCCTCTACTCGTGATCTCTGCCCTAACAACGCATCCTGTTCGGGGTTTTAAAGATTATTTTTACATCGGGACAAAAAAGATCTGTCTGGCGACTCGGCGACGTGCACATGTGTCTCGCACCGACGACGACGACGACGACGACGACGGCGGCGGCGACGACGACGACGACAACAACGACGACGACCATGACGGCGGCAAGGAGGAGGTCCGATGGTTTCGGCCGCGCTCCCGTTGCCCGCGTCCACCACTTCGTGGGAGTTTATCGTCCCCTCCCCGCTCATCGTAGCTTGCTCTTTGGTCCCCCTTGAAAGCCATCGCGAAAGAGGGACGAAGAGGTTCGGCGATAAAAGCAAAACGATCCCCAAAGCGGCTGCGCGCCGACGCTGGTAATCGTATCGGTGACCAGAGATGGTCAAGGGGTCACCCGAAACCGCACTGCAGCCTACCGAGCTATCTTTGAAAATTCCTACACCAGACACGAGTTCAAAGTAAAATGTAACATTTTCAATACAATCTTCAAGAACTGTTTATCAGCGTAAAACTAGTCCCACATTTTATGCTTCAATGCCAAAAATTTAACGTCACATTCTCTCAGCATAAATTTTCAAGCATAAATTTTTGAACATAAATTAAGCAAATTCATGTAACATTTTTTTTTTATATACAATTTAGATCACGAGAATAATAATTTTATTTCTCAATTATTTATATCGATCATATGCGATGATTCAAACTTTATGTTTTCGATGACCAAAACTTTAAAAGAAGTAATTGACCACGTGTCCATTCGTGGCTACGCCACTGCGGCATGTGTGTGCTCGAGAAGAGACAGTTACCAAATATAACTGGAGGACGGACCCCTTGCCAAGGGTGTTTAGAAGTTTTGGACTTGCAAGGGTTGGCCCCGGTCTTGCGTACAGCCGCGAGGGAACAGCGCGGCTCGTTTTTCCCGGAAAGTCTCCATCGGCATGCACGTACGGGAAATCGACCACCCCACGTTGCATTATCGTTTTTCTTCCGACCGCGGGATATTTCTGGAAGGGCTCTCGTAACCGGATATCCCCAGACTAGCCGCGAAGCAAATTTTTGACAATCGTCGACGGCGCCGCGCCGCGCCGCGTAAACTGGCGAGCTTCGGAGGTCATCGAACCAACCGACCATTGATCTTGTTGCACTCTATATATATATATATATAATTTATGCATATGCATACGTATATTGTACGTATAATTACGTATTATAATTATTGATGAAATCTTTTGAGACGTGAAACAATTTAGCCGAGGAAATAATGTGCATTTATTCTTTGTGTTTCAGTTGGATGAAGGAGCTTGTATTGTCAATAGTAAATCAAAGAAGCAGAGGAATCGATGATGTGAAAATGAGTGGCGGCAGTGGCAGAATGATGGGACATCCTGGATTTGTCGAGATCAATATTCCAGATCGTAAAGTTGATCTGATAATTGGCAAAGGACGGGAAACCATAAAACAACTTCAAGAAAAATCTGAAGTTAAAATGATCGTTATTCAAGAAGAACCATCCAAGGAACAAGAAAAACCGTTGAGGTAAGACAGCATCTAGTAAACAGAATTGATAATATATCAATTTTTAAGCTCTGAAAAACCCGCATTTGCTTGAGTTTGTTTATTTTCTTTAGTAAGAGTTTGCTTGGCGAAAAACTTTCGGATTGATATGTATCGATATGTGCACATCGATGTACCCGTAGGATTCACGCGAATGATTAACGTTGCGCAGAATTTCGCATTTTCAAAGATCTCACGGGACACTTTTCCACGCCCGAGAACGAGTCGGTCGCCATCGATGATTTAACGGTGCACTAAATCAGGACAATAGGAAACAACGAAACCGTAGGAAAAAAGCGAAAAAAAAGGAAAGAGCGCGAAAGAAAATAATCTATTTATCTCGCTCAAAACGAACAGTTAAACAGCAAACGTATTGAAAAATAATAAGGTCATCAAATATGCATTCATAAAAAGTATAATTGTTAATTTTTTAATAATAAGTTATTAATAGTTTTCATAACAAGTCAAACATGAATTAGAAAGAGAATTAATTTTAAAAATAGTTGAAGAGAAAAAGATATTTTCAATATATTTGACATATTCGAGATGTCACATAAATTAAAGAAGGCTCATAAATTTCTCTTAATATCAATTATATATCTGACAAAATAAATTTCTATTTATATCGCCTTATAAATTCGATAAATATTGTATATGTGTTGTAATTATTTACAAGACAATTATAACTATTTGCAAAATTGCTCAGAGAATTCAGATTTGAAAATTTTAATTTAACTTTCAGTTAATCTAATTTCCGTCACCACAGACGATGAAGTGGGTCACGTTACATTCTGGAAGTGAACCCATTCTAGTTTCTTCAGAATTAATGAGATCCATACAATTGCTGTCTGTCAATGTGAAATGATTAAACAAATTAGAACCCCATCTATTTTCAGTTTTATTACAGAAATCAATTATTTATGCATGAAAATTTCGAATGATATCGAATGCACTTTTACTTGAATGTATAACGAAACAATGATCTAGTACTATAACATTCATAATCGTTTCCGGTTGAAAACGGATTTAATATAATGATTTTGTATCAAATTTTCTAATTTTATTCTTATACTATCTCGAAGCAGTAATAATCAATTTCCGTCGTCTATTTTTCCAAGAGCCGGAAATGACGTTTAAGAAGTCACATTTATATGTTTAACATATAGATCACAATTATTTATCTTTTAAGAAAATATCTATAAGGCTTTTATAATCTGCACACATATTTATTCGCTTCGTCGAATTCGGCACGATTTAGAACTACGAGAGACGAAATCCACAATTATTATGACAACATTGCTCGCCTTAAAGCGAGCTGGCTCGGCAATCTCGTGTACGATAATTATCAAAGTATTTCCGATCGTCCTGTCCGCGCATCTGCCACACGCCGCCGACGTTCGATGGACTCTCATTTTTTCCCATGTCCATTTTTGCATAAAAAAATTCTCACCGCGCCGCTTTCGCACGGCCCACCGCGGTGCACAGTGCCACCGGAAAAAAACATCCTGCACTCCTGTCGGGGGTAACGCACCGTCGCGCCAGTGCCGCTCTAGGTGCATTCCTCTTCTATCACGGTTCTACACGCGGCGCAAACGACGGGGTGGTGGGAGCCTCCATCGAGAGGGTGCCCCCGGGTGTTTTTTCATCTCCTTCTCCTAGGAGTCCGCGAAGAAGGGAAGGAGGGGGGGGGGGGTTAGGGCGCCGGAACTGCTACAGGACGGAAACACCTTGTGACGACGAGGAGAAAAACGGCGGGAACAAGGGGGAGGGGGGAGGCAAAAGAAAATAGGCGAAAGGGGAAGGGGAAAACGACCCTTACGGTACCCCGAATGGCACAGATTCCTCTCGGCGGAGGAAGGTGCAAAAAACGATTTTCGGGAGGGGAGTGAAAAAAAAAAAAAACTGAAATACTGCTAGGTTGTTAGCCCGCGTCCACATGCGCACCACGGCGGATCGACGATGGAGTGCCCGATGGTTGGTGTATCGGTGCCCGATGACAGGCTCGCCGCTAGAAAGATTTCGGGAAAGCGCACGGCCGCGCGCCTCTTCCGTTCGTGAGAACGGACTGCAGTTGGCGTGGCGCTGACTTAAAAAAGTTTCTATTTCGGGATAACGGCACCGTCATAAGAAAAGGTGTTTCGCGTGAAGTCCAAATTGCCCTTGCTCGAACGGTGGGACCGGCTGTAAACATCGATATTGCAAAGTCATCATTTCATATTAGAAAAAACCGAGTAATAATTGTTCGAGCGATTAAGTAAGATAAAACTGAAGAACTGTCATTTGATAAAATCAGTTGCGGTTGAAGATCATTTTTCTTTTTTTTTTCTTTTTTCAAGAGCGCGTCGTGCAATCTGCGACGATACAAATGAAGTATCGCAGTAAATAGCGCGTCATTAATTCAATTAAGCGCGCCATTAGTTCCCTATAATCATTCATATACTTATTACGATCTAATCGGTAGCTCCTGACATAATAATCTATAATTTTACTATATCGCATAAAAAGCGTTCTCCATCTGCACTAGTTTCACTTAAGCTGCGTTATGGAAAATGCGTTTTTATTAGTCGAGTATTATTCATGCATTGGTCGTTCCGCCATTCTTTTCGTGAAACAATTTTCAGCCGCAGGCTGCATCATCGAATCGATTCTCGTGGATGTGAATCTCATCCCGCAGACATAGAACTACTAGCTGAGATCTTAAACTGGGCCTTAAGCCATTACCCCCGGATGATGGGTTCCCTCGATCTCCTCTCTGTTCTCCATCCGTCTTCCTCTCTCTCTCTCTCTCTCTCTGCCCGGCGCATCCTTCGCTCCACGATGGATCATCTCTCGTCTGCCGTCTCACCGTGCGCGCATCCTCCTTCCTCTTCTCTGGTCTAACCCCTCCCTGTGGATCCTGCATCTTGGCCGCCCCTTCCGTAGCGGCAGATGGCCGGCCAAGGGGTAAGAAAAAAATCCTAGGGCCCCGAAAAAAGGGAGGAGGTATATAAAAAGTGATCCGAGCAAAAAAAAAGTAGGAGAAGGAGGGGGGCGCCGGGGGCGACGCGAACCACGTGTGTTCTTGAAAATTTTCCCGAGTGAGGACCCTGTCCTTCGTCGTCCAATGTGGCCTCTTTGATCGCCCCTTTGATCGAATTTCGGCCATTCATCGAGATCGATTATACGATCGTGCTTTCTTTCTTCTTTACTTTGGCGGCTCGATCGCTCTTGATATCCAGATCTCGCATTAGCGCGTCTCCGGTGACGAGCCGCGTCAATTTTCGAAAAATTGACTCCGCACAGCTGTGTGATTTCTATGTCTATCGTTTTTTTTTTTTTTTTTTTTTTATGTAACTCAGTTTCTTCAAAATTCTGTCGTATCGCACGATTTGCGATTTTATGAGACATTTTGTTGTTAATTCTTATTTTATAATCGAATTACATCGTGTCAAATCCGACCGTAAAGCCGTTGTCGTAAAGACATATCTGAATATTTGGTTTCAAGTTTAAAAGCGCTATTGGTAATTAGCGCAATTGAGTTAAATAACTCAAATGTTAATCTTTTGTTATAGGAAAGTTACTTTAAAAGGTTACGAGAGTTTTGTGTTAGGACTCCACGAAGATGGCAAGGCACTCGTTTCGTATCACGCGCGTGAATCTTTTCGCGTAACAGTAAAAAAGATCTTGCGTGCTATCTTGAATCTCGGATAACTCAAGGTAGATCCCAGGTAGAAAAATCGGAATTCATATTAAAAAAAAAGAGGATAGAGAAAAGTAGAAGAGAGCCAAACGAGAGGGGCGGATAGAGCGAAGATCGTCGCTTCTGGACGCAGGCCAGCTGACCAACCGTGGGAAGACTGTGATTTGACTGGCCTCTTTTCTAAAAGGATTCGAGAAAATTACTTTTAAATTGGCGAGCCACCGGAATCCCTAGATGCACCTGAACAGGTAGATCGGTCAGTCCCGCCGGTCGTTTCCGGAGATTCTTTCAAAGAGGTTGCCGACGACTTTTCACTCCGCCAGCGGCTAAGCAATTAAATCGCTCATGTTCATATAAATATTACACAACACCATGGCAATTATTATTTTTTATTTGTAAATGCTTGTTGGTTGTCAAGAAAATTTTTATTTTTTACATATTCGACAAGATACCAATGCGTTGCTATATTTAAAAAAGTGAATAAGCGGTTCGCTAAAAGACAAGTTTAATTTGACAAGAAAAGTTGAGAAGTGCCTTAAAAATCTGAGAGTGGCATACGATTGCACGATTTTACGATTATACGTGCGCACTTTTCGAGCGCGCGTCTGCTACTCGTATTTTTTCCACGTTCCTGTTTTGTCGCAACGTTCGAAGCGCCAGTCGTCAGGATGGATATCGGACACCTCCTTGAAGAAGGGATTTTACGGTATTCGTAAAGCACTTGAGACCAGAAAGTTTTCTTGACCAAGACACGTGATCATTTCGGAAATAAATATTGTCAAGAACATCGACGACGGACAAAACAACCTCCTCTCTCTTTTCTCCGCTTTTCCCCTGGCCTCTTTCCCCTTCTCGCCGGTGTTAATAAAATTCGTTCGTTCGTTTGTTCTCTCTTATTCCGTTTCCTCGACTTCTTTCGGAAGGGAGGCTATGCATTTTTCGTGCGTTTAAAAATAGGCGATTCGCTGTACCGCAGACTGGCCAGAGGTCAGTAACTCCTTGGGCGCAAGACTGTGCAAAAATAGCTGGCAAAACGGAAAAAATAATTCCCTCCTCTCCAAGAGTTCTCTCTCGTCGACAATTTCAAATATTCAGTGTCGTCCTCGATCGGACGTTGTTGCTTCGCGTTCGCGTGATCTCAAAACTTATATCGAATTTATCGAATCGCCTATAATTAATTTGGCACGGACGAAGATATTTTGTGTTGTTCAACGCAAGATTTTTTCTATTGCGATTTATTATTATTTATCGTTAATAGAATTTCATAATAATAATAAAAGGTTTCATATAATTATAGGACATTATGATGAAGAGCGGTGTACAACGGTGTTATGACATATTGTAAACATTTTCTCTGATAATATTCTTACCTCATGAGTTTACGCTTTAACAGGAATAGTGTCTATTTCGAGCAGAGATCGTAAATGATTTAACGGCATGCAGCGATTCGGGAGGCGTCCGGTTGCATCGCATCGTTCCGAAAGAGAGTGCACACACACACACACACACGCACGCACATGTTGAAAAAGGGCCTTCTTCGCTCTTTCTCCTCAAGCTGCTTTCCTTCAGACGGATTCTCGTCTCTTACCTCACAGGCCCTGTCGATTGCGAGATAGGTCCGAATCTGCAGCGTCAGTTCTGCCAGATTTTTCACGGTGCCGATCTCCTTTTGTGGGGGGCGCTGCCCGCTTGTCATATTTGCCTATGATGGACGATTCGTCCGAGAAAGCGCTCCGCGACGCGACGGAGTCCCCAACAGGGATGACGAACGCATTTCTCATTCAACGTGCGCACCACATTTCAGCAATTCCGCCGATTCTGATTATGACCGGTTTCCTTGGATCGGCCAGTCCGATGTTTTTTTTTTCTTTAGGGCCCGGAACTAAACATCGCGAACACCCTGCCTTTTCTCGGCTGAAAAGCGATTCGTGGCATTCCTCGCACGATCGGACCGCGAACAGGCTCGCAGCTGGACAGTTACGTCGTGAGTTAAATAAAAATAGATGTCCTAGCGCCCGCTTCTTTCCATTTCCGAAACTGCAATCACTGCGACAAACGGAGACTTTCGGAAAAAGTACGCACGATTAATATTTTGTATACATAAGGAAAGCAAATTTATAATTGTAAACTGATAAAAAGTTTGGAAAACATGTTAAATTATTAGACGGAATATTGTATATTATATTAATTTATACTTGCAGTATCCAAAGATTTAATCATCTTCAAAAAATTATCTATTGTCCAAATTGTCTATTTAATCATAATCGATATTGAGTAGAAAAAGTCAAATGGATATTTATCGACGAATCAAATTTGATACAATCTCGTAATGATGAAATTCGATAATATTTCTGTAATTAAAGATAAACCGGCCGTATGAAGGAATCGTGCAACCCGAATAAATTATCATCAACAGTCCAATGTCCTTTCCGACATCTCTCTCTTTCTCGTTAATCCTCTTCCTTCCCATAATCCTCCGCATCCTAAACACGCGATCTCAATTTAGAATTGAACCCCAGATCCGAATAAGCGACGGTGAAAAAAAATCCCCCATGCTCCCTGCACAAATCACGCTCTCTCTCCCCCCCGCGCGTTCTCCGACAAAGGAGAGGGAAAAAAATCGAAAAGAACGAGGAGACAATCGGCGATATCCTTGCGACGGAAGCGGCTCGGCGCCCCGGGCGTCCAGAACATTGCAGTAACTCCAGATCCGGCAAATCACGCGAGATAAATTTCCCGGTGACGTCGCATCTTCCTAATTCCACATTTCTCCTGCCTTGTCCGAAGTTCGCCTGTAGCCAATATCCTACTGAGAAGGATAATACGCAACAAGAATAATAGGAGCAAAAGAAATGGCCACTACGGATAAAAGTAGAAAATCTGAAGTATTATACAATTTAGTTCTTATTTTTTACTTATATATCTTTTATCTTATTATTTAATTATTCCGAATTTTATTTACTTCATATCTTTCCCGTCGTTCAAAAATAATTTCACATCTTTCTGTTTCTTCATCTCGAAAGAAATCTCTATTAGCCCTCTTCCGGCTCCGTCTATAGATTAGGGCACCGCCCGAGGGACGGAAATTCAGAAAAGCTGGACTCAGCTGAAGTGAATGTTTAGGTCAAAATGGGTGCCCTCGGCGAGCGACTCGCCGCGGCTTAATCGTTTTAGGAGTCGACCGGCAACGCGCGTCTGCGGATGATCCCACCGGGCGGTCGAATCGGCCAAGGAAAGTACGTGAAGCTTGCGAAATTTTCGTTTACACAGCCGCGCACGGTGTACCGGCGCTCCTCGCCCGTATATCAAAAGTTTAATTGAATTTTCGGCCGTGGCCCCGGCCCGTGAGAGATTAGGATCGTTCGCCGGCCCGTTCTCTCTCTCTCTCTCTCTCCCTCTCTTTCGTGCCCGCGCAGGTTTGCCAGTCTTCTTGCATCCAGCGGACGTATTGTACCCGCGTCCCGATCGTCTCGGCCCTTTTCCTTATCCGCCGTCTTTATCTGACCCGCGTGCATCTTTACGCGCGTGTTATTCTAGCTGCCGCTCGGTTTTGTTTCGAGTACATTCACGAGTTTATCCAAACGGAACCTCCTCTCTCGGAACGCTGCGCTTTCACATCGTTCTGCGAAAATTCACGCGTAGCGTTACATAAGCCGTACGCCAAATTTCCAGCTCTTACTTATTTTACAACCCAATTTTAGGCCCGTTTTATCTCGATAGCATTTCGCCGCTCTTCCCTTTCCGCGCGTGCGTTCTGTTCCCGAGGTTAAATATCTCAGCAACTTGAACTTAGCATGTAAGATTTAAAAATATCGTCCCAGTTTGCCCCGCTTCGAGACAATCTACACTTCTTCGCAATTTCGCGCAATTGCGTTCACCGCGCGACCTTCTTTTTGCCGGAGACTTTACACCGGAGATTTGCATAATTACGCGTTTTAATGTAACCTCCGGTCATGAGGGTCAGATCGAATTTATCTCGGTGGCCCTCACCTGTCCCATACGATGCGGGCCTCGTCGGGGCAACTGACCACCTGTACAGTCGTGGCAGCAAAAAAGGAGGACACCGGTCGATTCGGGGAACGACCTGCGCTGTAATAGTAGCCACTCGAGAAAAGAACTGGCGATCGATCAAATCCGAGATGCGCGCGTGATTATACGTGTTCGCGTGAGAAAAACATTAAGTGAGTGAACAAAAAGTGAGAAAAACATTAAGCGGGTTTGCGTGTCGAAAACTGCCGTTGATTACTCTGCTATGTCAACACTGACGAATGTAAATGCTTCAAGTGTTATCACTTTGATTATGCATACTGATAGAAACTCTTTGAGACCAGTTCTTATCTAGAGAGATAATGAAAGAAGATCTTGAAGCGCAATAAGCTGTTACGCTTTAAATGCTAATTGAGTTACAACAATTGAAGACGTCTGAATAACGTGATTGAGAAATTTTGAGAAGCACAACACACGCGTTAAGTGTAACAATTTATGTTAAAATATTACTCGCGAGAGGGATCCATTAACCAAATTAAGAAAACTTCTTTATTTCTACCTGTGCGTGTCGCTTTTTCCGGAAGGCCCCTCAATTATCCGCAATTTTTCTATCATAAACTTACACCCGAACGAAGGTATAATTGAGCGCGGAGCAGTTTTTAACGACCTTTTAACACCGAGGTATATCATTATACGCGCGCCTCGCTCGAATAAAGACGGGGCACATCCTCGCGGCGCTTAATTCAACAGCGGCCATCGGCCAGGTCGAAGCACCCGCGCGAGACAATAGAAAAGCCATAACTTTCTCCGCCGCGCTCGCACAACCTATATCCTGTCCCCGCAGCGTCGTCGCGGCGGACGCGCCCAAAAAGATCGCGCCCGCGCCTTCTCTCGTGATCGCGCAGGGGGACACGCGAGGGAACGACGACCTGCGCGGCCCGCGCACACACGGGCGTCTACGACGCGCGATGCCGCAGATAGGGTATTGCCAAATCGTCGCTGATGCCGTGAGCAAGGTCGAGAAATTCGGTACCGGGCACCGTTATACGCACGGCCTAATCAAAAAATTGAATCGTCCGTCGCCGACTCGCCCATTTTCGAACCCCGTTGCGATTCTTTCTCCTTTTCTGCTTCAATGACGATCGAAAAGGGGGCCCCTGTCCTCGTCTCTTCTTCTCTCTCTCTCTCCCTCTCTCTCTCTCTATCTCCCCGTCTTTTTACCTTTGTTGTTTTTTTTTTCAATCTTGGACTGTACGACCCGCATAGTGACGCGTTGTGACGCGCGAAGAGGTCGAATGGGTCCTCGCCGCCTGAATATGTGTCTGCGTCTCCGTGTCCCGCGCCCGGAGAGACCGTACAATGGGGACACATGTCAAAACAATTGGCACACAGGTGTATCGAATTTACCGAGGAGCCGATGGAGGACGTCCACGTCGAAAGAATCGTGGAGTTGCGTCACGGCGTCCCGGCCCGCTATCAATGAGTTTCCGTCGACCGTTCGGGGGACGACGAATCATCAGCGGGCCGGCGGCTATTAAGGACGCGTATTTGCATTCGACAAATGTTCCTTTTATCAAGAGTGTATTACCGCTCGTCTGTCTTTTTCACGCGAGTGCGCTCGTAACGCGAAAATAATCTTCGTTTCTTCGTACACGAGGCGCAAATCAGTACACAGCTGTACTGAAATTAACTGGAAAAATTTTATATTTGTTTAAAAGTTATCGCCGAATTGTTCAGACCTTATTTGCGTGTAACTACTTTTTTTTTTAAATACATAGCATGTATGACGAACTTATTTTTTACTTTGTATATATTTTACGCGAAATTGAGTGGAAATAAAACAACGCGTGTTCACAAATCAACTTGATCTAAACACTTCGAATATTATCAACGTTTATTGAATTCTTCGAGAAAATTTGCCTCACGCTTCGAGAAATTGAATGAAACGTGATTCGCGAGGCCGCTCGGCGTGCGTTCGCGGTCGATTCGCTCCGGTCGTTTGTAACAGCCAATCGTTTTGTGCATCATCGCCAACGAAAGTTACGATTATTGTTGCCTCTTGTACGCGTACGGTCGGCGAACAGAGGCGCGCAGCGACGGGCCTTCCTCTGCACGCGCTGAAAGATGCGGCGGGACGAAGATAGGGGACCGGCGCGAAACCTTTGGCTAGATAGAGAGGAATTGTTGGTCGAGGGAGTGAGAGGCGCAGCGAGGGAGAGTGACACGCCGAGAGGAACGTAGGAGTAAGCCAAGGCTCTGACACGCGCGCGCGCGCGCGCGCGTGCGACGATGAGCGGGACCAAGAGAAAGAAGAGAGTAAACGGAACGAGAAGGAATTTCTGAGTTCTTTCCCCGTCTTCGCGAACGAGGAGAGCAAGAGAGAGAGAGAGAGAGAGATACAAGGGCCCACGAACGGAGATATGTGTGTATAAGTGTCCGTGGCCGGGCGCAGAGCGGAGAGGTTGGGCGAGGAGGCGGCGGACGGCGGGAGGGCTGGTGGCTCACTCTCGAGCGGCGGTGGGGATGAGGGGGCGAGGGGACAAAAATGACAATCATCGTCATTTTAATAATATGCAGAGGCATAGTCGACTTCTACGCCGGGCAAGTGCGGCCACAATGGCGTTATATAATGACAAAGACACGCCGGGTCGGCTGGGTGCCTTTCGCTCGACAAAAGGCGCGGCGTTAGGGTCATCCTACCGGACATGTTTTGTCCGGCGCGGACAAATGTCACCGATAATGTTCTCCGGGGCCTGCGGCCGTAAAAGTCAAAATAACAGACGCACCGAAAATATGCGTCGTGAAGCCGAGCGCCAAACCCGCCGACGAATAGCGTATGCCGCGCGCTAGTCTCTCTAAATGTCTTCGGAACTTTAAGCTCGAGAGAGGATGACTCAATTACAGAAGGAACAATATTCGTTCTTCTATTTTTCACTTGGAAAATTTTCATCCAGCTTTAAGAGATATAACAGATATTTGTCCAGCAGTTCGATTCTTGTATTTTGTTTTAATTCGCAATGTGAATTATTGTTTCAGATACGTCTTCTGCGTGGAATATGGCGATTTGGCTGCTGGGTAAGTGCTTTAATTTTTTTTTTATTAATCCCTTGACAATGATATCAACAGAGTGTCAGCATAATAAATGAATAAGATCACGTTCGTGAATCTGATTATACAATATATAATATATTTCGCATAGTCGTCGACTCGCTCTTTTCTGTGCGACAGTAAGGTCGATATGAGACTCATACCGAAAATATCACGGTATGCACACGGCTGGTTTGGCATTTGTCTCGGCACGTCTATAGAAGTTTAGGTGAAAGTTTATCGAAATAAGTTAATCGTATGGAAGGTTTCAATTTTCTCATTTCCTTCGTGTACTTTTTCGGGAGAGATTTCTTATTCATACGTACGAAATGATTTAGATCCAATATTGCACCGTATGGCGAATAATCGGGTCATTCGAATGAAGAAATCTGATACGGCGATACCTAAAACTGAGAATCTTTGAATAACGAGATAAAAATATTCGAGTATTGTATTTAATTGCAGATAAAGTAAATTTTTTACGCTAATTTCTACTTTCGTCTTACATTAAATTTTTGTAGCATGATATTTGTTCTCAATCTAATCGCTCTATTATTTTTCCAATCCGATCAAAATAAAATTCAAGAGAAGGTGATGAAACACCTCTGTAAAAATACGTATTTTTATTTGTACAAGAAAATTTTCCTAATCATGGTTCTTGGTGAAGACTTTTTCGACATATTTGTTGTAGTGCCATGCTGCACAAAAGCATATGTAAATTTGAGAAATTACATGGATTCAAAACAACGTTACGAAACAGTCGGAACGCGTGTCATACTCGTACGCGCGTTCAAGCACAAGCTCGTCTATGCTAATAACATTTTTTCCGCGAATGTGATTGACGCGATGAATCGGAAGATCTCGCGTATAATGCAAATAGGACTGGTGCTGTCTTGCTCGATCCACGACACGTTCAACGAATCCGTCTTAGCGGGACCGTGCCCGTTACGAAAATCCCCTTGTCATCATGAAAAAGACACGAGCACACCGTTCGCTTTCCGTTTCCATCCGGCTTTCGTTGAATTCCACATGAGTCAGCCCTATAATTTTGTATTTTTTATTTCCATATATTGTTCGGGTGTTTTAAATTTTATTTATATGCAAAAAATAGTATTTTGATGATTAAATGTTGTATCTTTTTTCATTTCTCTACAGCAATGTGTCAAGCATGTAAATTAATTTTTTATATCAACTGGTTTGCAATATATATGTATATATTTTTAAAATTATTTTCGACGTATTAACGCTATTTGTCTTTGTGTTAATTTGTTAATTTACATATTTATTTATTGAATATCAATCTTTGCGTCTCGAGAGTTCTCTGAGCGCGATGAACTTCCCTCTTTCTTCTTGTTGTCCATCGGTTTCACTGCGAGCAGATGCAACGGGCGAACTTTAACGTACCAGTGGCCATACCCACGTACATGCCATAGATTCACACCCACCAATCGGAATACGCAAACGGTCATAAGGTGCCAGAAACGCTAAGCGCGCGCCACGCTATACGCGTGGTTTATGTCGCATTTACGAGACCGAAGTGATCTTCAACATCGGTTTAAATGTTCCTCTTCTGGAGAACATTTCCATTCGCCGCAATAACTAATTGCACACGTCACCTTATGCATTGTACGGAATACATGCCTTAGGAGTCGATCTTTCTTTAAAAGAGAATTTAGGATTAATTATTTTTATTTAAAAAAACTGCAATATTTAATTTAATCGATATTTTTATTGAACACAATATCAAATAATGTCCGCACAAAATTCATCAGAGAAAATAAAATGTTGGGAATTTTTAACTTAAAAGCTGTGACGCTCTGAAATTGAAACAATATGTTTCTTGCTTCATGTTCATTACGCACGATCAAACCAGCTGACCTATTTATTGTTACGTCAGCAGTTATGTTATCGCCACCTCTTTATTTCTGCACGCCTCGCATCTGCTCGAGAATTCTCATATTTTTCCATGTAACCATAGTTTCTCCTTCATTGGACACCGCGAATCGATGTATCACGCGATGTTGGACTTGCCCAGGTACATGCCACCGATTCACACCCACCAATCGGAATGCATGGGCAGGCAAAAGGTGCCAGAAACGCTACGTCTGCACCGTCCTCGTCGCAAATCGCGACGGGAAAATTGCGCTAATATCGCCAAACTCACAACTACATTCAAACTACTGTAAAGCGAATTCAGAATTTTCGATATTTTCGAATATTCCGAGTTTTCCAACTAGTTTTACAATAAGAATCCATGATTAGAATAATTAAATTGCAAGTAAAATAAATTTCAACGACTAAGATTTCAGTAATAAAAATATTCACAATAATTCAGTTTCAGATTAAGCAGATAATCGATTGATTCGAATGTAATATATAATGTGCGCTTGAAATTTTCAAGAGTACATGATTCTTCATATTTGAGTGGTGATTGCATTTCAAATTTGATTACTGTTCGAATGATAGCTTTATATAAATATTTACATGTCTAATTATGACGAAATTTTTGCAACATTAACGTTTAATGTTATCGAATTATCAATTCTCGCGTAATATAATTAGCATTATTATTAGCTCGTAAGTCGATTAGCATCCTCGATACGGCGTTCTATTCTGCACACGATGATCTTTCGCACAATCGATATTGTACCCGAGTACCTATATAAATACCGGCGTACGAGGAATCATATGACTCCCTGCCGACTTCTTTCTTTGTCTACTTTTTCTCTTTCATTCTCTTGGTCTCTTCCTGCGAATCTATATTCAAATTGCGGGAGAAGGCTAATCGTAAGCCTGTTCTTAACGGTACACGGACGAACGGCCTCGTAATCCCTTGAAATCATACCGCAGGATAAAAATTTGTCGGTGCCGCCTCTGTTACGAATACTCGAAGTACGACGATTCGCGCAGAAAGCCGTTGCAATATTTTGTCGCTCGTAAATGTCTCGCAGTAGAATAAAAAAAAAAAAAATGGTTTGTGTGGCACAGCTTCATTGTGAACTGCCTGTGATATCGCACGGTAGCTTTTTAGCGTGCACGTGATTGTTAATACATATTAATATGTATTATTATTTGTATCGTTGATTTAATTTAAATCTGTTCTTTTCTACGTTTTTCTCGCTCTTCGATTTCCCTGTGCGAGTACGTACTCATTTCGTTCTAAATATTCGAAGTATAGAAAGGTGCAAATAAGAAGAATGCATCTAATTTCACTTGTTACGTCGAGAACGCGACGCCGCGGCACCGCGATTTCTCACCCAGCCAACATCTTCCTCAACGTTCCACAACGGGCTTAATGAAAACCCCGCGCGCATACCTCGAAGACCCAGCGCTTGGGTTTTCCGGTTTCGACGATGAGACGGCATCCTCCGTGGTTTTTCCCTCTCCTCGCCGTGCATAAATTTGCATGTTTCGGGAAACCGGCGAGAGACGGCGGAGGGCGCGCGGAAAGAAGGCCGCACGACAGGGCGGAAAAAATTGTCGAGGCAGTCAGGTGTGTTTTCGTGATGAGGAGAGCCCGAGAAATATCGGTCACCCGGGGACGCGGGCGCTCCGACGGCGAACGAGACGACGTCAACGGCTCTCCCGCTCTCGCGGCTCCTCGCCGCGCGCGCGGAGCCGCTTAAAAATTTCGGACAATACTTTCCCGGGTGTCGGGGCGCATTTAAATGTATGTATTCATACGCTCGTGTATCGCTTTGACGAGAGGTGTGGTCAAAATTATTCAAACTGACCCGGACTCTTTTTTCTCCTCTCGGTCTGGGACACTTTCTAGCACCGCTGCACCCACGTACCATCTCGCCCCCCCCCTCCCCCCGCCCCCCTCCTCATTTTTGCCCCGTCCGTCTCCTTCTCTCTCGTTTTCTTTCATTCTTCTTTTCATCCTTCTCTATCCCGACGTCTTCCTTTCGTCTTCGTCGTCGTCGTCGTCGTCTCGCGCTTCCTCCTCGCGTCTCCCCCGCGCTCTCTAGCCATTGTCCCGATGCCGAATTCGAGATCGCGCTGGCTCTCGATCTCGTGCCGATGACCTCGTTACCTTTATATATTAGCTTGACGGGCAGAGCGATTCGCGGGTCGCGCGCGTCACCGGGTGATTACCGGGTACGATCGCGAGATCGGGACGACAAAGAGATTGAAGATGCGTGTCAATCGTTATGTAAGTATAGCCGATGCGGATGCTGTCGCGATGTAAAATTCAACCGACGTTTTAAGTCATTAAGATATTCTTTTGTCCCGCGTTGGGATTAGTCGGTCTGTTTGCAACGTACCTTTGCAATATTCATGAATATCCACAGGTTTTATCGTTTAATCCAAATCTCGCTCGGCGAGGACACTCAATGCGAAAGAGATACAAAATTCCAAATACGTGAAAAAAGAAAAAAAAGACCTTGTTGCGGACAATTTGCGGTTATCAGTCGACCCAATTTTTTTGCTAATCAGCCGATGCGATCGGACGGGCGCAATCGCGCCGAGTGAATAATTTCGGGAAAAAAGAATCGCGTGAAAGTGCTATCCCCGCAAGGGGCGGATAGTGAAGCGAGAGGGGAGAGAAGCTAACGCGACGCGATGCGTGCGTGCGATTATGATGGCACTGCCGGTCGGTTTCGTGGCGACGGCCACCCACCGAAATTTCCGCCACATATCATGAATGAATAGAGAGAAAGAGAGAGAGAGAGAGAGCTCAAGCTGGGCTCTCTATGCCACGGCATGTTCTCGGCCCGGGCCGACTATGACATATGGGTAGCGCAAAAACCGCCAATGCTGATCGATCGGCCACGCTAACCAACCCCCCACCGATTCCCTCTTTTTCTCTCACGTTCCGGCTTTATGTGCTGGTTGTTACCTTCTTTCGGAGCCGCTACCGGAATACCGCCGACCAAAGCAAACAGACGAGATGAAACCACTCGTGGCTGCGGCGATACTTCGCTCCTTTTTTTTCTTCCCCTTCGCTATTTCAATTGACCAGGACAGTCGTGGTGAAACACAAAAGATTTCAAATTATGAGGACTTAATGGATTAAATAACTCACGGCAAGATAATTGTTTTTTGTTAGCTCTTCTACTTGAAAATATTTATTATGAAAAGTTAGTCATTATTCGGCAATTTTATAATAAAGTTGTGTCTTGATTATTTATTGCCAAACGTGAATTAAGACCAAATATTGTACATTGTCGATAAACAAAGTTTTTGCTATCTCTTTAGACATTCAGAATATCTACATATTTTAACATATTTCAATTTATAAATCGAAAACTGCTGGTTTGTCTGTATTTCTAAGGAATCTTTAAAAAGAGATAGCTCTAAATTGATGAAAATCAATTTCTAAAATTTCATCCTCCAGTTCTAAAATTTTTAATTCTTTTATAATATCCTCTCACATTCTTATGCCATCCTCAACGTAAGTATAAACTCGCTGAATGATCTTGATCCCGTGAAACGAACGATAGTTCTCGATCGGCACATCGCGTCCGATATATCGAGTCCTACAAACGACGTCTATAAAAGGCCCCCCCTCCCCTCTCCTCTCCCACCTTTCTTTTCACCGTCCCGCGGGCCTCCGCGCCGCTTAGGCCGCATTCGCACGATCCTCAACGCCGGGCCACCTTCGGCACGACCTCTCCGCGGTGCACCTACGGTGAAGGTTTAGCCGGCCTGTGTCGTAGGTGGTCGCGCTCGTGTGTGGTGGTGACTGGTGCCCATACGGTCGTCGTATTGCGTCTATCCGCTTGTATACGCTCGCGCCCATGCACGTGCGCTTATGCAGCGTGGTAGGTGGACGGCGGTCACTATTCATCGCGTTTCGCCGGGAGCCGAAAGTTCATCGGTACGGTTAGTCGGCACGACTCGGCACGCCGTTTCTCCATCTTCTTCCTTCCCCCCCGGTCTTCCTTATTCACCTCTTCTTCTCACTTGTTATCCTTCAGCATCTTCCGTGTTACATTCTCGTTTCCTTCTCGCGCTTCTTCTTTCCAACGCCGTCTCCCGTTTCTACGAGCCCTGGAGAGCGGCGGTCTTCGGTTACTCTTTGACTCGGCGTGCTCGAATCGATAGGTCGGTCGAGTTCTAGTTTCAAAGGACATCGGCCGCCTCGCGCGCACTTTAGCTACCTGGTCCGCGATCGATGCTACCGCCGTACTCGCGCGCACATTCGCCTGCCTTTCGCAATTCGCGAATAGTATAAGCGATTGTCGCACGTTTAGACGGTCTAGGAAGTTGCGACACACGGCTAATTAATGCGTGAGACTGCGCAAAAGGAAATTAGCAATCGACGTTTTCTAACGTCCCGCTGTGAGTTTCATATCGATAGCCGACATCTCCACAGTAGCACAGGAAGTCGGCGTTAATGTAAAATATCTGATTGCTATCGTTGACCGTGTTTCTTGTCGACTTTAGAAGTTTTTTCAGGTCGCAATTAAGGCATATGTGAAATTATCACCAGATTTAGATATGCATGAAAATGAATTATTATCGTAAAATCGAAATTTTAGATTGATCTCTCAGAGCCAGCGGTAACTTGTGCATTTGCAAAAATCGATACCGCGGGAATCTTTATTGCAAAATTACAGCGTAAGTGCAAATTATGCAGGACAGTTTATCTATTTACTAAGTATACAGGATTATACGCTATCTTTGAAACTTATATTGGGATTCGCCGATGCTAATGGCGAATCATTCTTGGTTAAAACATAAGCCGAAGAGTGCGTTAGCGTGACGCTCTCCTCGGCGAATCCCGAGATGACATCTCGCACCTTTATCTTTCGCGATGTATTAGCGAACTAGACGGTGGCGCGCGTGCGGGCAATCAAAACGGGCTATAAATTATGATGTATTACTGCGACTGTCTGCGGACGTTAAATTACGAAGTATAATCGGTAACGTGGTAACCAGTCGCGCTTCCCACAACACACGATGCGCGTCATAAACCTAGTATCCCCCCGGCGGACAGACAACACGTTCCGTAGGAGAGGCATAAATCAGGCCCCCTTCCACCCTGAAACTTGTCCTTAATACCTCCGCGATCATGTCACCGAGTCAAAGGTGAGCACCGGGACCAACGATGGACCCGCCGGCCGGCCGGTAGAATCCAGCGCGCGTCAGGAGCGAAAAGTTCATTGCGCGACTACCGGCGCAACCAGTAAATCCGCTATATCGGGCTAAAGTGCTGCCGCGGGCATCGATATCGTAAGACGATATCTGAACTAATAAATAACCGGCGTAGCCAATTGCACCTATATCTTAATATTAAGGGCACAAAATACTGCAAAGTTAATATTTCGAAAGGAGAAATGAATGATAGATTTATAAAAATGCTATAAATCATAACGACATTATTGAACGTCAGAAAATAATCGAAGAATAATCTCTTTTCTATCGAGCCGTTTACGCTTGACTTGAAATATTCATTCCTATTCTCTAATCCCTCGGTTCTTTCTATCTATTCTTATTGCGCTAATTTAACGTTTCTTATTTTAATTGCTGCTTCTGAAATACCGATCTTTTCTCGTCGGGAACGCGCGATAGACACTAATGCGCCGCACCGATCGGAATTTATTAACTCTTGAAATCTCGGCGAAAGTATCGATAGCAGCTTTGTGTCTCGCTATCTCAACTTGGTATCTACAGCATCCCTAAGCGCGGCTTCCGCCTGACTCATCCCTCCCGCTTCTTTTCTGCTGGCCGCGAGCGGCGAACTCGGTGGTACTTCGTCGCTCAGCACTCCGGCGCAAAGTCGGAGACTGTCCGTACGTCCGTTCAATCGACCGACCGACCGACCGACCGAGTTCGAGTTTTCAAAGACGCAGCGCATACATACGAGAGTCGTGAGCGAGCCGAGGATCGCGGCGGCCTCGCGCCTCTCTCGGCGGTTCTCCTGCTCCCGATATATAGGGCAACCGCGTAGACTCTCACGGTTTCTGCGAGCTATTCATCTGCATGCACTCCCCCGCCGGTATCCACCCCCCCTCCCTTCTTGGCTTCGCCAGCTCTCCCCCTGCGTCCTTTTGCCTCCGCCGGCCGCACTCTTTACGAAGTGTTTTCCATTATCGCGACCGGACCTGGCCAAATGTCGCGACCCCCGTGATGATGTTTCCCGCCGCAACATCGCGGCTTACCTGACGTATGTACTTGTCTCGCCACGGCACTTTTATCGTCGCGTCTCAACTGGATTCTCAAGATGTTCGTTTAGCATTTTACGATTTGCTTCTCCACCCGGAGTTCAATTTCATGCCCTTTCTCCTCTGACTCGGAGTCTTCGTTTTAACGACAGATTCTTTGATCGGTTGACATCCGCAGGTATAAATCAAGATTTATCTGTGTAAATAACTTTTTCGCAGAATTAGATTCTGGTGCATTGCAAGAATAATACACGTCCTGGTTTATTTTTTTTTTAAATACAATTAAATACGGAGGATTCTCTCCGCGGTAAAATTTTGTGATTCTGTTCCTGACCATCTTGTTGCGTTAAGATGACATTTTAATTTCGCACGGTCATCCTCCGATCCGTAAAAGAGCGCTCTTATTTCCGTATTCTAAATGTTACTTCATTTCATGCTGCTCGCTGTAGGAAGAATGGAGATACCTTCTTTATGTCTTTCTCTGCCGACGTTCTCCAATCCACACGTGCACGCCGACGCCGTGGAAGCCCGCGCAAATTTATCGGAATAATCATTGTCGTCTCGTGCGGCGCTATATCGTCGTTTTTTGCAGGGCTCGTCGCGCACGTGTGGGCGGCGGGGTAATTATCGAGACTTGTTACAGAGGCGGGTCCGTACTGAAAGGAGGGAGACAATGTAATACTCGGAAGAGACAAATGCGAATCGTTTTACACGGGAGACATTTAAATTTGACCCCCAATTCTCTGCCTTAAATCATCGACGTTATCTCTCACATAAGTGAGAATATCAATTTTATTCTTATTAGAACTTAAAACATTTATTTATAACGATAAGCTTTTCAATATCAGCTCATTAATATTTTAAACCATTTCTTTATTTAAAATTTTAATGCATTGCAGGAAAGAAAATATGAATTTTTAAATGCTAAGCTTACAAAATTTTGTAGTATAAAATTCCAGTGCCTAAAATTGAATAAAATGTACATTTTATTCCTTTTAAATAATTTGAATATATGCTTTATAAGATTTAATTTTGCTATTGTAAATTGAGACTGATCTAACTGAACAAATGGTTGAAGATACGTATGCGCGCGTGTAACGTTGCGCAGAACTTTCTACAATGTAGAGTAACAGCTGTGCGAGTACTCGGACTCGTGACCGAATGGTCGGAGGATGTATCGACACAACGCCGGCTAACGATGTTACGGAAATCGATGCCATAATCGAGAAAAAAACAGGTGCACGAGGTCCACATAATAATTTTAACGCGACGGATAGATGTTATATTTAAACATTAGTTGCTATAAAAAGCAATTTTCCTTTTCCTGAAATTAACCTGAATGTAAATTTCACCGTAGAACGGTTTAAGAAAATCTACAGAAACTAGAACGCGGCTATTTGCGCATCATATGGTCAGCAAATATCAACGCGGCTGGATTTCGTGAAAGGACGAATCGTGTCTGCAATTATCTTGGTCCGGCAAAAAAAGACCCGCGAGAATAAATTCTTGTCATAGTAATTTATTATAGTAGACTCATAACACAATTTTTTAATGACAGTTTAGTGATTTAAAAACAAGAATTTCAACAAAACTTTACTTGTAACTTTTTAAAATAAAAGATAAAATTTAGTTAATTGCTTATGAAAATTTGCGTATTTAAATAACACGTACACAGTATTAAATATATTTTTATAAATCAGCATATCAATTTTGCAAACTAGCGATCTCTCCGATTCATTAAATTTAAATGCCTTTCATTTAGAGAAAGTTATCTTAATATTAGAAATGTTAATACTTATTAACAAATAAAAAATAAAGAATTAACAAATAAATGTCTCAAAATTAATGAAAAAAGCCACATCAGTGGATCAGTTTGAGAGTTCGTCAATAAAAACTACTATTTATTCTAAGACACTCTGGGAATCCGCGTCCTAACCGGGAGAATAATAGAAGTAGGAAGCGAAACGTCGAGGCGGCGACGGCGGCGGCGGTGTCGTCGTAAAAAATCGGCAAAGCACATTATACGAAATCACAATGTTTAATGAAAATTGCAAGTCCTGCTGCACACGAGGCGGCTGCAGCGGCCGCTCGTGACGCTCGCCGGCGCCGTATAGCGCCGCATTCACTGCCTCGTGTGACGGTGTCTCGCGCCGAATCGTGACGCCGCGAAGCGGTATTCAGATTGCGCTCTTAGCGGTTTCGCCGACTTTTTTCCGCCGCGATACAAAAGGGGGATCTCTGTGTAACCGCTGGTCAGAAGCCGCGGCATGACGAGCAACGGCAAAAACGTGCGATGGACATGTCGCGCGCGCGAGCTCGTCGTCGGGTTTCGCCGCGCTTTGTGTGTCGCAAGGGAGATTTTAGTTGCGGCAGACATTATTATCCAAATGGGATAGAATTGAGCTCTCTGGAAGAACGACTCGAGTCCGAAAACGCGGTAGTGAGAAAATCGCGAGGAATTTCAATTTTAGGTAAAGTCTAATTGAGTGCAGGTATATATTTACACCTGCATCTTTACGGAAAGAATACAGTAATAGCTGGTGCTGAGATATAATTATAGAATAGCGTTACATAAGTGTTACATTGTAGAATAGCATCCAACAATAAACGCTGTCTTAAATACTTGTTTAGCATAATCGAGTTTGTGAACAAATCTCAATTAAAGATCAGTCAGCTGATTCATTAATTTTAATATCGCATTGTTAACTTCTTTATTCTACGACGAATAGAATACGAAAATTTAAATATGAAAAGGAATATGTATCCCACGTAATAATATAGGAAATATAAATTTAAAGTTGCACGAGGACAAGTGCCGAGTGATACATTGTTGCGTCGATTGAGGACGACGAGGAAACGCGCTCGCATTTTCATGATTGCCTGCCGACTCTATCAAGCGCAAGTCGGTAAAACCGCGTATCTAATAGAGGCTTTCGTTTCTCGACAGTGTGCGCAATATTAGTCATCTATTATCTACTAGTTAATATCGTCAAAGGATTATACAAGATTCCGCGTTTGTGTGTTCAATCGGCTTCTTTTACCGATCAAGAATTCTTCTCGCTCATAAAACACCTAATCATAAAAGATTCATAATTTTAAATGGCAATGCTGCACTAAATATTCACGATTTGATATTTTAACTTCTTCATTTGTGAAAGGGATTTTTTCCACGGATCTTTTGACTGAGAGAACATTTTCTCTAACTGCTAAAAAAATAAATTTTCCCGAGATTTTCCTTATATTGCGTTCAAAAGTTTACATTTTCGAGAAAATATACCTCAATCTGACAACATTTTTCTCGGAGCGGCAAAGGAGAGGGAATTTCGTCATGTAGACTTTTCTGGCACGACAGCATCGCGCGCAGACAGCATCCGCGAGATCGGTACCGCGGATCGATCGTTTCTGCCAAGTGCTGCGAAAAATCCTATTCGCCTTGCAGCTCTTGCGTATATAGGAGACCGATGCCTATCGCGCGTCCGCGGTATCTCCGCTCGAAGAGAGCGCGGTGCATTTCGATCGTTACCGAAAGGAGATCGTTATCGCGAGATATACGGACGCGCGATATATCACCGGCGCTCGGGATTTGCGATCCATGTTCAAGGGTTCCCTTCGAGACGCAAATCCCGCGCGCCGAATATCGCCGCCGTTCACCAAACCGCTCGCGTTGTCACGAAACATCAGAGGCGCCGACGGATTTTTCTCGCTCGTCGACTTTCATCCGTCGGGGCTGAATCCAACGCCGAGAGATATCGACGTTACGAGTCCGCATTAAGCATCACGCGGTATTATTTCCGCGAAATGGAATACCGGAATTCAGCGATTTCGAATCCAGCAAATCGGCCGCCGAGCCTCATATTCATCATCCATCTCCTCCGCTTGGGAATCCACGCGAGTCCGCGATGACGGTTAGCCGAGCGAAAAACCCGAGACCTTTCTCTCCCTCCTCCCTTCCCGCCCCCCCGTCTTTCAATTCGCGAGGCTCGCGCTCGCGATTTCGAGCGTGTTTCGAGAACGGCGCGCTCGCCTCTCGGCGTGCACCGGCGTCTCGGACGTATCTCGCGGAATCGCGCGGGGCCCGACGACGGCTGCTGTTGCTGCCGCTGCCGCTGCCGCTGCCCGATCCCCGAGCGAAGTGAAAGTTAGACGTGTGGGCACGGGATGCGCACGAATTCATTTTTTCGGCCTCGCGCTTGATTTTTTTTCTCCTCCCCGGCCGGCGAGCATCAGTTCCCATGTATGCGCCGCCGACCTAGCCTACATGGCCGGCTCGGCGCGCGATACCCTCTCGCGCGCCAGCACATGCACTCGCCCGTTGTGCATCGCACGTTTTCTCTCCCTCGCTCTCTCCTCCTCGTCCTCGTTGCACCGCTGCTGCTCGCCCGTGCAAGCGTGCGCGTCTTCCATCTCGGCGACCGCACACATATGTACGCACGCGTGCAGTACATCTGGTACTCTAGCCCGGCTCTAACCCGTGACTTATCGGTTCCATGCGCATCTCTGCTCCACGATGTATCCCTGCACCGCACGCCCGCGCGCTGTATCGATTCCGGATGACGCGAAATCGATGAACGCCACCGCGCCGGCCGGCCTTTCGTGGGATCGAGATCCCTCTCGTGAATCTTCCGACCGCTGAAATATTATTTGTGTTTTTAATTTACATTTAGTTTCCATGAGCCGCGCGTTTTCTTTATATTGTACAATGCTGGATAAAATTCAATTAACTGTTCTTCTTTTAGTCCTGTTTCTAAACACATTTTATCTTACATTTTAGCACTTAAGTGCTAAATCGAAACCAGTTACTAAATATTTCAATATAAAAATAAGATATTATCTTGATCAACATCGAATTTAAAAAAAACAAATAAAAAAGTACATGCAAAAAGTGATCTCGATAACAGTTGTATAAATAATAATAATTTTTGTCATCTTTTATAGTCGTTAGGAAGTAATATCATTGCAGATAATGAGCTGAAGTTTACGAGCGAGCGAGTCGGTTGCCCGCACGCTCGCACAGTGGCGCAATGGCGTAATCAAGCTGAAAAACCTGTCACCTTTGACGGTTAAATGCGTCTGCAATGTAATAATGAGATAATAGTATTTCATCTGTAAGAACCTGTAATGCTCAACGGAACATCCTGTTATGGTCAGCGCATTCATCCACACATCCGCTTATGTCGATAAAATTTACTCGGTAGATCGTCATAGACGTTCCATTAACCTGTATTAAGGCAATAAGAACCTCTCACGTCGTAGCATATTTAACATACAAATAATTGAATTGGAAAATACACAGGTAATCAAGATATAAAACAAAGAAAAAGTAGTGCAATTGATTTATTATCTATATACAATTCTCAGCCAAAAATATCAATATTATATCCGAGCCGCTCTTATATCAGCACTGATAATAAATTCGAGGCGTTTCAGATCGATCGAAAAGTATTTTAGAATTTTAATTAACATAAGAATCATTTATTTTGAATTACGATGAATGATAACCCGATTCGACATTTTCATTAAAGAAAAGTCGATTTGAAATTTATTTAAGTATCCACCGCTACAAATTTCTCGAAGATCTGGAATATTATGCATAAACATTACGTAAAGGAAAAAATGACAAATTTGCTCGCGAGAGTCGCTTTCCGCTCGCCGATGTTTCATCTTTCTCAGATTAGAAATTGCCATTACTCTTACCAATACGAATGGCGTGGAGCCGCGCTCTGGTTCTAACCGTGACTTATCAGATCGGTGCACGTAAGACATGTTCCAAGCCCGTACCGATTCCGCATGACGCGCATGGCGGTCTCGATGAGCGCTAACAGCGTCGTGAGATCGAACTCCCTCGCCGCCGGATCTTCGCGATCGAGATATATTGGGCCGTTTGCGCGTCAAGAGAAAGAAAGAGGAGAGAGAAAGAGGCCAGTCGCAATCGTCGCGTCGCCGTAGACACGAAGCAAATGCGCGACCTTTTCGATTAGCCGCGGTCGCACTTCATTTTTTCCGATTTCTGTCGAGTTCACCGATCGTAACGGCGATCCCCATTGTTTCGCCGGATTATCGCGCGACCAACGGCACACTCGCGCGGACCGTACGATTTATCGGTTCTGCACCCGAGATGCAACCGGCAGATCGATGCCGGATGACGTGGAATCGGCGAGCACGATCGCCACGCGAGAGGGATGCCCGCGATCGGAACTCTCCGGCTTGTAGAAAGCACCTGGTCCCGCATCGGTCATTAATTATCTTTGAGAGGCACGTTGCGCTTTCTATCACCGGTCCGGTGTCGCTTAATTCGTAAGATCGCCATATGCTCTTTAGACTTGCAAAGTTAATATCGATTATTGCACTACAAAGTGGCTGAAGAGGAAAGTGTGGGGTGAACAAAATATTTCAAGTACCGACATGAGCGTAAATTACATTTATAAGAAAGGACTTGATATAATCTGTTAGAACAAATCTAACTATTTTTGCAGTCAATATTTTAACCATTTAGTGACTTTTAACATACGCGATCATTGGAAATTAATGAAATTTGTGTGAAAATTATAGAATTTCTCCGTTTTTTTTTTTTTTTCTAAATTAAGTCTATATTATTTGCAATATAAATTTGTGACATAAATGCTATCGCAACCATCAAATAAAGTTTGATATCTATGACACGCTATATAGATGACGTTTGTTTTTAGCTTTTTAATTACAAGAAACTTTTCAGATGAAATACTATACACATATCACTCTCGGAGCTTCATCTTTATCGCTCCAAAAAGTGTGTCCCGAGTATCATGCCATCGTGTAAAAATAAACAATGCTGAAGAGAAAAAAGGAGCTAGAGATATATAAGCGTAGCAATCGAGCCACGCCGCGGCCGTCTTTCACCACGAGGGTTGACGAAAACAATAATGTACAAGGGTGTGAGGGAACTATCGATCGACACCGCGAAACAATGGCTTCGACTACGACGTAACAAATGATCGTCTCCTTATCGGCTATATGGTGGTGTAACGTTACGGTCAGCTTTCCGCGATCGTGGAAATCGCTCTTTTTGGCACAATGCGCACGATATGTCTTCGCTGTCCACGTTAGTTACGTGTTGCCTTTATTGCAAAAGTTGCAAAAATTTTTTACTATACTTCAAATATACGTAGTTTGATTCATTCTGACCATTCATAATTTTTATAATAAGTCGTAAAATTTATAAAACTGGTAATAACAATGGCAATGTATTTTACTATTTTGCATCTATTTATGACTATTAAAAATTATTCGTGAAAATATGATTTCGAAATACGATTATAGTTGAATTTGCAATTGATAAAAATTAAGAAATGTTATCCATATTTATTATCCTTTCTTTTGCCAAGAACAATATTTTCTTACTTGCAACTTATTGCCAGTTTAAAAAATTTTATATTAATACTTAACGGTGTCGTTGCATTGTTGAATGCAGACTCCATCATCCTCAATATCACCCATCTTACGTATTACCCATAGCTCCTATGGCGTCGTCGCTACAAAAGAGACTTAGAGACGTTTTTCTGCTTCCATCTTGCCTCGATGGAGTCTCCGAGCAGCATAATACGTTATCATAGAACAAGAGGACTTTCCGGGTAGGATCCGGCGAATCCTCTCGTCCGCACGGGTCTACGTGACTCGGTGCTGTCTGTACATTTATGCACGTCGGGCGAATAAGCAGCTCGACTCCGAAGCCAATCAGTTCGCGTAATGGAGATCGATAGCCATAAGCCGATCTTCGCGAGCACGATACACGTGGTGTGCTCCAGTATAATGCACGTCGTACCGCTCCACCGACAAACGTGGCTCTCGAATCCGTCGTGCGCGTCGCCGAATAGGGGCACGTAATATGGCACGCTCGCATTCGTACACGCGCACACACACGCACACGCGGTGCAGCAATAAAGTAATGAGATCCCGTGCGCCGTCAAAGTATTGTGAAAATACCGGCCAATGCAAGCCTGCCTGGGAATATAGTGAATCCGCGGAAAAGAGCGACGACCATCGCAGTCTCTCGATTCGCCGTCTTTATGCGCTATAAATTTCCCATTATCCTTCGCCTCGCCGCCGACAACGTTCGCTAATGTTTTCCACTAATGGTGGTCCCATGAAAGGTGACAGAGAAATTATTATTACTCTGTGTACACACACGGTTTCATTCTTCGTAAAAACTGCACGATAGACTTGCAAAACTTGCAGATCGAATTACCTAAAATAATAAAATTATGGATAACTGACACGTTTTCAGAAAGTTTCTTTAAATTTTTAAACAAGATTATAGCGCTTGTGCACTCTGTGGAACATATTTTTTTATAGAAATGTTATTAATGCTTACGTGAATAGAATTTTTTGTGGCAAGCAGAATGTTGAAAATGTGATTTTCTTCCAAACTGCTTTAGATAAGTTATTTTCAGAGTTTAATTTCTTATAAAAAATTAAAATTTATATTATCTCTCTTATGATAAAAGTAAAATTATAATTATATTTAATCACTTTTAAAAATTTATCATTATCAATATTTTCTATTTTATAAAAATGTGTAGCCCAGATAATTTGCAAAAATTGAAGTTTCTCGTCATGCTTACGAGTTTTATTTTTGCCATATAATTTATAATATGATTTTTACTAATTTTTTATTTAATTTTGTTGATTTTGGAGTTAAAGTATAAAGGCGGATGTGTTCATAGGAAAAATATTTGTGACCACACGTGGAGACAGCATTGCGTCTTTATAGTTTCCGCGAGCGCTGCGTCCGTTCTTATCGTTGAATAAACCGAAACTAAAAAACGGACGGACGAACGGACGTTGAGATGAAATACTAGCACTGTCCACTGTGCCTCACCTGTACCCTTATCTGAACAAACACGCGTATCCCGTTTCGGTTACAAAGAAACGTAGGTCAGTCTAGTGCACGAATATTTCCGTTCCTTTTTCCCCGGCTTGCGGCTCCGAGGCGCTATAATATGCATGTGAGCGAACAAGCAGAGATAAGATATGATCCTTGAAATGTTACCGCAATCATTAAGATAGCGACGCACACTTTAGCGATCAACATTGATTCAACGTCATAGCGAGTTGTACAAAAATTGTTATCGCCCGCAAATCAGTGCATTTGCATTCACCTTTAATGTATAACATTTAGCCATTGCGATTCTAATTCTTTAATTTTGGCACAACTTTTTATAATAATTTTTACCATTTTTATTTTATTCTCCAATTTTTATCGCTTTTTTCTACATTGACAATCTCGCGGTATTAGCATCTCTATTCAAATGTGTCTTGTTATACTATTGTGATCGATTAGATTCAATAGCAGGAGTGAAAGCTCTTTCGAAGACAATACGAAGACAATGGCTCGGACATTTTGCCGAGCGGAAAACGGTTAATAATATATGACTTAATGCGTATCCGTGTTCGATATACTAACGTGTCTCTCTTCTTTCGACGCGCGCGCTCGCTCTTTGAAACCGCGACACACGCGGTCGTAAACACACATACGCGTAGCAGAACGACGTACCTACAATGCATCGCACCTCGGAGTTACAAGGGTCCGCTAGTGGAGAGTGTTAAGTGAAAGTCAGGTAAAATCCCTGACCACGGTGCTCTCCGACCCTCCATTTGCTTCACTTATCCGTCGAGAGCCGCGTTGCTGAGAAGCGATTCACAGGCACGTGACCGTCGGAAATGATATGCAACGGAGCCCATATTTGCAGGGGCGTCGCTGGCGCAAAAATCCACCGACCATCGTAAATGGTGCCTAAGAAATTGCTCTATCAAGCAAGGCACGCTCTCACTCCTCGAAGCCGTTTCGTGATGTCAAATCTTTAATGCCACAATTCCGTTCTGCGTAATGCGATCCATGATCTGGAGGAAAACTTCGCAAGATTAACTTAAGAAAGTAAACAGCTTGGAAAATGGCACAATTTATTTGTATAGATAATCTTTTGATAGATAAATACGTAACATATATATTTGCTATCTTTACGCGTTCATTTGCAAAAATAGCGTAAGATTTACATATAGTTTCTTGTTTTTGAATAACTAATATATTTGACGAGTTCACTCGCGACTATCTCTGAGATAATCTTGAAAAATAGTATTTCCGGAGATTTCTCGAGAGAAAGACGGTGACGTTTGGCGATGCACGAAAGGAGGATACATTGATACTAAGACAACATCCTGCCATCGACACGAGGTCGAGTCATGACCTTATTCCGACACGTCCGCGGACAGTTGGACGTAGCCTCGCGTGACAAATTGCGGATCGTTTCACGCCTATGACGTGCCTCCTCGCGCGTCGAGCAACTCGCCGTGGCGGTTCAGCACGGCGCAGAGAAGAGGCGTCCGAGGGTGGATTTTTATCCGGGTCAAAGCGACAAAGCGAGGCCTTAAGTCCCGGGGACAGTCGTGGCTGGAAGAATACCCCTCCGGATTAGGATTACAACAGAGTGGACCACCCAAAAAAAAGCTGAGAAATCGCGCGTGAAATAGTGCGGATCATCTCGTGTCAAAGTCCGATACTTTGAACAAAATGAGATCGAAATTTATAGTTGCCAGGCAACAATCTTATTTTTTTTCTTCACCTCTGAAACACCTTTCGACGAGTCTTACTTTACACAACCTTTTATTATGTCTTTAATAATATTTTAAATGCTAATATTTTAGTACCAAGTAAATAATTATATAAAAGCAGACGGATGTGAAATATATCACATGCGAGTGATGGACCGAACGGACCGTAGAAATTCCCGTTTCTTCTGCCCGTTCATCGACACACACGTCGATCCCACCCCTAATGTACACGGCTCAAATAAAAAAATCGTTGAAACCAGCCGAATCTCACCGAAAGTTCCCATGCGCCTAACTGTTCACCGGCCAGGATCTAATATTTGAGCGGATCTCTGGTTTCAATTGAAAATCAACAACGTGGCGGAGGAAGAGCGCGGCAGTCTGGCGGGCGAGGAGGAAGAGAGAAAGAGCGAAACGAACAGTGATCGAAGAAAGACCGGCGAGTCCGAGACAAAGATTTTCGGGTAGAGGAGAAGGGCGAAAAAAAAAAACTGTCTGCCCTAACGGATTCTAGGGTGGAGCGAGGGGTCCTAGCGAAGGTAAAAAGGGCGAGTAGCGCAGGGGAAGGGGAAAACGAAGAAGGAGGGAAGACTGCACGGTGTTCCGTTTTTCCCTTGTCCGATGCACCTTCGCGACTCGTAAGGCTCATCTCTTCCCCCTCCCCCTTTTTGTCCTCCCCCTTCTCTTCGCTCTCCGTTTCTCTCTCGCTCTTCGGCAATCTTCAGTCTACTTCTGACCCGGAGTCTTATCTTTACGATATTTGCGTGCATTATCTCGCTGAAGGAATACACGGCACCGCGATTTCTTCGAGAGACGAGTCATGCCGCGTCGCGCGGGAGAAGACGGAAGAGGAGAGTCGCGAGTGCCTTCTTTATCTGCGAGCGAGGAATTAATCCAGCCACCAGAGAGACGGGCTCCACGCCACGATCTTCTCGCGTTCGGGGAAGAATAATTCCTCCGGCTTCCCTTCCCTCCGCCGGACCCCTCTTTTCCGGAGGGCGTTACGGTGAAAAATAATCGTCGGTACCGTCTCCGTTACCCCCAGCGCGATACCTCCCCATTATGACGTTACGCCGGTAATTAGCATAGTCATCCACAGGTGGTTGATCGTGAAATATATCGCTACTAGAATACGTAGTTATGTATGCGTACTTGTACAACAGGATAATTCGTTCTTGAATTCTTTTAAAGCCGACAGTTCGAAGGCGGGAGAAAGATATAATTTTTATAAAATAATTAAGTATTAGTGTTACGTTGGCGAAACAAAATTGCACGAAGAATTGTACGGTTCTTCAACTTTTGTTGTTTTTCGCGCGAAGAGCATATAGTGTTGGCAGAATTCTGACAAAAAAGTTTTAATACGAAAAAAATGGAAAATTAAAAATTATCACACGTGAAAGAACTAAAATTTTTCGATAAATATAATTAGCGTAATTATAATATTGAGTAAATAATTAATTTATAACGAGATATGCACTCGAAAGTATTATCAAATACTTACAAAAATAATGCATTATTTTCACGATCAATATTTTGCAGCAAATTACGCAATATATTTAACTAATAATTACTATTTAATTATCCTACTAATTTTATTTAAAAATCTTGTAATTTAAAAAATAGTTACTGCAATACCAAACAATCTGTTTGCGCTGTTATTAGATCTCTCGATTAAAACCACAAAGATAAGAGATGACTTTCCTGTCGGTACGAGTAACGGAACAACAGTCTGACTGTAAATCAGTTAGTCCAGCCACGTCCTTGATTTGTCGCCGCTTGTCGTAGAAGGTGCAGGTCGCCGCACGAAAACGTGTCGCAGGCTCACTTTTGCCGTAGCTGAAGCGGCTACGTTGTGTCTCGGACAATGAACGCGTCCACTTTAAAACAAAGGATCCTATCAGATAAACGCTTTTTCGATACGAGGAGAGGACGCATGAGGGCTGTCCACTGCAGACTGATGCCACGCCGCGATTAACTTCAAACAGAATTGCCCGCCTGTTGTCCAGCGCATTATTCTAAAAAAAGAATTTTTTACGCCCCTTGCTTTCTTTCTCTCGTTAGTGCACGGCGATTCAAAATTTATCTTGACCTACACTCGAGTTGTCTACTGCAGAAATAATGTTAATTCGTTGAAATGATGTCGTAGCGTTTGAATGAACGATTCGATGTACAGCTCTTCGGAAAGGCAATAGATAAGATCGGCGCCTCATTCATTAATATGTTGAGTCTTGTGACACGCTTTTATGATATAATTTTGCAATAATATAAAAAGGTAATGCAAAATTTATGTATAATAATCAATAATAGCCATTTAATTAATAATAGAATTTAATTCTTCTAAGCAAGGATTAATTAATTATATTGCTTTTCGTCATTAATTTTCCTCGCATTTTCTAGCTCATTAGGAAAATGAATGCAAATTAACATTCTAAGTGTGAACTTTTGATAATTTTTTTGATGCAGTAATGTGTCCAAGAAGATTAACGCACCGAGGAAGAAGCAACGGTTGTGTATTTACTGTGTAAATAATATGCTATCTAAAGTATCCTGGAAACGTGTCGTGTGAACAACGTGGAAAAAAAACTCAACGAAAAGCGTGTTACCGTAGTGATCATAATGTTAATAGCCCGCAAGGTGTCTGAAACATTGGGACTTCGAGAGAGCTAGTTCATTCAACGTGAATTCAATGTGTGAACCAGATGCAACAAAGAAGGTTACGGTGCGCACTCCCGTTGCTAACAAGGGGTTAGAGGCTCCGCGATAGTTCCTGAACAAGCAATTTTCTGGAAATTGGCCAATTTGTCGATACTTTATAGCTCGTAGACGCGACAATCGTCAATACGACGGACCGACAAAAAAATATCAAAGTTTTCGCGATCCGCAACTATGTTCGTATGCTTTCATTCGATAAGAAACTAATCCCGGATCTAATCAGATCTGACTGCACAAATATCGCTATGATATGTTATCTATTTTATGTGTGTGTACTTTGCGTGACACTCTATTATACTCTGAAAATGATATTTCTTTTTTTCCAGTCGGGACACTTGATCTAGTAGCTCGTTAACCCATAAAATCACTTACAGTCTTTCGAATTTTGCAATTGCTTTATCATTCAAATCGCCATTTTTGAATGTAAATTATCTGACCTTATCGCAACTACGTATCTACACGATGTAAGACTTAATCATCATCAACAAGGCGTAGGTAGGTCAGATATGATCGACGAGAGCCGCATCCGAGTCGCTCGCAAAACGTTTTCGCGTGCATCGGTAAAGAGAGGCAACGTTAAAGGCGCAGGCAGGGCCAGTTTCTCACAGAGGCATCGGGACTTTCTCTGTATACGTCGCGGATTTTTCCTAGCGTATTCGTATAGGTCGTGGCAGGAGGTCAGGAATGCCCTTAATAAAGTAACCGCACGGTAAGTATCCGCGCGATGAGGCGCTCGTTACGCGAAATAATGCCGCTTTCCTAGCCGAGCGAGCGCTCGGACATGTCCGTTAATTTATGCCAATATTTTTTTCCCGCCGTCCGAGATATTTTAATATCGTTTTGCAATCGGTCAGCTGCATTGCGGATGCGATTGTGGCACAAATAGCAATGTCGATATTCGCAAAATGCAGATATCATGCGAGAAATCAATCGTTCGAAGAGAAATTCTAGGGAAGAGTTATTTAAATTTAAAAAAGTTTCACCAAGCATTTTAATATTTCTCCCATTAATATATATAAGTAGTGCCATTATTCATTTAAATCAATCTAAAAATGACAAATTATTTTAAGTTTGGAAAGTTAGAAATTCTATATGCTGGAAATAGTGATAAAATTTAATAGATTAAAGAAAATATGATTACTTTATTGAGAAAATTAAATATTTAATATTTTGGAGTTAGAGTTGTCGAAAATGCAATGTGTAATTACGTATAATAATATTGAAAAATCGGTCGTTGTGTCTTTGGGATGTTTACGAAAGTCGAAAGGAGCGCAGGAATAATCATTTCCGGGTTCTTACGGTATTACGTCACTATTTTTGCGGGTGTAGTTTCTACCGTTGCTCCGAAAATCCCGATAAGCTTCGCACCGAGGGAAGAAGTCGGGAAGATCTCGCGTCGTAGGCGGACAGTTAACATTAATGAAACGGAGCGTACTTACACGGTGTCTCAAGACGAAGCGAGCGGAGATCGTAGATAAGTTATGTGTTAAAGCAACATACGTCGTAACTACCTGTACAGCGCGGGGAACAGTGTTCCGGTCATTCGCGTCCTTTCTTCAAACTACTGAGTTTCCCAGGCGCTCGTAATATAGCGTGCGGCATAGTAATTTTTGCGCCATTGATAGTGCCTGATAGCACCTGCTAATTAATTTAATTATAAATTTATGAAGCCTATAAAGATGTATCTAACTACTGTTACATTCATAAAAGAGAATTAGCAAATAGATTTAAACCAAAAGTTAAAAATGATGAAATCTGATTTGAGTAGCAATTAAATTAAAGTATTTGGAACAATAAAAAGTTTATGTTCAAGAATATATTCACTAACTGATTTTTCAATTATATTTCTAATGAATATACTTTCTTTACGTTGTAATTTATTTGTTAAATTGAAAAAATTAATAGAATTTATATCTTCTCGGGTTATTACGATTGTGCTTACGTTTTTCCCACATTGCGGTATTTTATATACTTCTAATCTGTGATTCAAATCTTGCATATATATGTGTATATCCAGCGCATCCTTTTACTATAACCACGTTTTCACGAACGACGGTACATGTACCACCGATTACCAAACATTCTGAAATCGATCCTTCATCAGAAAGGTCTCGCGCTCTCACCTAAACCCAAACACGCTCCGAAGATATATTTCCATGTTATCAGATTCTGCGCATTAAATATGCTTATATAGAATTTTACATCACGCTCTACTAAATCAAATATAATTCATTCGCATACAACTCCAACGTTACAATTTTAATTAATACCGACTTTAAAAACATGTATCAGTTGCCGTGATTTACGTCTCTTTACAGCACACGCTGCTGGCGGATGTGCTAATTAATAATCGCAAATTGTTTTATTCAATACATAAATTCGATAAAACGCCGAATTGATCGCATTTGTCGATTTCGCCATTGCCCGTCGCTTCTTCCGCGGTAGCGCTGGCACGATTAACAAACTTCTCGCTGAAATCTTCGAACAGATTCCATCTGACTGAAAAGGAACCCGCGCGCGCTCTCGCGAGGCCCGCTCGCTCGCTCGCTCGCTCGGAGGTCGCCTCGTGAAACGCTCGCGGACGCTCTCCTCTCTCTGAGGTCCTCCGCGCCGCGTCGAGGAGGAGGATGTGAGGGCGTGAGACTCCTTGAGTGTGGGAGAGTACAAGGCGCATTGTAGAAGTCGGAGCGCGCCGACATCGCCGACACCGACGTGGCTGCCGTATAACGCGAGTCGACGCGCGGCGCGGGCCCCCCCTGCGGCCCCCCTCTTCCCGCCGCTTTTCCCTCTATAGACTGCACCTCCTCCTCCGTCGCCGTGACGGGCCCCTCTACCTCGCCCTCCCCCCCCCTTTCCCCCCCGCGGGCCGCACTTGTGTGCGAGGCGGCAGGTCGGCGTGCACCTCCGGAGGATACCCTCGCGAAGTAGTCTCATTTCTCGTGTGAACTGACCACATGGGTCACGTACCTATTATCATTTCCCGGTGTCTAAGCCGTAGGAAAGAATGAAATCTAGATCGCCGGAAGCCCCTCATAATTAACGCGCCCGCGCGAACGGCATGCGAGGGACGGTGGGAGGGCTGAGTCGCAGGTAACGCCGCAATGCCGGACCGATGGGAAGAAGGAAACGAGGAGAAAAAAAGGACGCGCGCCGACGGTGGAAGCGCGATGAGGACGCGCGAGCGTACAGATTCGAGCGAGTGACCCGGTAATATCGCGTGCGCCGCACTCTAAGCGCGCTGCGGGTATCCGATGACCGATATACCGGGTGCTCGAAGCGAATTTATGACCAGCATATCGCGCTATCGTGTTAGCTGCGCCTCTTTCGGTCTCCTTTCGAGAATGTAGGTCGTCTTTGGGGGAATGCTCGCAGGTGGAACAGCGGTTTCGGGCGCTGACCGAGAAAAAGAGTGCATCCTAATCGATAATTCATTCTCAGACGGTCTAAGTTATTAAATATTTATCGAAATATTGGATAAGCATTGGATAGAAATTTCTTGGATAGATATATTTATATTGGTGGATAGATAGATTGATACGCGACTTATAATTTATTATGTTTTCGTACGGATCGAGAGTTAAATATTAATTTTCTTTCGAATCGATTATAGTCAGCTTTTGGAAAATAACTGCGAAGCATTTATCAATGTAATAATGTAAATGTAATTATCTTCTTTGAGATAATCGAGTTGTAATCTTGATGATTTCGTCTGGTATGCAATAAATTTTTCCGACAATTAGTTTATTTTGTAAGAAAAAGATATCTTTTATTTCAATAAAATGATTCATAGCAATTGCTGAAACTATACAAAAACATCTAGAAAACAGTTAAAAGGTTCTTAAACTGATTTTCTTCGGCATATTAGATATCGTTTAAATCTGAATAATGGCAATTTCTCAAATGTTTAAGTAAATAAAGCAAAGTGAGAAAAATCATCTGGAACTCATCACTGGGATTTATCTAAAACATTATTAGGCGTTATCGTTTCCGAAAATCCGCATTTTCTGCGACCCCCCGCGATATCAGAGCCCCAAAGGACTAGCGATGGTCAGGCGAAAGGGTTGCGCTGTTTTGATGATCTCTCGCTTGTCTCGCCGGCGCAGCTGTTGTTTTGTTATTGCGCAAATGGACCCGCACGAGGGATTTCCAGGGGGGTGTCGAACGTCGTCGAATCTGTCCGTCCGTGCGTCCGTCCGTTCACCTAAGCCCGAAGAAAGGGTTCCCGTCGTGCTGCGAAGTTCACACATGTGGAACTGAAAGGCCCCCGACGTCCATTCGTCCGCCTGCTTCCATTATATCACCTACCACCTTCGTCCACCCCCTCGAATACATATGGCTTGCACGGAGGGGAGAGACGCGTCATCTTGCAGCTTGCGCAATGATCGGGAGGACCAGCATAGCAGCACTTCGACCCCTGTGTTTTCCTCTCGTTCTCGGCAAACGATCATTTTCGTGGAAAGGGTAGGGCCAGGCTCCATTAACGGCTGCAGCGTGTAGCGTCTCGCTTCCGGTGCGAGCTTTAACCCTAAACTCGATGATATATCTTATGAAATGCATACATATATAACGGGCATACGCACACACGTACGCATACGCATATATTACGTATAACGGAAATCGTGTGATTGAAAATTTACAAAATTATTAAGAGATGTTATATAAGATATATTAATTTTAAAATTAGAATTTTAATAAATAAATGTAAATTTGTATACAAGTATATATTTTCTAATTATTTTATTTTTTATTAGCATTTCTTTCTCTGAAAGAAGCAAAGCTTTGCAGCTGGCAGTCACTAAGTTTTAATTACTGTGTAAGAATGTAAACTACGGTACCACACTTGCGGCAAATGAATCACAAATAACTGCATGAGGTTACCGCGGTACGCTGTGTATATTTCAAGCACTAAGCATGTAATCTTACGGAATATATGCAAAACACCAAATTGTCGCTACGCGAGCAATAATTCTTATTTGTGTTCGCGCTTGATTTACATGCAACTTTACATTCAATTTATGTTATTTAATTATGCGAATCATCTAACGGATTGCAGATAATTGCGCGATTTGCGGGCTCAGGTAGACAAAACATGATGCAGGTTCGCGGCGATTGTCCGAAAAGTTGACGAGCGCCGGCAGGAAAAAGTCGTTGGCCCCGATGGAACCGACAGTGTACTATCATGAGTATATCTTACCACATAAGGGCTGCTTACAGGGGTAAAACTCATAACGGGGAGAGATAGAGAAAGAGAGAAGGTAGGAGAGAGAGAGGCAGGGGTGAGTGACAGGGCCAGGAAAAAATCGGGAGGCTGGATGGCTATTAATATATTTTTTCTTCAACCACCCCTATTTAGCATAGGCACGAAAGAGGACTCCGTCCTGGTGTCTCACCCCGCGCGTAATCTAACCCTTTGCAAACAGCCTGAGAAAAAAAGAGAGACGATATCAACCGACAGTCGGAAAACTTCCCGGGGCAAAAAAACGTGTCTCACGGTGTGCTTTTACTGTCCACTGTATCGCGGTGAAAAAGTATGGTAAAAAGTACAATGCGCCGTACAATCGCGTGTACGCGCCTAAAAAAATTATAATAAAGTATCCGTGATTAGTCATATAAGCGGGGACGTCGACTTTAATAGCTTAATTTAATTAAAATTTATTTCGCGGACTTTTTGTTTTAGATATTGATATTATTCAAAGTAAATTGGACCACCCGACAATTGACAATTTTTAAATTTTGCAAACATATGACGAAATACATGCATTTTTGCTTTTTATCTTTCGCGATTGTAATGAATTGAATTAACTTTTTTTACTAATTGATTTTATAAATCACGTTTGATTAATTGATCAAGCAAACATTCGATCGCGTTAATTAACGAAGTTCTACCAATAATCACATTCTAAGCATAAAATAATTTCACTCCAATTCAATTTAATAAGTTACTTCAATTACAATGATTAACGTAAAAGGGATTACGCAAAAGAAAGGTGTCGTTTAATTTGCATTTCTCTTTACTCCAATTCATACATTGATTTGATGTGTAATCCTTTGCTTTGTGGTCACTCTGTCCACTCTGTCACTGGCGATCCTTTGATCTGCCGATGCTGGGTAAACGGAAAAAATAAAGTCATTTCATTATTCCGACATTAATTAATTATTCCTGTCCGGCGTTGAAGTAATTAATCTCCGCTGAGATAGAAGCTCTCCGCTCCGCAGCCACCTGACAAATGTATTCTTTTTGCTGAATTCGCGCGAAATCCACCCTAACGCATCTACTGATAGAAAGCTGATCACGTCTTCGTCAAACATGTCGCTATATCATAGCGATGAATTAGATTTAACTCATCGTATTTTGTATCCGGATTTATTGCATAGTAAAAGAAATTTACGACTTACAAGAGGAGTTTTATTTCGAAAAATAAAATAAATAATTGTTATTAATTAAAATCATATAATTTTCTCGATCCAGTACGATAAAGTTAATAAATTAATATTATTCTTAAATATCTCTAGAATAAATTAACTCTGATATAAATTTTTCTAATCACACTTTTTTCTGTGAATAATTTTGATAAAGTAAAAATTTCAGAAAAACTACACACACAAATTCTAAATTATTTTTAGAATAAATAAACTCACTGACGATTAATGACTGAAGTATTAGACAACATAAGATTGTTTGAATATTTATTGTGTCGGAATAAAATATTGTTATCGTCAAATAGAAACAGCCGGCTGCTTTACCACGAAAATCAGAATAATCCAAACACGTCAGATGACACACGCCGTGCCATCCGGATCTCTCCCAGCGGGCAAGCTTAGCGTGTTATTACCATCGAAGGTCACTGCCGCGAATGGTGGCGTAATTTGACTAAAGCCAAACGAGAGAGAAAGAGAGGGAGTAAAAGAGAACGGTCGGCTATTCATGATCGTTCGCGTTTTCACGAGGGTTTTTCCCGTCTTTTATTACGCGAAATCAATCGATCGCTGTCGGCGCGGGGACCTGAATTGGCGCAACGCCGTCGCATATGGTCAAACGGCCGCAAAAAAGAGGGTGATTGCCCAACGAGGAATGACCAAACAGCGGAAGTACATCGAGAAGGCGACCATGCGAAGAACGATGTTTGGACGCGTGCGTGTTTTGTTGCATCCACAACGCGATTTTTTTTCCAAGTCTGGGGTGCATGCATTATTGAATCGTTAAGCAATATTGTTGGACAGTTTAGCTTTCTTAATGAGCAAAAATGTTATTCTCGTTAGATATTTATATTTTGTGTTTATAATGTTATGAGCTTAAAATATTGTTGAAGAGTATGATATTTAAAATTAATTAATTGCATGATAATAAAAAATAAGTCGGTACGATTCTCACAGAGACTCATTTTCATTAAAAGTATACATGTTACATATTTTATACAACATAATCTTACTGTTTCTTACTTATATAATAATAATTTGCTGCTACACTCGCCGCTGGCGTTGCCCTTCAAAAATAAAGTAATCGCCATCCAAAAGCGTCAAAGTTTGTAACGAACTTTCATGAAGAATTCGGTTCGCTCCCTCCGCTTGAAGAGGCGCATAAATCTATGAAGTAAACGCGCCCGGTCGCGAATTTCACGTGAGTAATTTTATAACCGTAAATCGACCTTTCAACGATCTTACGACTCGCGTATGGAAAGAGCGACGGAAAGAGAGAGAGAAAAAAAAAGAGAGAAAGAAAATAAAGGAAAACAACGGCGTGAAAAACAAGCAACGCATCGCGTTCCTTTCCGTCATTCTTTTATCCTGACGAAAGAGCTGCAAAAACCCGCGTGTATAAATCGTATGCAAAGACGAGGTGAAAGCGCGGTCGGGCCCTTAATTTAGTTAATTTAGATTTTATCCGTTAGCCCGGAGAGAGGAGCGCGCGTTTTTTTTTCGCGGACGGTGCTTTGGCGGAGGGAAAAAAGCGTCCGGTACACGGGAGACAACGAGGGAAGGGTTGAAAACAAGCCGACGGCACCGCTGGCATTATTATATACTTATTTAAGACACGCCGCTCGAGGGTCCCTCGAAACGGGACTCCGTTTTCCGCACTCTTTTTTCGGGAACCCGCATGATTTTTTTCTCGCTTCATTTCAGTCTCTCTTCATTCTCTCACTCTTTCTCTTCTGCTGTTTTTAGAGGACCTGCCCTAGGACAATGATAAATACTACTTTTTCTTTTTCTCTCTCTCTCTCTCTCTTTTTCAAACATCGGACAGGGTTGTTCCCTACAAGGACTCTCCTCGCTTCGCTCACCCGTGGCTTTATTATAATCGGTGTGAAATGATAACCGATCGCGGGATCTGGTTCTCGCGCGACCAGATGATACGGCACGGCGCCGCTATGTTTTTGCCGGCGGAAAAACAAAGCCACACACCCCGTGCGCGAAACGAGCGGGTAGCAGATCAGGGAGTAAGAAGGAAGAGCAGAAGCCGGACCGGTGGTTACGAGGTAAAAAATTTACGGTTTTAAAATCACGCGAGAAATTATTATGCTCGACGGAGCGGCCGGTGGAGGGTTGAATCCGCGTGAGATTTCCAACGCAGTTTTTTTTGCATTTCGCGCACTTTGTTTATCGCGGCATCGCCATTTCTGACTCTTCGCCGCGAGTCGTTCGGTTTAATCGCCAGCATCCTTGAATACTGATGAGTGATGCTGATTTTTTTTTTCCAACCCGTTGCATTAAAGGCGATTGAAATGAGTGAAATGTATATTTTATTCATTTTTATATCTTAGAATCTTGTATCGTGTCATTTGATAAGCCTAGAACTTTACTGCGATGCATTTAAATCTTATATTCTAGAATTCTAGACCATTTCTTTGTTTAAAATATAAAATTCCAGTGCATCGTAGTAAAGGAAATGTAAATTTTAAAATTCCAGACCTATCAAATGTTATGATAAACGATTTTAAAGCATAAAAATGAGTAAAATGTACATTTTAACATTCTGGACCATTTCTTTGTTTAAAATACAAAATTCCAATGCATTGTAATGAAAAAATGTAAATTCTAAATTGCTAGGTTTATACATTTTTATAATACAACATTCCAATGACTAATTTTCTCCTAACAAAGTATCGAAATTCATTGATATTATCAGGATATATCATGCAGGAGGTAACATGCTTTTTTTAAGGGAGGAATCATTTCTTCTATCAAAAACTCACCTTTCCCATGCTTTATCTCTTTTTTTCTTATTTAAAAAATTGTATTGCAGCAAAAACATTCAATTGCCGAACTTTTTGCACGATCCTTAGATCGTGAAGAGAGAGAGAGAGAGAGAGAGAGAGCGAGCGAGCGCTAAGCTAAGTGCGAATATACGTGACTTTCGGAAAAAAGGGAAGACTCACGTAGAAGGTAGGGAGCCAGGGGGTGCAATAGGGCGAGGTGGAGGGGTACGTTGGCTGACCGTGCCCGGGGGGTGACTTACGATGGACATGTGCAATTTGACCTGTTGACCCCAGAGGCCGTGGCGCGGCGCATGGGGGCGAAATGTATTTGGGGTAAAAATAATACAATTTACACATAATAGGGGAGGAGGGCGAGACTGCGTCGGGGATGCGCGTATTCAAATGACGTGTGCACGTGGAGCGCACGTATGGGGTGAAGATGCAACGTAGGGAGGATTGGGGGAGGGAGGACCGGCCGATATGCACAATAGCCAGCACGAATCGATCGATACCTCGTCACCTTCGATCGTTCATGAATACGAAACAAACGCGACTCCGGTCACTTGTGAAGTTTTTCCCTCGTTCATGGTGTTTTTTAACGATGTGTGGTCTCGTTAAAGTCGAAAAAAAAGCGGGGCGGAAAAAAATGAACGACGAGTGGAAGACGATCGTGGAGGCTTTCTCACGACAGTTCCTCAGCTGTTCGATGCAAAAAAGCAGCGCCAATATCGCCACCAAAATTTCGAATCGAGAGATTAGGGAAAAATTTCGACGAACGCTTTACACTCGCGGGATGAAACTTTCTCACGAGCTCTCTCTCGTTCGTACGTAATTTTTTTACCAGAAAATATTTCTTTAACGTACGCTATAATACATTTTGCGCTGGACGTCAGCTGTCTTCAGCAGTTCGTAATAGCGAGAGAAATCTGTTACGTAAATTCAGCATATTTCTTTAAACATCTGCTGCTTTTTTTTTATTTTGCTCGATGCAAAGATTTTTTCAAAAGTGTATTCATTTCCTTTAGACAGAGTGCCGCGCTGTTAAAGATCATTCATATAAATCATTATCTTTTTGTATTTAACTAAATTCTCGCATTTCGCGCGCGGATTAATGCCTAAGAGATAATTGCAACCAAGACAGCGGAAGCGTCTTCGCTGTGTCTAACCGAAAGACCCGAATTTTGTCGACCGTGTTTCAGACGGGAACTTGAAAATAGCCCCGGGACACACATCCGTTGCAGGGGCTGTGTGCTTCACGCAACGGGAACCCCTGTATTCTACCCGGTGACTATTTCTGTGCCGGCACACAGCCCCGTGTGTTATGTCTGTCTCACGTGAAAAGCCTAACATCCCTCACTAGGCTCCTTTTCCTTCTTCCTCTCCTTTCTTATCGGATACTCACCCTTAGTTTCGTCTTCTCTCGCCTACGAGGACGTGAGTCCGCCCATTTGTTCTGACTCATCTAGCCTGGCCGCGGATAAGAACGACGAAAATAACCGACGCACCCTACGACAATGGGAAATGCGTTGCATATCGCGTCGTCATTCCATGCTTACACCTCTCTGCTTCTATTTAATCCTTACTTGAATAAATCAACAGTCTTCATGGTCGTTAATTTTTAGATGTCCATGGAATATTAAATTTTTCTACAAGAATAATCCGATTCTATATCGATATCTATGCTAGAATTTAATATGAAAATTGAGTTTATATAAGCATAATAGTAAAATTAATGTGAAAGATTAAAGATACGTCACGGAAAACTGTGACTCTTTTTCATCGCTTAATGTAATAAATCAAGAACTTTATATACGTAACACATATAACAAGACTGGATGCTTATAATTAATCAGAATTTGAATTATTTCTCTCGTCTCCCAGAAAGATCGCCAACATCCTTTACGTCATCTGATTTATCGTTCTAATCGGCGCATAAGTTATTTGACGCTCTGAGCCGCGCGTATGACAGTACTGATTTTTTTTTAATGTACCCATGATAACCGTTCTCGCTTTTAATATCCGTGATTAAACACACGTTCCTTATCTGATGCTAATTCGATGTACCGACTCGCAGAATTTACAGACGGTGGGGAGAGAGAGCGAGAGAGAGAGAGAGAGAGAGACACGCGTTATCATCTTCACGTGCGCATACGTACGTAGGTATATCGCACGCGAATCCGATCAGCGATAATAAGCGAGGCATTGGCAAACGATAGAAAGCCGCGGAGCATTACGTATGGCTCCCTTCTGTCGACGACGCGTGTACACGTACACACATACATACATGCGAGCACACGCGCTCGAAATGATATTTATCGCCACCGGTCGGGCACAATTAATTATCCTCCAATGGGAATAATTAGCCCGGTCAGAGATACGCTCGGAGAATAGTCACGTCTCCTCGCCGGCGTCGTACGCCGCGATCTCGAGACCTCTCGGCGAGTCGCGCCCTGAGAGAGCGACTTTTTCTTTCTCACTGACACCAGCCGCGAATCTGGGAAATACTTCGCGACATTATGGCGAGGCGGCCAGGCTGATTGATGCCTAATTGATGTTTCGCGGCCGGTTAATTATAATTAGCCCGACCGGAAGTAATTAGAATAATTAGTCGCCGTGAGCCTAATGACGAGAGGCCTTTCTACGTACGCGAATACGCTCATCTATGCAAGATATAATGGAGGAAAAAAACTGTAATCAGAGTGGCGGTTTTTTTCGACTAGTCATCTTGACTAGTCATCTTCGTAGATATTTCAATTTTAATTATTCTGATAATCTTGCCACTTCAAAATTTTAGCAAACTGCTTATAAATTTATATCAATATCTCTCTTTTGAGAATTTTCGAAATCAAAATGTTATTTAGGTTTAACACAAGCTAAAGAACACAAGTTGTTTTAAGCTTATTAATAAAGTTATTTATATTATAATTTATATTATAATGATAAATGGAAAGTGTTTATATATTAAATCTACTTTTCTTATAGCGGATCTGTTAGAGTTTGTAAATGAAAATTACAGCTCATAATTGTAAATCACTTCTGCGGATTCTATCGTGCGCGACAAAAATAAAAACAAGAGACATATATTTTTGATTACTGTGTCGCTCGTGTACGCGTTTCTTGCTGTAATCGGTGTCATGCGCGACACGCAATCGTCCACATCGAGCTGGCTGGTTGCGTTTTTCGCGGACTGCTCCCGCAGCGTGTTCCGAAGGTCTGAAGGTATTGACCGGTGGCCCTCTTGGTACAGCTCGGTACCAAGGCCCCCAGTAAGGCGCACCGGCTATATGGCCATCCGTGCTGGCTGGCACCGACTATCGAACAAACTGACCAGTAGTCACGATATCCAACCGAAACCAACCCCCGCGAAACACTTCACCCGTCAGACGCCGCGGACGCCGGACTCCGAATTTGTGACCTGATAGCCACGACGCACGAATAAGCGTGCAATAATAAAATATGTATTCGTATTTTTTAATAGAAATAATAACGCGATAAAGTGAACTTCGATATTCAGCCGTTCTAAGATGTCAAATTTTTGCTAATAACGTTACAAGGGGGATTTATTACGCGGTAGATGAGAAAAAGATCTTTTTATATTCAGCGTATTGTGTATGCATTATTGGTTATTGCATTTGCTACAAATGCTGATATTCTTGCCGACCAGAATTATTACCCTGAAAAATCGCGCGCTTGCTTAAACGGATTACTTTTAAAAATTCAATGGATTAAATTTGACATATGCTTGTCACGCTGGATGTTTTAACACATTTTGGAACTTTATTCGGAATAGTTTCGTATGATATTTATAACGTCTTCGGATCTTACAAACACGTTATGAGACGCGACATCGAGCCATATGGGCCAGTCAGATATAACTATTTTGCGGCGTAAGAAAATTGCAAGATTTAGCTTGACATTCTAGATACCTGTATAAAAACACATTTTTGTTTATTGAAAAATAATATTATATTTTAGCATCTGATTATTTCAAATATTAACATATTCTTTACCTCATCATTAAATGACAATTATACTTTTATCATTTATATAAATTTATCACTATTGTTAATCAAACCTGAATTATTAATCAAGAAAATGTAGACTTTACTTCGAATGCATTAAAAAGAAAAAAAAAAATATTTGGACAATAGATCCATGGCTCATCCTGCTCTTCTTCTTGAAATATCTTAATGCGTCTCCTTCGAGTCCCTTCGTTTCTATTCGCTGCGTTTATCTGCAGTTGTGCGGACCGAGAGAGGATATCTCGAATGCGCGCGATCCTTTGTCCCCATGAAATTGGAAGAAACACTCGGCGTGCACAGCGGCGTAGGACAACGACGCGACGGCCGAGCTCTCTCACGGAGGTGCATCCGTTCTTCCCTGAATGGGAAGCGCGTGTGTTACACACGCGTGCTCACGCTCACGTTCGCAACCGGCGAAGATCCAGGGCGATCCTTTCGCGCGGCCGCAGGAGGACGCGAGGAGGAGGAGGAGAGGGACGGGCCAGAGAGGCGACAGTTGCGCGAACGGGCCCCTACGGGCCGCGAATGGGGACCCTCGGCTCCTTGGGACGCGAGAGCGTAGCGCGGGAAAAAAGGGTTCGTAAAAAAATGATCGGCCAGGATCTAAGATATAAAAAAAGATTTGTCCCCCTGGCGTTGTTGCGCCCTTACGATATCCTTTCCCCGGGGCTAAGAACGCACGGCGATCACGGGCTCGAGGATCGAGGGGGTTTTTGCAGCTGGCCCCGTCCCGAATTACGGACGAAAAGGATTCGGGGGTCCATTCTTCTTCCCTGGACGAATAAGCTCCAAAGGACCTGCGTCCATGCGAGATGCCTCTGACCTGCACCTCATCCTCTACCGCTGCCCTCGATTCACGTCGGGCCCTTCACTTATCGCTCCTTCCACCATTATGTCCCCTCGACTCAGAGACTTCTGTATGCCTGTCTGTCGTTTTTTCTTTTTATTAGATCGGTTCTCACCCACCTTCGCGATGTGATATGTATTTTATATGTGATCATATTGTCGCGCCGTCCTGCGTCCTGTTGTGACGGGAAATATATTCAAAAGGGTTGTCAAAACGTTCTGAATTTACACGTGTAATGTTCGTGAGTACACATGATACGCTAAATTATTTCCTAATGTGCGTCCCACGAAATTCTTTGCAATTTAAATAGATTATATTTTCTAAAAGAATTTAAAATGTCAGTTGTTGTAAAAACTTTCACTGTTTATATTAATATCATATATTCCTAGTTATATTACGTCTCTTGACACAGCGATTTTTTTGCGTGCAAAGTTAATTCTGTGAAGAAATGAGTGTAAGAAGATAGGCAAATAAATTACAAATTCCAGTCAGTAGCGACCGTAGCGTATCAGAAAATTTTAATCAGACGTAGATAAGGAGCGCGCGTGTTTTTGAACAAAGATACCGCCGGATCTTTACGAGCGTGTATCTTGCTGCAGAGATTTTTGGGTTACTCTTGTAAGGTCCCTTTGTACGACGGCGTGTTTTTGTATTTAGGAAACTTGGCTCCTCCCTCGAGGTACATGTCCTCGACCAGAACATGACATAGAACTCAGGAAAGCGTCCGACAGGATTATGTCACATGGTCTAGCACGCCGGGCGTCCTCAAACCAGATTCGTTTTCGCGGTTCAACGAGGATCGTGAAAGATCACAAATTGCTCGGACAATTTTCTATGGGAGATCGATCTTCCTTACTAAATGCCTGCTCTTCTAGAGACGTCGAATGGGATTATGTCGCGTGAAACGAAATGGATTTGCTTGACTCACACGCTGGAGAAAAGGTGTTTCTGGACAACGGACACTAAAGCAAATTTTGCGAAAACAAGCTTTTAACTTTTTTTTCAACAAATTTTTTACTTTTAAGATTGATATTTAAAGATTTTGACAACAAATTTGTAACTTTTAAGACACTTAAATTTAAAATTTTCATGAAAAATATTGTTTGCAAACAATTAGCGATTGGCTAATACCGAATACAATTAAAAGGAAATGTTTTCTTGTAATTCATAACGAAATTGTTGTTCCTTAATTAAGTATTCATAACGTATTATTGATGTTTACATAGTTTCCATTGCGATTATCACAACGAGCTCAATTTCCACGCCTTAGTAACGACGGAATTCGATTCTTATCTGTCTCGAGGCTGCTGTCACCGTTATTGGAATATTCGCGCGTAACGGCATGAGCTCGAACTACCTCCGCGCGAATACTTTCGTTCTGCGCTGCTTAATCTGACGAATAATCACGTGCTCGCACTTCATTCGATCGAGTATGGTAGCTGCGATTAATAACTCACAAATGGTAGTGACTCAACTTTGGGCGGAGCGTTGCGACGCAATTCGGTTGGTGAAATAATTGAAAGATTGATAATCATTCATCTAAATTACGAAGAATAAATTATACAAAAAAGATAAGCGAGCTTAAATTTTTCGGAGACTTCAAATGCGTAATACATGTCACTTCGCTCATGGCAACGTTATCTCTCGAACAAGAGACACCCTCACCAAATTATCGCAACGTGTTGTTGTACGGAATAAAGTCCACGCGTACGTGGGTCTAACACCGCCAATAAATTAATTCCAGACTGAAAAAACCTCCGGCCCGGAATTTTTCGTCCGTGGTCATGCAGAAGATGGTGGCGTCGCACCGCGTCGCCACGCCACGAGAGAGGGAGCAAACAATTGTACAAATAGCGCTGTATTTCATGATAACACATGTACAAACAGCCTTACGTAAAGCTGGCAATTACGATAAAACTGGACGGGCGAGAAAAAACATCGCGCCGCGCGCTTTTCGTGTACACAGAATGGGAGGAAGGCAAGTGACGTGCGGTGGCGAGAAAACACGTGTCTTTTGGGTCATCGCAAGCAGTGACGTTGCGTGGCAATTAGCTCTCTGCGGCGCCTAATGAAATTCGATTTAATTGACCAAGACCTTTAGAAAACTTGTCTTTTTTTATATGAAATGTTATTTTTAGAATGATACTTTTGGCGAAAAGAAACAGATGATAAAGAAAATTAATCAATATTGTAATATATTCTCTTGATAAGATTTGCAATGTTTATCATACACATATTAATTTACATACAAAAAATAAAAAAAAATATTTGCTTTATCAACAATGACTGACTTGTGAAAGTTGAATTATTACAATTTATCACAACACCATAGAAAATAATTTACTCTAATTTAATTATTCTGTATACAATCGCGATTACTTATACTTTAAAAGGTAATTTATATTTCACCAGCGAATTAATTAGGATCTTCCGTCAAAAATTTAATTAAATTTCTGTCGCACATTACGGACTCACGTGCAACGCAAACAGTACGTAGCACAAACATTGCACCTTTGTGATTGTCGCAGAATTCCTACTGTACTGCTCTAGGGTGGGTCCTTCGCGAACGTGTATGCAAGATTGTCTTCCCGCAGGTGCAATCCTGCGACCCTGTATTAGCATTGCTCACGCCGTAACCGTCTCAGCGGAATTGTGTTTGGACGGGAGGTTGATTAATCATTATCATATCTTCGCGGCTAGGTAAAGAGAACGGCGTGAATCATTGGCTCGTAATGTCGCGAACTAATCGAGTTGTAAGAGACAATGCGCGAGATTTTCTCTTTTTCCTCAACTTTTCACATTACGCGGTAAGAAATTATTGCAAATTTATAATATCACGTACTTGTGATGCACGTGAAATTAACAGTAAGATATCAGGTAAAATCTGCTATCATTTTTTTCAAAAATTATATCTTGTTAAGATAGTTCCAACGATTTCCCAATTATTCGAGATTTATTTGAAATCTTAAGAAATAAATGTATGCAAGGTATTATCTCTAATTTTTTTAGAATTTTTTGTTACATAGTTATTAAAATATCTTTCATTTAACGTGCCATTTACTGAATGGTTTTCATGGATTAATCAACTTAGACAATTTTGTTTAATTATAAAAAACTACTTTTAAAGTGTACACAAAAAATTGAATATAATTAGATAAATGTGTTATAAGAACTATATTTAAATTTCGCGAACATTTACCACGTTATTGTTGAATAATTTTTATGACAAAATTGATATTATTTAATGTCATGCATGGAGAGCAGAAAGACAGCAGCAAGAAGTATATCGTTTGCGTGGGAAGATACAGTCAAGTGAAAACTATTTCGTCTACTGTTTCCTACCATATTTTTCTGCATTCATCTAACTTACTCTACTTACTTTTTATATTTTTTGCAACAATTGTACCGTTCAAATATAACATAATTAAAAATAAATATATATAAATATAAGAATACTTAATAATAAGAATGGATAGATTACAAATATTTATATTCGTATACGAAAAATGTCCTTATAAGTACATTTTTCGTTTCATGTGCACTTATTCAAAACTATTTTGCATTCTTCCAGGATCACTGACTAAAATTAGCCCTCGAACTTCCTGGAAACGAGGGTAGCTGCCCTCTGACGCAGAAGTAGGGAAGTCGCTGATACCCCGTCCGGACTTCAAGCAGGGCATGCGTCGACTGTACGTCAGGCATCTACCGTATCGATCGTGTGTGCGACAGGGGTAAGTAAAAGAGGACTCCAAGGGGACCAGGCTAGGAAGCCTGGGCGCGTATGAGCGGTACCTAAGGTGCGCGAGCGCGCGCGCGGCTCCTGCGGCTAGGCAACCCAACTTACATGAGATTACGCCGAGCCAATAGCACGGCAGGAGCGCCCGTCAAAGGCATATCTCAATGTGTGGTATGAGCCGAGTCTCTAAAAGGGGATTAGAGCTCCTCGTATTCCAGGATATGCGCTCGCACACGTGCGCCCTGACAGACACGTACCACGTCGTGCGTACGTGTATGCCGGCGTGTGTACAAGGATATATTTCTCGCGGAGGTGTGCGCGTACATCGAACGCCGCGCAGGAAGTCTTTGCCGGAGGAACGGATTCTCGAAGACGCGATCAAAGAAAAGAGCGAGAGCCATAGGTGGATAAACGGGCGGATAAAGGGAGGGTGGGACGAAAAAAGATACGTTTTGCAATATATCTGGAACGTACTCGCGACTCGGGATGTTTTCGACAAAGCGCGTTACGCGAGCTTAAAGGACGCATTTGCGATTTCATATGCTGAACCGGCTTTACTTGCTAATTCACGCGAATTATAAGAACTAAATAAAAAATGGATGCGTGTTTTGAAAAGCAAAACTGTTGAACTTGAAGTTACTCGCGAAAATAAATGCGAGTTGAGTTTGTTAATCGAGAAAAGAAGAGATACACAATCTGAGATTTATGAGTAACAATCGATTGTAATTTAGACTAGCGATTTTAATAGAATCACAAAATGTATCACAGTCATCTTGCGTTAAAAATAATTATCTATTGCAATTTTATACATATTTTTTTAAGGCTAAAGATAATGTCTAACATTTCAATGTTCAATTTCAATGCATATCATGAGACAATCGTAAAAGAAAATGTCAAACTTGCAATCACAGTTATTAATATTCAATCAATTATTTGAATTAATTTTAATTGGCATTTTCTAAATCTAATTGACAACATCACTTCCAATTTATCATGCAAAATCTACTTATGCCATTACGAGAGTCTGATCATTCAGGTCGAGGTTTATTTTTTCCCTGCTTCAAGTTCGACGTGCCGATGCGATCGCGGAAGAAAACTTTTCGCGGCAGTTCACCACGAACGAAAGTTCAACCATCGAACGAAACTCCGACGATGAAATAGTGTAACGGTAGGGGCTGGTTTTCAAAGTCGCCGTTGACTTTCACCGTCGCCAATTATACGGGCACGGCGCGTCGCGACGCTTTCGATTTTTGCCGCGGTCCGTGAAGTCGTCCGGCGTACCTTAATTTGAATAAATTTCCGAAGGAAGGTGCTTTCGCGGCTTCCCACCTCTCCCCCATCTTCTCTTTTGCCGCCGCCGCCACCCCTGAGCGGCCTCATTCACCCCCTTCCCTATTCCGTTACTCTCTCCTTTTCGCAGCGGCGGTGCTGTAAATCGCGAGTTCACTTTCCGCACTTTTCACCTAGTTGGCGCGCTGCCAGGGCAGCAAAGGGGTGAGATGCTGAAAAAAAGCTGCGCGGAAAACGAGCGGGGGTGAGAGTGAAGGGGAGGAAGGGGGGAGGAGAATGCCGGGCCGAGGAACTTTACTTTCCGGGGGTGCGAAACTTCCCCTTTAAGACGCAACGGCCCACAAGCCGCCGCCGGCGCGAACGACATTTTACCACGTTACTTCGCGCTTATCCCCGGAATTACTTCGCTCGTCTCCACCGACCTCGTTTTTGAGCAACTCCGTGAACAAATTGCCCCGTTTTGTGGAATAAATCTAGGGTTTGTAACACGAACAATCGTGGGATAGAAAATTATCGAGCAATGTGTATTAAAATTTAAGTTTCGTGTGGTGGCTTCTTCGTCATGATTTTATCTCAAGTATTATGTAAAACGTTTATTGTTATCTACGTGACAGTTATTTTTCTAAATTATTTCCAAGTTATTTTTCCGAATAATGTCAATATTTTGTCGTTTAATTGCGCGTTGCAAGAAAATTTACAAATATCCCGAATAAATATTGCAGTTTACCGAAGGGTTGCAAATTAAACGAGTCGTGGATTTGCGCAGCGACGACCGGTCGATAATCCATTCGAAACGCTCTCCCTCTTTTTTTCTCTCCATCTTTGTTGACTTGCGCGTACAGGGAATACCAAAAATACCGGACGAATTCTGCACGTGCGGTCACGGAGTGGCACGAGGGACGTCACCCCGATGTCCAGTTCTAGTGCCCGACCTGCGCGTTTCGCGTGGCAAGATCATACGGCGGAGACCCAGGATCCGATTGGGCCACTGGATTTCGTCGGGGCGGGTTCTAAGCCGGTTTAGGGGCAATTTGAACATGGAGCCACCCGCCCTTACCGCCCTGACCATGGAGGGTGTGCGGCGCTACCGCGAAGGTACCGACCTGCGGTCACGTGCTGGACAAGATGCGACAGCTCCCTTGTCACGCTCGGCACGTGCTGCACGCGTGCTGTCAGGTGACAGCGAAGATTTATGAGAATTGACGGTGCATTGAGAGACATTGGTCACCTCATCTAATTATTATTCTCGAGAGAAATTACTTTATGCTCTCAAAATTTGCATACTAAGATCATGTATGTATTCATCTATTCGAACAAACAGTATTATTGATTGTAGGATATTTGAGTTGATAATCTCCTTTAATTGCAAGTTCTACAAGAAGTTCTAAGAACTTGTCTTTCACAAAAGTTCAATTTAAAAAAATTTTTGATATTAGATTTATTAACGAGCGAGCTGAGACTGCTGCTATTTCTATCATTTTTTTTAATCTTCAAATATTTGCATCTTACAAAGATTGTTAAAGTCACAGTATTGAAACAAAATGCGTTCATCTTACGATTTGATTAATATCCAAGAAAAATCTAATTATAAAAAAGTGTATTTTTTTTAATCTAGAAAATATTGTGTAAGATCATTTATCATCGTTCTCATATATCCAAACGACAGATGAGAAACAATTGAGCAACAGATTTTGTGAACCGCAGTCGTATTGCAGAGAAGCTCTATAAATAGAAAACGAGATAATTCATTCATTTCTTAATCATTTATGTATATCAATTCTATACATATCGGATCAATTTTACATCTTCTACATATATATATGAAATGGAACTGATATATCAGCCTTCGATTATATTCCGATTCATCTTTCATGAATTTACTCACCCTTTATCGCGAGATCCGTCCATCAAATCCATTTCGCGTTCGCTCGGACATCGCCAACTGCACGGGACGCGCGTATCTATCTAGTGTCATAGCCGTGATGGACAAGTCACGCGCGCGAAAACCAACGACTACGACTCTCCTCGCGGTGAAGCGCGGGAAGCACGGGGGGAGGAAAACGGTGGATCTCGGGGGTTGGTTATGTGACACACGAGCCACCCCTGCGAATGGCCGAGCGGAGCCCGGCCGCCAAACAATCGATATATGCGTTCAAAATGGCCGCCAGGAACGCCACCCACCCCACTCCACGTCTCCCTTCGCCCCGTACATTTCCCCCTGCCGCCCCCCTCTCAGCCGCGGTCCTCACCCCCGTCGAGCTCTCTACATCCCTCTCACGTATGCCCCCGAAGCTCTTTAACTTCGGAACCCAGCCACTGACTGCCAACCAGCCAATACTACCCTCGTTGTCCGTGAGGGTGTTTCGTTCTCTCTTGAATTCATTCCCCATATCCGTCTCTTCTCCTTTTATCTCTCTCGCTTTGTCTACATTCTTCATTTCTCTCGATTCTCGTCTCCTTTTTTCCCGGGATATCGTTTCTGTTCGCCTTCGGTGAACCGGCACGGTCCCTGCCCTCAAAAATGACGCTCCCGCGCATAGATAAAGCCTGCGAAATTTATTGCCGCTCGCGAAGTGTTGCGCTATCGTGCACGCCGTGCATGAAGCGCGATAAAAAGCGAAGAGCCAAAAAGAGGGCTAACGTGTAATCTAATTTGGATGGATGGGTGGCGCAAGTTTACATTGTTTATCCTGCTGATACTCTTTTCAAGCGTAGAAATCATTTCTATACTATGTACAATTTGTTTATTATATGTATATACAGCTTTAGGGAAATTAAATTACTGATATTTTTATTGCGATTAATATTCAGCATTTTTCGTCGAATATTCGTAATTTATCTGAAAAGAATTATATTCTTGCATACAACAAGCTTTGGAATTCTTCGTACTAATTAGAATTTCTTGTAAAAATACCGACAAATAAGCTTTTCGACAATCTTGTTGCTTACTTTACGAACGTAAGCTATGAAATTAGGTTTCAGTGGAACATCTAAACATAGAAATCCGTCTTAAGACAGGAAACTTGCCGTATGACAAAACATATTTACCTTGTAGAAGCTAATTACAATGACGACGCGTTCAAAAAGGAGTAAATAAAGAAACTGAGGATGATGTATATCGAAAGAAATAAATCATGCCGTTTTTCGACGCTGGTGAATGTTCCTCGGGGCAAAAATCTCATCTCCGACGTACTTAAAGATCGAAAGAGATGAATAAAGACGATAGGAGTGGCGAGAAAGCGAGAGAGAATGGGGAAAGGGAAAACTAGTGAGTTTATTAAAATATAATGGCGTTATCAGGACGGCCGCGAGAGAGTGAAGGGAGAGGCGTCAGCTTTAAGAGGGAAGTTTTCTTAAGTGTTCTTAATTAGAAGGAACCTGTTGCTTCGGAAAAAACCAGGTCACGGCCGTAGACACGCCGACGACGACGCCCCTCCCCTCCCCTCCCCCTCCCCCCTCTACACCCCCCGCGACGTCTACCTCTCCTCTCCTCCCCCGGCAAGCCCCAGACGCGGGCTCGCCCGACGCCCCAGACTCGTAACAGTCATTATTTTCTTCTTATTCTTCTTCTTCTTGTTCGTGCCTCTTCTTACTCTCTCCTTCTCACCCATCGTCGTCAATCTGCTTCCGTTCTTCTTCTCCTACTACAGCACCATCGCACCTTTTTCCACGTTTACTCGTTACCCTCGGGTGCCACAATGCTCCATAGAATATTTAGCAGATCGCACCTCTCTTGCTCCGAGTTGAACGTCATCGCTTTAAAAAGAGCGTCACCGCGACTAAGCAAGAACTCGAGCGTAGTAAAACGAACACGGTAATATTTGTGTACCGGGTGCTCCGAGAGTTATCGCGAACATTGTATTGATTTGGGGATCGATCGATTGAATCCGATGTCGTTGAAATTTGTTTCAAAGCAAAACTCCTTCACTGCCGGTTTATTCCTCCGCGATGCATACGTTTGAATTTTCTGAAAATCGATATCTTCAATTTGCGAATGGTATATATTAACATCTTGCGATCTCTTCATTTTTTGTCTTATCGATACATTTTCCCCTTTTCCCTTGAATATTTTTTGTTTACAAATTTCCGAACACAGAATATGTGCTATGAATTTTACATGTACAGCCTTGTGCAAAAATGCATAATGTTAAAGATTAGTTTGTAATAGATTTTAGAAAGTGAAAAAGAATATGGCAGCTATATTGACCCACATCTAATTTTTATGAATTAAGTCGTTTCGTATTACATAAAAAAGTTGAATAAATAAAAACATTCTGGTGCAACACGACATGATTACGCTATAGATCGAAAACTGCAACTGTCACACGCGCGATTGTAACGAAACGTGAAATGTACCAATTAGGCGAGCATTTTCCGCGATGCATTTCAATAAAAATCGTCCATTGTACTTGCTTCGGGGCTCCTGTGCGCGTTCGAAGGACCTTGTGTAACGTGACACCAGTCTCTCCTCGAGATCTAGACCTTTCCGGCGAAGAAAACGCCGCCCGAAATATCGACGACGACGACGACGAGCGGTTACCTCGTGCAAATGCGCGCATCTGTCGGCGTGGCTTCCGTTCCAGATCCGCGCGAGTATCGACGGCCGAAGAAAAAGAAATCGAGCGAGATGCAAATTCTTTTTTTCCACGCGTCCCTGCCAACCCCCTCGGTAACTCGCACCGGTTACGTGTAACGGTTTTTGTCGCGGGGAGAACGCGAAGATTGAAGCGAAAAGAGAGAGAGAAGAAGCGGAAAGGGGAAGGGCGGGGAGGGAGGAGGGGTTGGAGGAAGAGGAACCTCCGTCAAATAAATTTGAATATCGATGCCCATTGAATCCGATCGAAGGGGTTCGGCAGAAGTCTTCTTTCACGTTGCGAAAGGGTTGCAATTTGAATATTCTCGCCGGGGTAACTAGGACGTATCGCCGGGGCGCGGGACGCGAGGGGCGGCTACCGCGAGGGGTACGTAGCGACTTCCCCCTTTGCTTTTTTCTCTATTTGTATACTTCGCGAGCGGCATTGTGCCCGCGAGGAAAAACCCAACACCCAGCCACCAGCCCCGAGGCCATTCTGTTCCATTATTAAAGTAATCAGCGTCATTGTGACGGGCGTTCGGTTTTGACTAATACAGAATATCGGCGAAGGGATCGGGCCACGATCGGCAGGTAACGCGTTTCAAATCTAAATCGACTTCTCGCGAGAGTTCGGCATCTTCGAAAGTTTCGCTCCGACGATGAAAAATTTCCTTAAAGTCTTTCCCTCGCATCATTACGTCTCCTCAATTGTTGTATCTTTGCGTTAAAGTAGAGATGGCAAAGTTGATGACGGTTGGAAATTAGAGAAACGTAATGGCTTAGCAATTTTATTACAATTTGTATTTTGGAATTGGGATCTTTTGTAATTATTAAAGTTTGCTTTCGCATACTACCGATATTCAATAATCTTATTACGTTTAAATATTTAACAAGCTTCTTGACAAATAACGAGCAAAATATACATAATTCATGCGACATCAAGAATAGAATAAAATTTGATCCTTGATATACCTTTGAACAAAATAGCAACTTTGGACAGTAACGCGACCTGACTTTTTATTCGCTATAGAATACGTTACGCAAAGATAACAGAGGACCTGACGAAAAACGGGGCTTTAAAAATTACGATAGGCTGCGCATTTGTGAGTGCGACCGACGGCCGTCGGAGCCGGAATTAAAAGCGAGAAAGCCGAGTGTCCTGAAGGGCCCTCGACGCGATGCAGGCTATCTCCAAATCGCGAGGCCCATCGAGTGCCCTTAAAGATAAAAATCAAATTCTATACGTAACGGCAGAGGTGCGATGCCCGTGCACGCATGGATGACCGCATTGTCGGTCCCGGTGACGTCTTAACTAAGTCCCATGTACATGGAAAAGGGTCGACCATCGAGCCAAGACCTAGATACTTCATCGGTCAGATATCGCGATTCCGCACATCTGCCGCGAGGATGGACATTCACGGACGGAATTAGGACAGATCCTTGTCAGCGAAGGGCTTTGATACAATTCAACGTCACGCTGCGACGCGCATATGAAATATTAATCGTAAAATTGAAATATTAATCGCGAGTGTAACTCTATTTATGTGTTACTTTTTAAATTTTTTTTTCCTATTTGTTATAATAATAGAGCGTAATAGAGCAAATTATTTCTCGAAAAAATTATGTTAGTAACAACAAGTTATTGTAAGAATAAAAATTGAAAGTATTTATCTTGATTATGTTATAAATACTCTGACACATTTATATGTAACTTAATTTAATTAATATAAATATAAATCTAATCTAATTAGTAACAGAATTGCTTATAAATGGAACGAGTAAAGAGTAAGAAATATAATCTTATCTCTTTCTCCAACATATAATACTTTTACTGATATAAATATATTGTAACAATCTCTCTCTTTATATTAATTCAACATACAATATTTTTACTGATCTACACTATATCGCATAGAATTTCAAGAATATCTAGAAGTGCTACCATCATTATTTGCTACCATTTGTGCACTCCACTTGTCGTATACCGTCAACTATCTTGTTATAGAAAATCGAAGATCCATTATCGTCGCTTGGTCGGTGATCGCAAAAGAGGAGAATCGAATCGCATTTTTTACGGCGGATATATCGCTGCGATTCGAGCGAGATAGGCATTTTCGAAGCAAATCATTAATTATCGTCAAAAGCCATCCGGAGATGCGCGGATGTTCATATGAAAATCACATTACGATAAGCAATAGTTGTCAGAGTGACTGCTTCAAGGGTTCATAGGGTTCCTCTTCCTTTCTCCTCTCCCTTCTCTCCTCTTTTCACCAAATAAGAAAAAAAAAACTTCAGGTAGCTCGTTTTCTGCGTATGGGGGGGCCCCATCTGGGGCCCATGCGTGTGTAATCGCACGCGTGTACGCGCGGCGTTAATGTGTGCGTACGTAGGCACTCGTATCAGGGTAGGAGACGCACATGGGACCCCATGGAATATGCATGCGTTTTGTATTCAGGAATATGTTAACCCTTTCGCTTAGTCTTTCGATTGGCGTCGCGGAGGCAACACCTCGGTGATGGAGCAACGGTGTTCTCGGCTGCTCGTCGCTTCTCTTCAGGTGAGATTTTACCGTCGAGACTTCTCGTTTGCAGTCGTCATCGCGATATGTATTACATTATTGCCGTTGCGAGATCGTTTACAGTAGCGAAGCATTCGCGCGCGAATTCAGCCCCAAAAATTATGGTATAAAGTGGCACCAAACCACTTTTCTCATACGTAATAAATTTTATTTAAAAATATCGAGAGGAATAATAATCCATTAGATGACTTTTATCGAATAAAAGTGTTTCTTCTCGTCCATAACTCAGTTTGTTGTATTTCTGAAAATATTTATATATTGATACGTCAAAAAGTGTTTTCAGCGATAGCTTTTAGCAAGGATGTGCGCGATATGCGCCTTAAAGGATATAAGTAATGCGAAAGTAATATCGCGCTTCCGAGAGTATTGTATAATAGCTGCTTTAAAAATATACATCCGTCGACGAAATGGCGTGATAAATTTCTCATTGAGTTACCGGTCGTTAAAGAACATTCGGATCTTCGTACTGCATCGCGAATAAACCGCTTGATTTCGATTCGAGGGCGATGTAAATAAAATTATTTGTCACGAGTTTTGTTCTGGAAGGAAAATGCAATTGCGCGGCAAATAAGATGATATTAAGCATATTGAAGTTTCCAGTTGAATATTTGTTTATGCAATTACGACATCGCTACTGCAGTTGTTCCAATTTTAAATAGATGAACTTTAAAACATTTCTCATTGTTTGCTTGCATTCAGATATATTTGTATTAAAAGTTGATTCGTATATTTGTATTAAAAGTTGATGATTAAATATAACTATGAAGAGATATATCTGTTTTGATAAAATATTATTTTTTAGAAATTTTTTTAAGTATACCGCTTATGTTAATATAATTTATATCTACAGTTTCCAATTTATATGATTCTTAATAAAATTAACTTTTTCCACTTTATAGATTTTTGACTCGTGGCTATTTAATATTTATAAAGATTTATTCTGATAAATATAAAAAGTTGAATTTTTAATACATCAGTAAATTGTTTGTAACTTCTTGATTTCACCATAACTTTTCTAAATACTAAGTTATTACATTTTGAAGAAAGATATTTTAATTTGTCAAAAAGCAATACTTTATTCGAGAAGCTTCAATAGCTTGCTTGATCGAGAAATGACGCGAAGCCATTTTGTAAAGGTCACCCTTCGTCTAAGCTTTGACGGCCATCTCTGCACCCCCGCGGACGCCATCGCCGAATTCGTATTCCGTCCAATTGCTTCGAACTGGCGTGGTTTATCGAATTCTCCCCAGACTCCCCGCTGTTAAGCAATTGACCGCTGGTCAGTCCTCGCTTGACCGTGAATAATTCAATTCCCAACGATAGCGAGAAACCCTTAGAAGTAAACCGTGCAAGCACGAAATTTGATCGGACGTTAAACAAGTCCAGTAAGCGTTTCGCCACCTGCAGCGTTCGAAATTGTTGCAGTTTTCTTTTAATAGCCGCTTCAAAAATTATGGCAAAGAAATCATTATTGATATGTCGTTGATAATTGAACACGATTGATAATAATTCCAAACAATTATTTAGTTAACACAACAATCTGTTTAATAGAAAGCAAAATATCAATAATCCTTAGACCATTTATTTTTTAGCTTCTAAAAAATCTACGATGTTTATTTTCTTTACATAAATTCTGTGTCATCGTCGAATTCTTCGCATCAGACTTATCTGTTCCATTATTCATTATCAACACCGGCGAATTAGCCATGGAAACGTACCTAATATTCAAATTACTCGACAGACTGTCGCTCAATTGAAAATTCCGACGCCGTGGCAACCGCTGTTTGACAAGTTACGGTTTGCTCGGCGCCGAATCACGTGGCTTGCATAAAACTCGAAAGAATCCCCCCATCGGGCAGACTTGCCGAGCACTCTTGGGACGGATATTAATTTTCGCGGGCTCGAGGCGGGACGGTAGGTGCTAATAAACGATTAAACATCGACCCGCCGATAAATCACTCGCGGAATACGGTGCTGGGGCGCGTGCCGTGAAAAGGAGTGACCGAGCATTATCGCTGGCTTGAGCTCAGGTCAATCTGGAAGGTGGGAAAGAGATGGATGCGTAGGAAGGGAAGGAAGATCCGGTTGGCGGCTGAATTTCCGGTTCCGCGTCCCTCGGCCACTCCGACGGGGGTCAGCCGGGCCCCCTGACCCAGGTCGAGGGTCAGCCCAAACAACCTTTCCTCGGGGTCAGCCCACCGCGCATTACGGTTCTGATTTACGGCCCGCGTTTCCACGCTCGATCTACGCGGACGGCCCGGAGCCGGTGACCAGGTCGTAGTGACGCGGCACGACAGTGGCCAATTAATCTCGATTGTAACCTCGCTCGAATTGCGTCGTGGCGATGAATGTTTCTTGATGGACAAAGTGTATACCTGCACGTGGTAAATAGTTCCTTTCGTTCTCTTCAAGAAGCAAGAAGTGATTGAAATAAAGGTATGCAAACTTGAATCTTAAGAATTCACAATTTCCGTTTCTATTGTAAATAAAATATTGCATCTCTGAGAGTGAAAGACAAGGTCTATATCTAGGATATATTATATTTAATCAAGAGCTTTCATGCTTTGCTTTGAGGGCCAACGGTATCGCGATTAATTATACATTAAATCATCAAACACTAATTAAGTCGGCGCATGATGCGCAGGCTTACAAAAAGCAAGCAATTAGCGGCGAACATCGGCATACAACAGTAAAATCTTACAAAAGGGGTAAGGGAGACGCCTCTCGAAGCGAGACTGCAACAATTCGTCGGCAGCCTCGATACGAACCCTTCGTGAGCTTAGAGCGGGGAAACTAGCGAGCGATTTGGAGCAACGGCGGAGATTTCTAAGAAGCAATGCCAAACACAAATTGGCGCAAATTGGCGGCGGTTTCCGCGCAGGACGCACCACGCAAGTCTGCGTAAGACGCTAAGCCATCGGCAAGCAATTGCAAAGTCCCGCTACATCGAGCCGTACGGAGTTTAGATGTAAAGGCCGAAAGAGGACGGGAGGGGGGGGGAGGGGGAGAGAAGTAGAATAGACAGAAGGTAGAGTCAGCCTCGGAGAAGGCAGCCTCGGTGAAACAGGATAGACAGGAGGAAGGGCGGAGGATGGGAAACACAGAGAGAAAGAGAGACAGAGAGGGGCGAGAGGGGCAGGGAAGAGATCGTTAGGCGTCTTACGTCTTGCATCCTGCCAGGACGACGGCGGCTTTATCGTGCACCGTTGCACGTACAGCGTGCCCCTTCTGCTCCTCCGGTACATGTACGCGCGAGGACGTACGGTAGGGTGGTTTTGGCAGGGCCACCCTCCCACGTCTCCCGAAAACCACCCCCTCGCGAGTAGCGAGGGTCACAAGCCGGCGTTGCACCGGTTCAAGGCGTCGTCCGCCTCGACAACATGGCGCTGACAACAACACGGTTGTATTCGCGCTATATTTTATCGAGAGAAGATTTCAGCGCGCCGCAATACAAGTGCGCTGAAAAAGGTGGCTCGCGAAGATACGGATTGAACGATCGAAAGCCGCGAGAAGCTACGATACGGCTTTCGGCGCAAATGGATTTCTTCGAATAATTCGCTCGCTGTTTTAATACGAAAACTATGTCGCAACGAAGATCACATTTATCTTACACGCGAAATGCGAAGTATTTACGAATGATCGGATAAATGTGAGAATTTTAATTGCGAGAATGTGTTCGCGCAAGGCGCGATTGTTTCGTGCAGGTTACTTCGGGGATTGCTATGAACCGTTTTTCCGAGAACCGCGTAAGGAGTGGAAATTAGAGAAGCTTCCGAGAGATCGAGTGGCTCGAGTACTTCCCTAGGTACTTCCCCGACGTGCAAGTTCGAAACTGCTTCGTTGGGTATTCCTTATTGACTGGCAGGCAGTGGGAACGGGACATCTTGCGGCGCGCCAGGGGGAGGTTGCTTAGGCAACTCCAAATTAATTTCAAACGTGGGGAGAAACAATACCTAATGCGAACGCCCGAGTAGCGCGTCACGTTCTATAACAATTATTTTTTGACAGGAATCTGCGGAATAGCGAAAATCTACCCCGCCGTCGAAATTGCCGCGACGTTAAAACGAGCACTTCGAAGCTTATCTGTCAAAGACGTGAAACGCCCGCAAGCTGAATAGATTTCGCTAATTTCTGTGTTATCAAGTGGAATTTACGAACGTCAAGTATAAGTGACAATCGTCGCCGGAATTAATAGCTCCAGAGGGCGGATCGAATAGTGATTCTTCGATCATAAATATTTCACTCGTGCGCCTCGAAGGTTGAAAGTTTTTTAACGAAAATTCCGCATTGCGCAATGGATTAACGTGCATGCAGAGGTATTAATTGCACACATAGAGCGAGTACTATTCGGCGAAATACGAGAGCACGATGTTAATGGAATTCGACCCGGACGAGGTGGTTTCGAGATTCTATCTGTGAGAACGAGGGAGAAAGGTACGGAAATGCGAACTGCCGCGCGAAGAGTGACAGAGAGAGGGGACGGTTAGAGCGAGAGGGAACTCGTGTAATTACGACGTGAAGACTCGGCGAGGCTGCTGCAGTTTCGTACTTTGGTAAGGACGCTCCCGTGCCGGCAAGTGCAGGCACTCCCGCAGCCCCGAGGACACGAAACATCCTTTCTGGAGAAGCCTCCGGGTCTCGTTGAGCACGGGGTCTCCTCTGTTCCGCGAAACACTTGCACACTTAATCGTGTCGCATCTTGTTCGCCGATACGCGCGGATGTGCGCACGAAATCCGGTGAACCGACGTAAAACTTCGCGCTAGTTCTTGGAGAATTAAACCCGCCTAAAGTCTCTTCTCCCGCGTGCATCTTTGCTATTTCTCAGAGAGAAACGTGCAGCGGTAAGGTCATGTAGTAGCGGTTAACTCCCCAAAACTAGTGTGCATAATGAGATGCGAGGTCTCATTTACGTCTCGCAATCAATTTCTGTTCGATAAGAAGCAAATAAAGGTCATAATTCAAGCAAAGTCCCGCTTCTAAAAGTAACTAATTGATTGCGAAATTTGCGAGTAACTAATTCTGAACAATCTGAGACCCTTTTATACGAATTTTACATAGAGCTGTATTTTAATGAATCGCAAAGACGATTTACGTTTTATCCAAAGCACTTTCCAACGAGGATTTTATTGAATCATGTAACTACAGAGCTGAATTTGCATATCATAATTATTACATCATAATTCCTTAACAAACACTCGAGTGCTAAAAATAATATGGAACTCAAACTATCTCCGAACTATTGTTAGAAGTAATTTAGTTGCATAAAGTAGACTTCCCCAATAAACTTAATCAACGCTTAAATCTAGATTGTCCCAGACATCAAAATTCAATCTCAACGAGATCCGTCGTAAAATATAAATTTCTCGCTTTACGCCGCGATCTCGGATTCGCGATTATCAAAGTGTAATGATACCTCCGCGATAATTCCTTCGCTACTATTACTATTTCTATATATATATATATATATACATATATTACCGCTTCCATATTACTATTGCTATTTCTGCCGATCGCATTGCAAGTCGACAATACCGACTCGGGTATTTCGCCTAGTGAAGCGACGTCGCGCGAACATCGGGGAAACTCGACGCGCGATGCGTTATTCACGCGCAGCACCCGGCGTCGTCATTTATTAACAATTTGCTACGCCCGCGCGATGTGCACGCGATCCCGATAACGGATTCCGCGCGCGTTTCCGAAGCGGCGCGGCGCGAAATATTATCGCGCGGTCGGTCGGTCGGCGCGGACGGGTTGACGCTCGATGATCGAACGACTTCAAAGCGTAGGAACCGATGATTTCCGCTCGAGGGACGACGGATCCTCCCCCCGCGTCCCCTCGCTCCCCCTACCAAGCCATCGACGACCGGGAATCCATGTGCGTGGAAGATCCCGTAGGATCAGGGTCTCTGGCCGTCTTAACCGGCAACACGATGGATCCCCTCTTTGGCAAGCCCAGAAGGTTACCATGACGACCAACACGTGACGTAACCACCCACCGCCGTGCCCGCTGAAACAAATGAAGGCAGGTCCTTCTCCCGTCCTCCACTACCCCTGGCCGCCGTCGCCGCCACCGCCTGGTCTTTCTCCTCTTGCACCTTCTGTCCCCGTACTCTCTCTCTCTTTCTCTCTATTTCTCTCTCTCTCTCCTACTCTTCCGAGATCACCACGAGAGAATGCGGTCCAGAGTATAGGACGACATGTGGCGACAGAGAAGGTGCGGGGAGGAACGCGGGAACGGAAGCTGTTAGACGAAATTGAAAGGCAAGCGTCCTGGAAAGGTGTTACGTTTAATTGAATCTTTTGAAATTACACGCCACGTGTGGTGATCTGAAATTTTTTATTAATTATACGAACGTGTATATATTTATAATGCTACTGTTTAATTTTAATGTCGTATTCACGTTTCAAGTATGAAATTCTTGAATTTTCGCGTGCTATGATAACTACATCTGCTATATTTCTAGTCGTCGATTAATAACAGCCAATAGCGCGAGAATTATAATAATAGCAGATTGCTATTTCCAATTTCGCTCTGTAATATTCTGTTATTAATTGTCCAAACATAATGTACGAGGACCATAAGCTATAAAGTTCAACAACTATGTATGTCTCTTCTCGAATATAGCTGTATTTCTTTCTGAAATATTTAATAACATTTAACTGGCAGAAAAAACGTATCACAAATGGAGCTTCGAAGAGACGTTTCGCGACGATATTATTTTTGCGCAAAACCGTCTATCATTTCTCTCGCTGTATCCGCGAGATGTGTTCTCAGTCTCCTTTGATTTCGCTTTGCCCTTTCTGATTTCGCCCGGATACACCTTCGCCATCTTTCCCGACGCGACGCGACGCAACGCGACGCCGGCAAGGATTCGATTCCGTACTCCCAACACGCTCCGATTTTCACGAAGTCTTTTTACCAGTTTTTCCATTCTCTCTGTCTTTACCTTCTCCCCGTCTCCTGCGCTCACCAGTCCCTTTCTACAATCCGGCGGATGCGGAACGTCATCCTTCGACGGGAATACGTAACGAGAGGACGCGCGAGAGGACAAACTTCGAATCAGGATGCCCGAAGGGACGGAAATCTTCGGGCCGACGGAGAACGAAAGGGCGGAAAAATATTCCTCAATCTCACGCCGAATCTACCAGCATCCTACGGTTTCAGATGACTCCCTCTCCGTCCATTCTTTATCGCCGACGAGAGCGATTTCTCGAACACTGTCTAGCGAAACGCTCATCGCCTTTGCAGAATCGTATAAACAAGGACGATTCCGCGATAGGGCGAGGAAAAGGGAGCAGAATTTCCGTATTAGCAGCCGCCTTTGATGAAATTCGCCCTTCGATTTCTTCCAGTCCATCGCTCTTTCTCTCTCTCTCTCTGCTTCCGCGTGCACGCTCGTATGCATGCACAGCCTTTCATTTTTTTTTTTTTTTTCTTCAAGCAATATGACGCGTCGGAGGGGGACATCTTGGCGCCGCGTGCGCTTGACACGCTTGAATACGCGCGATTTCCTTTCCTCCGGGGGTCAATTTCCCTCGCGATGTTAAGAGTCGAGCGAGCCCGCGATCCTGGAATTCAGCTCGAATCTAAAAGCCGACGAAAGAACTAATCCTCGAAAAGGACGAGTCAAAGGAGATTGCCTGTCGCGCGAGACAGAAAAACTCATAAATCTACATATTTATGTAAAATGATAAGGAAACAATTATTCTTTAGATTATAAATCAAGATATATAAATAAGGATACAATGTTTTTATTCCGAGATATTTCAATTCTGGTATTTAATTTATTTCATGCATTAGAAATCGTATAACGCTGCAACTTGAGATAAATACAACTATTTCATGGAATAAAACTGTTGCTTCTCTTTCCTTATAAATTCTCGCTTAGTAATTTGTGACAAATTATGCTCATATTAATCATAATCAGATTGATAACTGCAATAACCCAAAATTAGCTTCACGATCGTACTCGGTAAACCTATTTCACTAACATGCAATAATGCATTCGAAATTTGCGAGACACACGACTAGATAATCGGATATTGAATCTATCAATGCGTTCTGATGCCGATTAATCGGAAAATAATTAGCCTCAAAGCGCGCGCCAGGATATAAACGATCATCGAGGACTCGCGAGAGTGGGATGAGAGGGAAGTGAATGGCGTTGATCGGCGCAAACGTTTGTCCCGGGTGTCACGAGTCGAGCCATTATCCCTTCAGATTGGTTATTTTCGGTAAATACCATTTTGAAAAGCCAATAATGCTGTTCTCCATTGTACTGCTCTGGTGACGTGTTTCTCTTTCTCACTCCCGCTCGTGACTGACGCGCGCGATTTTCGCGAGCGCCGCGTTCGCCTGTCCTTTTCCCAACGGGGCGTCCCGACAATACAAACCGACAAAGGTAATCCCGAAAACGACACAGGTGATGCAGCTTCCAGTGGGAAAAAAAGTGGGTCCGCGGCTAACTGCGGAAAACGCGCCGCGAGGGGAGCCCAGGTCTCTTTTAAGAGATCGAGAGGAAAGGAGAAACACGAAAGGAGCGTGCGAGAGAAAAGTAGTGCGAAAGAGATGAAAATATCCGGACGTATACCTGCAGCAGTTTATCGCGCGTATCGGGAAATCTGGAGAGGAAGATGGAGAAGGGCAGATAGAATGCGCGAAGCCCAATTTTCGAGTGGTGCCACCGAGGGTCTCGCATGAGCATGAGATAGAAAAGGGCTGTTGGCTCTTGCACGCTTGTCGGGCGAATCAGGAAGTCACGATCTGCGGATACCTGCGATGTTTCGCGTGAATTATTGCTTTCAAGTATTACGGTGTTAGGAGGAGTAGAATACGAAGGATTTCACATTGAAAGCTACAAAATGTCAGGCGGATTAATGGCAAATAAAGTAATTATAATATCATTATTAATTAATTTTTACTTAGAATTCACTTAAATTAATTTTAAATAAAAATGGTTATAACATTACGAGTATTGCATTATCTCTCTTTTATATAAATGCAAAATAATTTGACTAGAAATTAAATGCAAATTTAATACAAATGAGACAAGACTCATATTAATTAATAGAGCGTCAATCTTATGCAGATATTATTTTTTCGAAAAGCGGTATATTGGATCGCTCGTTCAAATGCTATAACTTCATTATCGAAGCTTCAACGTCAAGCTACAAGTCGGCGGCGCATCATGGAAAGTTCTATAATAACGGCGGCATAATAAACTTCGGCGGATATAATGATGACAGCGAGTATGCATGAACTCGGTGCATGCTCTCGCGTGTACTTAGCAAATTAACATACGCGTCGTATACTTTTTCGTCGCAAACATGCCTCAAAATTATAATGTATATTTTATCGATGAACGAAATCAATTATTTGTGCTGTTCCGGCAAATCGTAAAAGATGCTTCTGCTCATAATAGAAATCAAGGTTCTTTCTGTTTTTCAACATGTAATTACTTCAGATATTTATATTCTTAAATACAAATTAACTATTTACTAACACGATATTTGACGGGAAATCGACGGATTAAATCGGCGTGGAAAAAACGCATAGCGATGTCAAGGTAATCCCGCATCATAGTCGCGAATCGTCGAATTTCCGCAAGTTCCACGGAAAAGAAAAGTATCGCTGAAAGGCTTAGAGAAAAGAACGAAACGAACGAGGAAGTAAAGAGCCGCGTAAAATCCATGCCGACATTACTTTGGAGAGCAAGCGGGAAGAGGAAAATGAGCGAGAGAGAAGGAGACAGCGGGTGGCGGCAGGGTGGGCGGAGGTGCGAGCGTTGAAAGAACGAAAAAGAGAAGCCAAGGTGAACCTCCCCGGAGGCGTCGGCCTTGAACTACATTTTTAATTGCGACTTCCTCGTGCAACTCTCCTCACCCTCCCCCCACCCCCCCCTTAAGCGTGGCAGCGAGCTTCTCCGGACGATAAGAACAAAAGGGAAACAGTTTTCCGCCGACGCCGCCGCAGACGCCTACCGTTACCCCCCTCGATTTCAACACAGTCACCCTCCCCCCCCCCCTCCGCCTTCGTCGTCCGCCTACGGAGCTCCCTCCCCCGCGTTAAATCTCCTCGCGTACTCCCACCCCCACCCCCACCTCCTCCTCGCACAGGGGGGCCAACTTTTGCCCCCCTACCTTCTCCGACCTGTCTTCCCCCCGCCCTTCATCCTTTTCTCCAGCTACAGCGGCCCGTCTGCATGGCCCACCCCTTTTCTCCGTGCAACAAGTAGCGCGTTCATTTAAGACGTGTCGGCGTTCTTTTGTTCGTTTTAAAAAGCCAAAGCACCGGCAAAGTTCCGCTTTAAGGAGGCAAGACCGTTATCCCCACCGCGTGGAAGGTATGACGGGCGGGTGGGAAAGGGGGGGGGGGATTGACGCGGCAGCGTCTGTTCCGCCAACTTCATGCCAACGGATACGGTTTATGCTTATGTTCTCTTGGCTTTTTATCCTCGTTACCGGCTCGTTAGCCTTCGATCGTTCCCGGCGGTGGTTTAACTTATCGCTCAACAAACTCGTGCGGAAATTTATGCTGCGTTTTTTCGAATTCGCGTTTATTATTTTAATATGCCGAATTGGTGTAGGATTCTGTGCTACGAGCTAAAAAATATTTAACTAATTATTGCACGCTGAAAGCATTTAAACAAGCGGAATGGAGTGCTAAAAGTGGGGCAGGTTGTGTTCTCTGGGAGAGCCTTGGCATATGGCAGCCGCCCGATATTTGCCTAGTTAGCGCTGGCTTGTGCACCCGTATCTCGCTATATTCGGCCCAGAACGCCATACGATCGGAGACGGCCGTCCCAGCATCCCATTGAGATCTATTCAATGGACCATCTCGCTTCGTTAACCAGCCTGTCGCATTTTTTTACCTATCACCTATATAACCTTCCCGCGGAAGGTACAACCCTTTTTCTCGCAATTTGAATACATTGTACCCTTCGGTCGACATACATATGTATATCCGACCGATACTCTTCTTCCCCCTCCCCTCATTCCGATGCGTTCCTTCCTTCTCACTACCTCTCGCTCTTTCGCTCGCTCTTTCTCTCTCTCTCTCTCTCTCTTTCCACGCGACACATATCGCAGTTTCTACCTGGCTAACCCTACGGGGGGTTTTGTTGTAGCTTGACCGAGTTTTTCCTCCTTTCTTCCATTCTTTTTTCCCGTCCCCCCCTCTTCATCGCGCGCCGCCCCTCACAATGCGTCTGATTTTGATTTATATGACGCGACCGACAGCTCGAATCACCGAATCACCGGTGAAAGAGCGAGAGAGAGAGAGAGAGAGAAGGGTACCGCGGGATGCGTGGAAATTATAAATTCATGCTTCTCGTGTGTGTATAATGTATACACGTATATGGGAATCGCGTGGCTCGTCTCCGCGTTTCAGGGACCCCCTGTCCCTGCAATCCCATCCCTTTCCCTGTTTCCGTTGCCTTTATGTCACCCTTTTGGTCCGGCGAATATGAAAACGATTCCGATGACGCGCGACGCGCGGAAACGCCCGTGGCATTGTTCCCGAGAGCGTCCTCTGACGATTGAAGCCACATAAATATTTCGACGGATGGATGAGCGCATAGACAACGAGCGGCGCGCCTTTCTGGCGACAGAAACGAGCGAGATTTGATAAAAACTTGTTTATATCTGAATCGCTATATTTTTTTCCACACGCACATCGATTCTCATTCCACACAGATGCTTCTCGCGTCTCTTTCGTTTTTATCGCGTCAGTTGTCAGGCGTGTGTTCAATTTTGCGATCGATGAGGGAATTGCTAGCACGTTTCTTCATTTACACCGCGAATTACGTTTGACGACGCGTACCTATTCCTCCGTCATATTTCATTCCGCCGCTCCCTCCCGCTCATCCCTTCGCAAACCTTCGCATTTCCGCCGCAGACGTCACCCGAGAGTCGGAGAGTACTCCCTGATCCGCGCGTTATCGGGACACGCGACACGCGGAATTATGTACGTGGTTAATTCCGCGTGTCGCGTCGATCCGATCTAACCCGGCCTGATTTGGCCTCGCAGGCATCACGGAAAGCAGCATAATTCCGTCCGCGCCCGTCTTCCCCTTGATGTCGTCGGTCTCTGCATCACCTAAAGACGCGGTTGTGCGCCATCAATAACTGATATTCGTCTTCCGCTTAAAGACCCCGAGAGGTCCCGGAACCCTCGTGACACACATAAGCATACGTTTATGTGCACGCGCGCGCGCGCGAGCAGACTGACATCGTCGGCATCGCTAATGGGAGCGGAAAGTTCTTCGATCCACGAATGCGCGCGATAAAGGGTTAGCGGGTACGAGAGAAGCCGTCGATTTTCACCGTCGGGAAGAAACAGTGAAAAAGACGGCACGGTGGGACCCGTGGAAATTCGAGACACACCCTTCCGGAGACTTTTCATGCAACCCTTTGCCGGCGAGCCCCTCGCGGAGGATGCGCGTGGAAACCCTGCGAGATCACCGGGTTCCCTCGTGTCTCCCTCGTCGGTCTGAAAATTTCGTACGTGATGCTCCATCCGGCAGAGGTTCCTTGAGAATCGTTCTATAAATCACGTTTCAAAGGGTTACGGGACGAAAGGATTGCGAGGCGTCGAAAAATATTCCCATGTAAATGAGAGACGGGAGCTGAGATCAATTTGAATGGAAAATTGGTTTCTCCGTAATCGAATTGCGGAGGCAATAACGTGAGAAAAAAATGCGAGACGCTTATTTTGTTAGTGTATGCCTGTATGCAGAGGTATTTTTATAGTAAAAAATTCCGCAGGGCTTAAACTCACATGTTTTATATTGACGTGTATAAATACACATAATAATTTTTAAGCAACATTTAAGTACAAAAAACTGATTATTAATTGTAAAATAACATATTTAAAAAAATTGTAGATTATAATATTTCAAAAGTGCAATTTCTCTTAAAATATTGAACAATTTTCAAATGAATAAAAAATGTCCACGCGGTATTACTTGTATGCAACAATTTGCAAATATGACCAAGTTTAATCAATACGAAACCAGAAATTGCTGGGAAAAACAAATAGCTAGCAGAATTCGTTGCGAGGAACAAGGAGCTGACTAGAATAACGCCGCTCGTCATCGTACAAGATCCGTGGCAAAGTAGTTAGGAAAATGTCTTACTTAAGAGAAAGTTCGTCGACCGGTGAGGGGGGCGAAGGGAGACTGAGAGGCGCGGGCAACGGGGCGAGGATCGTTGCAAGCGACCCTGGCCCAGAAACAAAAGCGAGAAGAAGCTTGTGAATAATTCAACTACGCGGGAAATGAGGAAAGAGTTCGTCGAGAAGTTTCCGCGAAGAATTTTACGCGTCTCGCGGTCTTTGATCGTCATGTCCTTGAAAGTCAGGAGAAAAGTTTCGATTAATCTTATACCGCTTTCTCGGAGCCAATTAATCTTGCAGGAAAACCATCGATGTGATTCTTTCAAATTGTTAATTAAATTTTGTGCGATAAAACTTTCCAAAGAACAATAAGACGACTGTTATCGAAAACTCGATTGGTTGTTACGTGTTGTTTTAGAACGTTGTTTTAATTTTCAATATTGAATATCTTAGTCGATCAATTTTACATAAATCCCAGGACCAACCTGGTATAATCGTCAGCACGGGCAGAGGATTGAAAGGGTCGCGTCGTGATATCGTGAAATTCGCGCTTAAGGGAGGATTTTTAGGGCGATCGGTCGAAAGAAAGGTGCATGCCAGGGGGCCGGACGGGAGGGCGGAAGGAGCACGGCTCTATGGGGGAGGCAGGGTACTGCACGATAAAAGCATAAAACAAAGGGTCGCGGGGACAAATTACGAATTCAAACGGCCCGCTTTTGTCTCTCGGTGTTTATTTCTTTGTTTTTGCGCCGGCCGCATTGTTTCAGGCTAGACGACGCGAGAGAGGAGACCGGGTGCGGTAAAGCCCGGGCAACGGGTCTTTGTGGGACCTCCGGCGGCTCTGTTGTGCATACCTCACTGGCTTTTCGCATAGCACATTCGCGACTTTCTCCCTCGCCCGCTGACCCGCTCGTTCTTCCCTCCACTCTTTGTTCGCGTATGAGCTGCGCGACGCGCTATTAGAATTCGCGGCCCGATTGGACTCTGGGACATTGACTTGCCATTGCTAGCCGCCAACCGTTCTTCATCGCTCGCGATAGCTGCGCTCGCAAAGGAATAATATACCTTTCCTGGAATACAAATGATTTGAATAAACGAAATAATTCGGAAGCAATAAAGGCAAAGTTCAGTGCAAACATGCGTTGAATCGGTGAAAGATAAATTGCTTAATTGAGAATTCTTACAAAAAAGTGGAAATAATATTGTTTTCTATAAATGTGTTTATAATCAAGTATCTAAAAACTGTTTATTGAATATATGAGATATATAAATATCGGTATTAAATATCAACATTTATTGTCACTAATTCAATAACATTTATTGCCATTTCTTTCCTTCCAGTTCTTATTGCAATATGATTGCTATTTTGATCCTACTCAGAATATTGGATCCAACAATTTGAAAATATTATTCTACGACTTCCTTTCTACAATATTCACGTCGTAAAATTCTGCAGAATCTGCAGCCCAAATCTCGCGAATAAGAGTTAATGTGACCCACAGGATGCAGACGGGTTCATTTTAATACGAATCGCGGCCGACCGGATCGAACGGTTATTTCGAGCCGATTAATTAACGGGATTATTTGTCAGTCCGGCGACTCGAAGAATATAAATCTTTCAAGAGTGACGGCGATAAAATGGCTTTCGGGAACGAAAGCCGTGAGAAGAAGGCGGGCGGGCGGGGGGGGGGGGGCAGAAGCGAGTGGAGACGGAGACTTGCAATTTAAACGTGCAAACGCGCGCCTTCGTGGTAAACTGACAACGAACGTGACGTCGTTCAAAGATTCACGAGGCTCGCTCTCCGGCAGCCTCGGAACCTCGCTTTTCTTGCGCGGTTGCCGCTAGGATGAACGATAACGAATAACTCGGCGACATAAAATTCTGGCGGCGGTGAAAGAGTCGCTGCCGAAAAGTCGTCTCGGAACGGAGATGAGGACGAAGACCTCGTGTCGAAGATGAAAATGTTAATTTATATCGAATATTGTTGGAGTTTAAAATCTATTGGATGAGATAATGCTGCATATCAAGCAAACTTTCTTCCTCTCAGAGCGAAGTGTGGCAAATGAGATTATTTGAGGCTGGATGAAACAGCACTATAAATATTTTGATATTCCATTTAATTTTATTATTCTCTGTACACAATATTTCGTATAATTAAAATTATATAATAATGTTATATAGATATTTCGATATTAAACTTTAAATTTACTTTTTTATAAAACGATGAAAAAGTACTACCGTAAAACACTTATTTGACATCAGGTATATTTTTACGAGCCCTTCTATCGTCTAAAATAGGAGGGAAATATGGCACGTGGCGTTTCACACAGCGACTCAAATAACCCATGTTTCTAATTTGTTTTCGCTAAATTCTTCGCGACAAGTGCGCAAATTTATCGTTGTCTAATATTTTCGTCATAATTCTGCAACGTGACGTTGATCTGACAATAGCTACGTAATTTAAGTTAAATATTGATAGTTGTTAGATATTACGTGCGACCACGTGGAGACCCACAATTGAACCGGATTTGAAAATTGCATTATATCACGCCGAGCCGATTTATATTGAGTTTCCGGGCTTCAAAATCTCCGTTTTGTCTGATCCGATTTCTAGACAGTTTAATTAATACAGACACAAATAGGATAATGCCGGCATAAACGGCAGAAACGAGCGATGATTATTGGACGACCGATTCGTAATAATCGCGTTCTCCAACGCGATTGGACGAATAATGAAGAATTTGCAATTTTAATTTAGCACGGATTCTTTAGACCCCCGACGAATGGATTGTGGCATGATAGATTAGCCGGATGACCTGCTTTGAATCATGTCGCTTTTAGTTTTTCATGACGACTCGTAGATCGTTCTGCTGAGAAATGGCCAAAAGAGGCAAAATTATTTTTATCGTTCCAACCGAGCAATATCACTATTACGATACTTTAAATAAAAGTATTAGCAATAGATAATCTCTAAATGTGATTGTTGAAATTGTTGCTACGATAACTATGTTTATTCAATTACTTGAAGATAAAGTAGCCGTGATAATATATTTTCGCATTTCAACGTGCTATAATTTACTGCCACGCCGCAAACGAGGACGGGAAAAGTTACGAAAAAGCAGACGGCGCGAACGGAATTACGTTACACGCTGGTCAGAACTCGACCTTTTTCGGGGGTTCGCGACGAGGACGAAGGAGCAGGGCGAGGACGTGGATGAGAGGAGCGAGGTGCGCAGCGAGGGGGGAAACGACGGTGACGGAGCGCGGAGGGGTGGTGTGCGACGGTCGGCGAGGACCACGAGATCAATATGTATGTTGGGGGATGTGGACCACGTGGGTCGGGGGTGGCCAGCAGCCCCCGGCTGCTGATTGGCCAGCGGCCACCCTAACGCCACGCCCACTCCCACACACGCTGTCTTAAACCCCCTTCGTGCCACACAGCCACCCTGTACATCCACCGAGGAACCACCGCAGCCGGCGGGGCGGAGGGGGCGGGCGGGGGGGAGGGGGGGCGAGAGGCGGGGGTGTGGACCGCACAACGCCGGGCAAAGAGACTCTACCTACTACCCTCTAACACTGTTACCGAATTCGGTGGAATCGTCGAGAATTGAAAACCGCCTTAACCCGCGCCGCGCACCGCGGTCTCGCTAAGTTTCGCCGGTGTACTCCGAAACTACCATCTCGTGCTGTTCCCTATAATCCGATTAAATACGTTACACCCGGCGCAACCCCCGCGGAGGAAATTGTCGGAGCACGGTATGACATGGTGAGGCGGCGGCGGACTCGGCAGGAGCAGAACTGGGTTTACCGGACGGCGCACACGTCGCGGGTGTAATCGTCCAGAAGCGATTTCGAGGAAGCCGTGCGATAAATTTACGACGCGCGCTTCGTCCTGGCTGAAGTTTACGCCGTCAATAAAGCAACTGTAAAACAGCTCAATTTGGAATATTTAAATTCTTAGCCTTGCCGCGAGAACTGAAGTAACACGAATTTTCGCGCGATGAACTCGGAACAATACCAAAATTTTATTAATTACGTATGCGTAATGTAACACAACTGTTTTTTGCACAGAGAATTAGCTACATTTTTAAATAAACAAAAGCTTTTTGGATTTTCGAAATTTGTTGAATTCGTTGTTCTTATAATTTGATTACGATTAAAGACAGCGACATATCTTAATCGCATTTTACAACTCATGAAAACAAGTTTAAATGGTAAAATATCCGGTTAATTGACAAGGCAGCTTCGAATGAGAAATTAATCCATGCCGCTTTCATGGGTTGACAATATTGCCACCGCTGCAACTGCAATTGCCAGCTTATTATTGGAAAGTTAGAGAGATGCCGAGCGATGCAATGGATTTAATTAGCCACATAGATCCGAGTGCGGATGTAGGACGATGAGGACGAATAATGACGTTATCCGACCCTTACGACGATCGTCGATAAACGAGAGCATCACCTCGGTCTAATCCTCATTTGCCCGTCGTCTGCCTGCTGGAACGAAAGGAAGAAACCGGAAATTGCACGCTAGACGGGCGCGAAAACAACGCGGTCGTTCGCCGCTCGATAAGCGTCGACATATGAGAGGGAATAAAGCGCACGGCGTAAAACGAAATTTGATTTCGCATGAGAATTTATCTTCGAAAATAGAATCATTTTTTAACATTCGTAGGAAATTGGACGGAAAAGCCATCGAACGGGATAAAGTTAAATTTTGCATGTTACAAATTTACAAATTTCGTAGTTTTTATATTCTTAATAAAAATATCGAGTTTTGTCCTTGTAAAATAAATCTCGCTTGTAAGTAAATGTAAAATAATTGAACAATGTAATTCTAGTGGAATGCATTTGTGTCAGTTATTTCTGCAATATTGAAATAGTATAATAGATTGTTCAAAATAGAGCATTGCGGTTGTCAAGTTAATATATTCATTTAAAGTGTTTAACGTTGATTTAAATTTATAATAACTTCAGCGTTTAGAATCTTCAAAGATATTTCATTTTTCAGCTGTAAAATATCATTTACGTAAATCCGCGAAACACATTCTACGTTTCTTCCACTTAAGACCCAACGCCATCAATGCTTTCCCATTCGATGGCATTCGAAATCTAATTGCATCGGGCGCATTCCGTATTTAAGCAGCGAATCAAAGAGTACTACGATCTAGGTAAGATCGCGTCGGTCGGGTTTAATGCACGTCTACTGCGCGCAACGCTGCATTCCTCGTTATGAATGCAATATCGCCGTCGACGCCGTCTTCTCGCAAAGGCATTCTTCGTTTAACGACAATTAGCTCGCGTATGTCTCCCGTAGGATTAACCGGGGACTTCGTATACCGCATTCGCTTATATTCGCATAATATTCATTGCATCGCTGCTAGCTAATATCGCCGAGGTGCATTTGTTCACGAGGACAACCGTCGCAATTGCGGTCGCCCGATAAGTTCGCTAATTAGTCGATAAGGTGCCACTTAAACGCAGAGAATTAATTATGCTCCGTGCACAGCGTCGACGCGCTCGAATGCATCGGATAAATCGTTGATCTTACGCCGGGAAATAGCCTTGCAATTTATATACGTCTAATAATAACGCGTCACTCGCCACTCGTTTGCAAACGAAATTAATGTAGATTACAACAAAACGTTTTGAAAGGCAGAATTAAATTCTATTAATACGCTTTTTGAAGTGTTTCGAGTTTCTTGTATATTTGAGAGTTGATATGTTTAACATATCGCGATACATATAGGCCACTATTTTATTTTGTTGATACATCATAAACGTTATGTGCAATTTGACTTTGCAACTTGGCAACAAGTGCACGCCGAACGCGATAAGTCACGGTTCACCCCGTTCGGCGAGCACGATGTAATTTGAATTTCCGCCGCGGGCAAGTCGGGCTTAAGACAAACGAAACGGGGCCGCCGTCTTATCAAAGCGAAAGCGGGCTGGCTGATACTGACGAGGCAATTTGTGCCGCGTAGCGTAGTGGCTCGTGCAAACATATATGTTCGCGCGATGGTGCACAGCCGTCTGCGTGCACGCCCCCAGGATTCGTTAGGGAGTAGATGGAAACAGACCCCCATAGGTACACTTCGGCTTAAGCTGCATAATGGAAAACGACACTCGGGCGACTCCCGTAAGTCTTGAGGATTTGCGCACGGATGATGTAGGTGCAACGTAGAGAATGACGATGGCCGGAATTATTACATACAAGTTGTTGCGAGGAAAAAATGTAATTTTTATACAGATTAGTTTTTCGCACAATCATCTCGGCGCACTGTATTCATATTATTATTAATAATTATTGGAAAATTTATTTTCTTTATTGTTAAATCTATTTTCAAAATTTGTCTCATCTTCAAAATCTTTCAAAATATATCTCCTATTTATATGCGTGAAAAAATTTTTATATATCAAATATACTTCACAACCAGTTTGGTTACAACAGCTGTAATATAGATATTATGATGATTGCTCCGTACCATCAACATTATTTACTTCATTTTAAATTCTAGAAATAAAAACGGCCCGTCTGCACAAAACTGGGGGCTTTCTGCGGCGGCTGGTAGCATGAAACTTTACGATAACGCAGTTTTCCTGCGGAAGGAGAGTTTAAGGGGCAAAGAATGGTGGATAGGATGGGTTGAGGGTTGTGAAAGTTGAGATACTACTAGCCTAGTTGCTCCTCACACCGGATAGTTCAATTCTTTGTTATGTAGTCTCAATTATTTGTACAAAAAGGTGTTTTTGCGAGAAAATATTTTTCTATTTTGATTCTAAACTTGCCAATGTTGGAAGAATCTCAAATTAATCTAGACATTTAAAACAAATATAATTTGAAAAAGCACACTTTAACGTATTCTGCACGCATGTAATAGCCTTAAATGTAATCTTTAATTAAATAAACTTTTATACGGTAACTTTTACATGGCGCGTTCTTTGGAATTTCATGTTAAAGTAGCAAATTCTCAGAAGCACGGAGCGCGCTGTAATTAACTCGTCATCGGCGGCGGGATCCTCGGCCTCGCTCGAAAGCGAAGAAAGCGCGGAAGAAAAAAGAGGAAGACGTATGCAAAGCGGGGGGTTACGTAGTCTCAGTTTGCCGCGCTTAACTGCGCCGAACTCTCTCCGCGCCGCGATGCCGCGGGGTAGCAAACTACTACTACTACTACTACTACTACTACTACTACGCTTTTGCCCGCTTCCCCCCGCGTGCTCACGCGCGCGCGTCACGACGCTTTCATTCATAATTAGAGAAAAAAACAGAGGAGTGGTGAGAGAGCGCGGCGCCTTGGAAGAAAGCGAGGAAAGAAGAGGGAAGGAGGCGCGCGGGTGCGAGCGAGACGCGCGGAAGAGAGCGAGAGCGAGGGAAACACAGTACACTCGCGTAGTGGAAAGAAAGAGTCAATGAAGAAAGTGGCGTAGTAAGCGGGAGCCGGGGAGCGAGGGGCGGTTGCTCAATGAATAAGAGCGTAAGAGTGCGAGGATGTTGGCGGATAAGGATGGCGGAACCAAATGATGGCAGGGGATGGGTTGAGACGCAGCGAATCTTAAAGACTTTCGCCGTTCTGTTAATTTTCTTCTCGAAGTGGGTTAAATTATTTTACGACTTCCAGAGCCAGTTTCTCGCCACGGGCAGCTCTCTTTCTCTCTCTCTCTCTTTCTCTCTTTCTCTCTCTCTTCCCTCTTTCTCACTTTCTTTCATCGGCACAGCGCGTGGCGGCGTCACGTGCACTTAGTGAGGCTTATTTTCTCGTTAGAACAGCCGTTTTCTCTCACCACGAATATGTATTCTTCATTCGTTAGTCCCTACATCTTGCAAATGAAGATAAATACCGCGGTGCAATGGGAAACTTTTCCATTTGGTTTACGATTAATGCCCAAGTTCATGGCTAATCTAAATCGTAATTTGTAAACAATAATCGTAAACAATAGTGAATAATTTGAAATTATGATAAAACGCATTAATTTGCGTCCTTGATAAAACGAATGTTTCTCTTCCACAAATGATTTTTTGACAGCTATTAAACAAATATGCAATTTTAAAAATATGATTTCAATTATAAATTGTTTAAATTATACTGTTTGTTGCTACTGTTTTTAGCATTCAATTTTAGCATTCAATTCTATATTTAAAAAATTTATAATTTAATTGTAGCAATATTTAGCAATAAAATCACACAACGTAGATGTTGTTATAAACATATTTTTAAAATATTTATTGTATTGATAGGACGCAATTTATGCGAATATGAATTTATTTAACATAATGTTAATAATAATTTCACGAGTAATATGTTTTATGAGCAATTTGTCTCATCTCAAATTCATTCAACGTTGCATCATTAAGCAAACTCCGCCGTAAAGTTTAACGCAAGGAAATAAAAAAGAACCCTCTGTCAACTAACTAGGATGATCTTAAGCGGGAATCTTTAAACACGCGACTTTGAACTCTAACCGCTTAACGAGCGAAATTAGGTGACGAGAGTTGATCGCGATGCCTCGAAGATTTTCTTGGGAAAGTGCACGCCACTTCCGCCCACTTCCGTTTTAAATAAATTCACTGCCGTAGCCAGTCTGATATTTCCGACGAGAGAAAAGTTAGCCGCCGCTGCAAACTTTATAAAGTTTCTCCATTTACTCGTGCAAAAAGAAACAAAGTGGTGCCGGCAAACAGAATCATGCTTCAAAACACAGTCTTCGACCTTCGACACCTTTCCCACGCGTAAGCGATGCGTTCATTTCCTGCCGGCATTCTAGACGCTATTTTTAGCCGATTACATAAGTGAAATTATTACGATTGAAAAAAATTGTTAATTTATTTTTATTTATCAACTACAAATATAATTATTTTTTTATTACCAAGGCAACTATATATAATATCTCCATACATAATTGTCTTTGTGTCTTTAAAAAAAGTATAATTTTTAGCACGATATTATTTTAAAGAAACATTGAATTCTTAAATATTCAGACTGTTCCATGTCCGCTTATATCCCACTTTATCCACTTATTTTCAGCCATTTCATATCTTCTATTGGTTTTAAGCTTTCAGCAAGACAAAAATAATTTTGCCTGAAAATGATTATAAATAGATGATCACACAATCTTATCTTATTTTAATATCGCTTATTTTTTTAAATATTCATCAATCATTCAATTCTGAAGCTAAGAATACGTGATCGAGATGGCCATCGGCGCAGGCTCGCGGAGACAAATTTCCATCTTGAGAAGGGTTGGAAGGCAAATCAACGTGGACAGTGGCGAGAGAAAGCGAACATGCGCATGTAAATATACACAACACACACACTCGCACGCACGCACGCACGCACGCATTCACGCACACGTACGAGGGGGGATCGGTCGAGGCCCAGCGCCGGCCAATGGCGTTTCACCCCCGTGCCGAGGGTGGGTCGTCATAGCAACCCCTCGCCATGCCACATATACGCGCGCGTAGAGTCACGTACACATGTACACGTGCGCCACTCGCGTTGGGCGCTTTCGAGAGTGAGCCGTGGGGGGAGGAGGACGAAGGAAGAGAGTACCACGGGAAAGGATGAGGACGGCTACGGCAGGGGCGAAGGGCGGGAGGAGAGGGATACCTCTTCCACCCTTGGACAAGCCCAATCGATCGAGGTATGCTTCGGCCGGACGAAACTCACCCTCTGTCGGCCCGCCTGCCCCGATCTGCCGCTGCGATCCACCCAACTTCCACCTACCTCTTCCTTTTCCCTCCCCTCACCTACCCTTCGAAGAAGCGGTGCCTGTTATTTGAATGAGGGGCTGCCGACGGTGGTTGGGGGTTGAATGTGACAGAGTGCCACCCCCGAGGGCCTCTCCCGCCGCCCGTGGAAAGTGCGGCGAGCGAGTCCCATCTCTGCCCCCGCTCTCCACTCTCTATCTACTGTCAGTCTTGTTCTCTCGTACTTTCTCTCTCTCTCTCTCTCTCTCTCTCTCTCTCTCTCTCTCTCTCTCTCTCTCTCTCTCTCTGTTCTTCTCTCCCTCTCTTTCTCTTTCTCTTCATTCGCCCTCTCGTTCTCTTCTTCGGTTACCCGCCTCTCTCGTCTCCCACACCTGACGCTGCCACCTCCCGTAGGACAGCTCGCGCGGTGGCTGCGGGGGGCTCGGCGGGGGTGGCGTGGACAGAAATCAATATAAGACGGGCCTCCACGTACTCTATCCCTCTCCCATATAGCTCTCGCCCTCTCTGCCCTCTCTCATCCTCTCTCGCTCTCTAGCACTAACCCCTCCTCCTCCCCCGACTGTCCCCCTGGCCCACCCTCTCTTACCTCTTCAACCCCAACATTCCTCATCCTCTCCACCGCACCGTGTTCCCTCGAGGGTGGACTAGCACACGTATATACACGCGCACACATGCATAAACATACGGCTGTACGTGTACGGCGGGCACCAGCGCGCTGGCAAACCAAGCATTTCTGTACAGGGTGTGTTTCGCCATGCAACGGGTGATCCACGAATGCTGATGAGGCTAGCGGCGGGAGATCAAATTGTTTTTCTAACGATAAACTCATAAGCGCTCTTGATACTTTTTGTTGGAGGTGTTTAGTACTGAAAATATATTCAAGTGGTTTTATGATGTTCTAATTCCTGGATACACACACGAGGCAAGCGTATATAATATTAGAATATAATAAATTTATAAAATTTTCTATATAAGAATTTATTATTTTACATTATATTTCTTGAGTAATTTAAATACATCTATCTTGTACACAATAATTTCTGTGGAAATCATTTTGTATAACTGTCATTTATTATATTTAGCTACATTAGAAAGTAAATAGTTTGAATAGATGTAACATAAATTTAAAGATTTTATCTTAAAAAAAAGACCGAGTAAGGCCGAGAAAGTAAGTAAACTTATATAAAAATTGCAATGTCAACACTTATATCATATTTGAATTAGAAAATCTATATGTTAATACTTGCACTGCATTAATATTTTGTGCAACTTTTGTCAGAAATCTAACATTTTTAATTTATTGCGATCCTGAATCGATCTCGATTAAATCACACTACACTTATAAACAAATATTTATTTTTATTTATGTAGAAATCCTATTTATATCTGTATAAAATTTACTTTTTATTAATTCTTATAAAATTAGTAATTTCACACTCAAGTAGCAGTATATGCAGAATTGGGATAAATCAACGCAGCCACACGTTCCAGCAGTCTCGGTAAATTCAAACTCGATAAATCCTGAATCATGGGAATTTTCGTAAGAGGCTAGGCGAGCGACACTTTGCGGACACCCGTTTCGTCGCGGTATATAGGATCGATAGAAGGACAGCAAACGTGTGGGGAGAGTGGAGTTCGTATCCTGCGGATAAGGGAACGGCATCCATAAATTACGACGCAACTCTGCAGGGTAAAAGTCCTGTACGAGAGACCTCCTATATACGGCTGAAGTCCCTTCCGCCCTTCCCTCCACCCCGTTTCCCGTTTTCTGTTTCTCTCCCCCTCCCCTCCCTCCGTCTTCGCTCTTATTTCCACCCTTGGCATCCGACACTCAGCCATGGTCGTCCTTCGCCGACGACCCTCCTCCCCGGCCTCCAGGGCCCGAGAAAGGCTAAGGGTGGGCGTGCTACGGAACTATAAATTTTATCGTTAAGTTGTTTAGACCCCGCGGTCCGCAAACTGTTCGAGCCGTTCTCTCTTAGCCCTCCCCGTGACCCCTCCAACCCTTCATCTACCACCGTCTTCGAGAGAGTCAGGGGGGGGTTGATTTCGAAGACTCACTTTCTACCAATTTCTCTGCTCTCAACCCCGGATCCCGCGGGGTCCACCGATACTACTCCATCCGTGTACACGCTCGACGGGACGCGCAACTGAAACGACAGCGAAATCGTATCTTCTCGGGAAGCACCATTCTATCGGCAGGAAGCTCCTCGACGGTCGCGATGATCGAATTCCTTTACGCGCGGAGTCGGTCTCCGCGAAAGAAACCGTTTTCCGTGCAAAGAAGTAGCTCTAGCCTTTCGCGCGATCAGGCGCTCGATACAAATTCTTTATATTATAGCAAAGCACCGACGGAGCAAAAGATATTCCATGCATGCGTAATGCCAATTTGCAAAATTATCTGACAATTTAAAAGTCTATTTTGCACAAATGGAATTAGAATTGCTATTGACATCTTGCCAAATTTCTATTTAATGTCTTAATTCTACGGTGATTTAAATTCTGAACGTATATTATTTATTTCTAGATAAATGTCATTTCTCGATATTTATATTTGCGTTGAACTGAAAGAGAATTATGTTACGTGTCAGATATGAAATAATTCATTAGCATAATCTTAAATCTGAGATTTGAACCTCGTAACATTTTTCTAAGAGTTTCTTCAATTATTTGACAATCTCGAGCGTTGAAGTGTATATTCTGTGGATCACATGAAAATCACACGCTATCGTCGCTCTTTGGATAGCGTAAACAGGATTTTTCCGTGGAGAGGCGTTCTGTAAAACGCGCGAGATCCCTGGATGAGTGGAAATATTCCACGTGCTATGCGAGGACAGAAAGAAACAAAGAAGCCCATGCCGTCGTCGGGGGTTGTCACGTAGACGTATAAGGGGACGAGAGCGGACATGGGGGTGGTGATGGTAGGGGCGGCGATGCCGAAGCCCGCCGAGCAGCCGGCGGGAGGCGGGAAGGGTGAGTTCGATTCCTCGAAAACTGTACGTTTTTCTCGCCGATAGAATGGCCGGGACGTCACCTGAATACATTATGTGTTTTCCACCCCTGGGGCTAGGATATTGAAATTTTTAATATCGAGGGCTGGCGACCGGGGAAGCGGGGGGAGGGCGGGGAGGGTGGATGGAACGTCTATGGCTTCGCGAGACATCCCTCGTGTAGCCACCCTCCCACGGCGATCCCTTATTTTGCCGTCGATATAGCTGGCTACCGATATATTTTTATATGCGAGCGCGAGCGTGTAGATGTGCACGCCCACTTGAGCGTGTGAGTATGTCTCTCTACGCGCACATTTTATTGTGTTATCGTCGCTTGTCTCTTGTGGATGAGGAATGCTGCGAATAGGCATCCGTGATGGCAGAAACGACACAATATTATTATAACGAAAGTATCCTCGAATTTTTGATTATATACTAGAGTGTGTAACACATAAGGAAAAATTTGGAAAAAATTTCACTCAGTTTAATTTTATTACATAAAAATTGTAAATAATTGAACATTGCAAGCTAAAACGAATTTTAAAAGTCATCACAAAAACTTATACGTACGTCTTAAGATAGCGCGTTTTTAAAAATTTTATGTAGAAAAAAAATAGAAGTAAAACTTGGTCGTTTTTTATACTAATTTTAAAAGATATGCAACTGTTTTTATGTTATTGATTTACAACAAAACCCGCTCATTAGCAGATAATTTTGCCTTCTTTGTTCTCGAAACGTAAAATAGGTCATATTCGCAGGAAAAGCGGCCGCAAATAAAATGTATTAGCTGAAAGAAATGGATGAACAGTCGCGTTTTGTCAATGGGACCGACTTGAGTTAAAAAAAGGCAACCTTTATCGACCGCGGCCAACGGTTCCCCACGTGCCATTTTGAAAAGGATCCACAGCCGATCCAGTTTCGCCGAAAATGACGCAGGTGCCCGTTCGTCCACATACTCGACGCCGCTATCTGATCCCGACAAGATCGTTGAAAACGTTAGTGCGTTTCACGATGACCTACATCTCGTCCGTCCTCCGATTGTCCGAGCCATATACCTGAGGACGCTCCACGCCCGCCGTACACTCCGATAATTTGGACTTTTCTGACCGGTGCGCGACGCGACCCTCCCGGCCTTATCGAGCCTGGTTCGAGCCAGGTCGGCGAGATGCGCCAGGCGCGTGCTAGGAACCCCTTTCGCGCGAAATTTCGGGGCGCGACCGGAATGTCCCGCGTCGGGTCATCCCTTGACCCTGGGCGTGCGGCCCGGCCTCGGGCCCCTTCCGTGGTCAAAACAGGCGGAAACATGGCCTGACCCTCGTACATCATGAGTCGCCGGCGGATTCTACTTCCGCCGGACGTTTGGCCAATTAAAAGGGAATTCGTTCGAGAATAGTCGCATTAATTCTCGGCTTTACTACTTAATTTTTACGTAATTTTAAAGTAATACGATAATTTAACTTTTTTAGATTTTACAAGAATACTTTTGTTATATTATTCGGTGCTTATTTCATTGTTATATTTATAGAACAACGTTAATGTTATTTTTATAGCTACTGAATACGCTAAATTAAAGCGTATGAAGTATTATAATGAGAAAAATTAATTCCAAGTTTTTAGCTTGCGACGAAGAGATATTTACATTTACTGTGGGCGATTGATTTACATATTACTAATTATATTGATTACTTAACAGATTTCTTAACAGATTTCTCGTAATGCAGATTATATATTTCACCTTATTTATCTTACATCTATCGTTGGCGTAATGCGGTATTTTTACTATAAAAGCGCACGAAATGAAATTTACATATCCCCTTTGCAAATGTTATATTTATATAAAACGGAGAATTTCCTTAGTCATTGCATCATGAATATCAGACTTCTCCTTTTAACTTACACGAAAGCGTATTAACTTTTCGTAACCGCTACACCGAAACATGGTTGCTGTAAACACGGCGCAAGCCGTTACAGCATCATGACTATGGAAACGCCAGAATTAGTGTAATGAATCACGTGAACATTTCGCCTCGTGCATGTGATTATATCAATAATTTGCGGATCTCTCTTCGAATTCTTAAACTTTTAAATTTCTCGAAAAAGAAAAGAAGAACAGGAGTCTGTGCGAGTCTGAAGGTTTTCAAATATCTAGCGCGCTATATTACATGTAAAACGCTGAGAAACAAAAGAGCGGATAAACTCGCGTACCGCATTCTTTTCCGCGACGCGTGTCTACACGGTAGCGAGTGATTTTATTCGGTGACGGTGCCCCGGTCGACCGGGGTACGATGTCGACGACGACGTTGCCCGGGTTGTGGCGTTCGTGCTCTCGTTACAGCGCCTCCACTCTGCGAGATTCAATATTCTAACCAAAATCCCCGGGGCAACGGGAGGCGGGGGGGAGGCCGGGGATAAGGGCGGTCTTCGTGAGGCATGCGAGGGCGAGGGGGTGAGGCGGTGGTGGTTCGCGGGGGGGATCCACGGGGCAAAACTTTCCAGGCGTGCAGCCACGGGAACGCTCGCTCGACGTGCAGCCGCGAACGGGGACGGGAGGCGCATCCGGGACTAAAGTTTCCCGGGCGAGCGCGACGTCGCCGATGTCGCCCCGTCTTCGTGTTGACGGTAAACTCGCGCGCGGTCCACACACGAGAGCTCCGGGGGCGGCGAGAACGAGGAAGGCTTCACGAGCGAGTTACTTGACGGACTCGACGTCGCTGCGTCGTACAGTTACCGCCAAGAATCCGGGCCGAGGGCGGAGAGAAATTTTCGCCCCCTCCTCCTCCCGCGCCCCCGAGGAATTCGGAATAACGGCGAACGCAACGATCGGACGTCAGAGACGTGTTGCCATTGTTCCGCAGCTCCTTCGATGTTCGGCTACTCTTCGCTCGAAAATACCATTTTCGACCGTAATTCTATGAAAATAATTGTTGCATATTTGACGATTCGTGTTTTAATATTTTATTCTATAAAAGCGAAGAATTCCGTTTATAAAATTCTCATATATTTTTTCTGTTATAGAAGAGATTGAACCGAGCAAATTGGCAATTATCGTAATGTGTGTACCTCCGTCAATATAATATTAATATAGTTCAATACTAGACAAGAGTTGAAGTACTTTTTTCTTTTATTTTTAATTGCTATTGATTTTTGCAAAGTTACTTTTTGGTTGTTTAATTTTGCTTAGAACTTTAATGCACAAGATCTGGAGAGTTTCAGACAAGATTTTCAATACGACAGTGCAAAATATATCTACAAAGTGTAAAATCTCATTTAATCTTTATCAATGGAGCTTGCATGTTGAATTAGCCGAGCTCGGTCGACGAACGCATAAACACACTCACATGTATTCGACGATTTCTCGAACGCACGCGCAATATTTCTTGCATCGTGAAAAACCTGAAGCCAAAATACGATGAAAGCTTTTCCTATTTGAATCCCTTCTTTTTTTTTCACGTACATATCTTTCTTACTCCTACGCATCCATATTGATACTTTTCAAATTTGTCTCCATCGAGTAACCAATCGAAAAGTCGTTGGTTCTATCGGCAAAAATAAGTGTGTACGCAATGTGATAGTTATAAATATTAAGAATGTCTTTTGCGTATACGTTTTTGAAATTCGCAGATGCTGTCAAATATATGCGATTTTAACATCTCGCCAATTTATCATTAATCATGCGTCTAATTATTTACAACTATTCATGCTTTGTTTCTGAATATTTAAATATTTAGATTAAAGTATAATTATCATTCTCAGTTAATTTCTCAGCAAGTAAATTATTTTTCGGGTACTACATATACGGCTATAAAAAGATAAAAATAATGACAGAAAATTATTAAAGATGTTATTGCATTTTTTGCAGCATCAGCCATGCCTGTCATATTAACTTCGTGACATTCCTTTCACTCCCTCCGATAGTTATCTCACCCAATCAGCCTCCTTGCCGATCGTATCGACATGAACAACGAGAACGAGATGATTTTGTACGGCAATGGCGTACACTTTACCACCGACTGTACACCTTGAAAATACGTATAGAGTCTTCCCTCCGTACAGAAGGAAAGGCCCGGGGCTATGGCTTCCCATCTTACTCAGGTCTCGTCCTCTCTTTTTCTCCCCGTTTCACCCTCCGGCGACTATCTCCCATCCTCCCCTCCCGTCGCCCCCCGCCGTCGTCCTCTCCTTCCGTCTGGTTGCGCGTGCATGTTGCGAGATATGGATAACAAAATACACCGGTGATGGTGCACGCTCGTCCGTTACAGAATGCCGTAAACTTTTGATGTGAGGTACTCGACGACGGAGATCCCTCACATGACCTCGTTTCTTTAACGCCCTCCGATGCGACGGAGGGGCTCTTTGAACATCCTGCAGAAAGAATGGCGACGAGGTATCGGCAAAAGGTATCGAGATTCGGATGCATTCCGCGGAGTCAAGATTGTTGTAGATGCATAGAGTTTAATAACAACTTCTATATGACTTGTCTGCATACAGATTTGAAATTATTGTGTAAATATGCGCAAGATTCGTTTATCTTGCAATGACATTTGTCACCGACGAAAATAATAAAAGTGGAATCTTATCGGACGAATTAGATCATGTAACTAGATAGATAATGGTTTTAAAATACGTGCAATAGATAGTTTTTAAAATATATTTACGAAAAATGGAGTCTTAGAAATTTCATCGTAGCACAAAGGCTGCGAGTAAAAATGTATGCAAATTTTGTAAAAAGTTCGAGAATCACAAAACGAAAAGTAAACGAATTAAATAATTGGAACTTGTTTCAGTTATTTTGATCGTAATAAGAGCTATTGCGCGTCGAGGAACGAAGCGGGGAACATCCGTCGGTTATCCGACGAGGTGACACGGGGAAAAACACCCCTGGCGTACCGGATTTAACGTTTAGCGCGGCTCTAATGAGGTGCGTCCGCGTTCTTTCGTCGTAAGCCGGTACTCGCGCGTCAGGTAGGCGCGCTCGATTTTTAATAGGGCGCACGACTCTCGCGCTCTCCTTTTTCTATCTGTCCCCGTCCCGCGCTGCTACGCGACCCCGCTGCAACCCTTTCTGCCTCTTACCTGAGGACGTTCTAGGTAGGCTGGCAGATAACCCGCGACCCGGGGGCCCCCAAGGGGTGAAAGTACCGCGCCGAAAAGTGTCCGCGCCGCGCCGCCGAGATTGAAATTCAAATGAGACCGCGAGGATATTCTAATTCCGTGCGGCAACCCCTTTTTTGCATATCGGGACCCACGCAGCTGCCTACGGGGACCCAAATTATATACATCGCCTTTTCCATTCTCTCGTTGCCGCCTTTCTCGGTTTCCCTTTCTCTCGGGCACGCTCGCGGCCCTCTCTCTATTTTTCTTATTCGTCAGACGCACGTTTTTTTTTTTCGGCACCGTATCGCACGTGATCCGCAACAATTGAGAATCGACAGTAATATTCAAAGCCATCGGTATACCCCAGGCTTACCTGCGCCCGAACTGAATCCGGGGCACTGCGAGCCTGCGAATTTATACCGCCGTTATTTACTGTTATGCGCGGTGTAACGATCTCTCTTACTCCGGAAAACTTTAACAAGGCGAGATCAAAACTTTATTATATTGCGCCGTGGTGAGTAAAGTGAATTACATGAACTATTATGCGATTTTATCTAATCTTAATAAATTTTTATATAATCATATATAAATGCGAATAATGACGATTAAAGTTTTAACGAGGATGGAAAGTTTTATCTAAAGTTCCAATGGGTATAAACGAAAGAAGAAGCAAAGTTGCGCTGAAGCACAAGACTCGGCATAAAAATAAATGCCAAAAATAAAAATCTTATAATAAGCTATGTTTTCGAGCGGCATCTATTTTTCGGAAACATGCAAGAATAATGCTCCTCGCAATTATTTTATTCAAGATAATTTTAGGACTGACGTACAGTTTCTTATAGTGTCATTGATCTTTGCATATAAGATTGTTTACAACGCAAAAATAAGCTGTACAATTTTATTTTTGCCTGAAAAACTTTTCCACGGCGTTTTCAGTTATAGACATTCTATTTTTCTTGCCGTCCCACCAACTCTCCTATCTCTTGAGCTTCAGCCACCTCTTCTCTTTTTATTTTTTGTTCGTTCGCACGCAGTCTCCGATGGCGCGCTATCCGCGACAATCGAGAAACGACAGTATTCAAATCCTGTGACGTACCTAGGCACCTAAGCCCGAGGCTTACCGATTGCCTCCGAGGGATTCGATCGATTCTGTGTTGCGGCGAGATGAAAAAGGGAAGCGGAAATACGAAACAGTACTTTTGGTAGTGGCGTGATCAGTATTAGTGAATAAATTATTAATCTACCTGCTGTGTTATAAATCTGGTCCTAAATTTATTAATTATTAATTAATCATCATTAATATTATCTATTTCTTATCTTTTAAAATTTTTAACTTTGATTCACATGTGTGTATTTGTTTCTGTGTTTGATAATTGGTTGTAAATTAAAGAAACCTGTTTAAAACACTTTAACGATCATTTTGTTTTAAAATTCCACGTTCATTATTTTTATAATGCATACTTTGCAAATTTTGCAAATTATGGTGACGCAGAAGTTGTCTAAAATAATCGGATATAGTCAAAAGGAGCAGAAATTCTTGTCGGAATATTCTTGCGGAAACACCGGCGCCGTTATGGAAATCGTCTTTCGTTCTACCGGAAGTAATGACCGAACGCTAGAGAGAGAAGTCCATTTCCGGCCGGACCGGAGTGATCTTCGGACGGGCAAGCACGAAGAAGAAGCATCGAAAGATGAAATCTCTTCTCGGCAGTTGCCCCGCACTTTGAAGCGCCGGTCGTTACTCCTGAATAATATGACGTCGGAAGAACGCTTTGTTTAGTACCTCGTCGCAAGCCCGGGAAGATTTATGATTGCGAAGAGAATTTACCACGATAGACCGTACTGCTGCGCTTTTAAAATGACAGCGAGTGTTTACCGTGTCGTTATTTCAAGCTGTGAAAGTTGCAGAAAGGAGTTTTGTCTGTCGTTACAAAGCGACAAAAGAGCGCGCATGTTATTGCATGCACTTGTTTTAAATTAATTATTATTCATTTATATATATGTTAATTGATAATTAAATAAACATAAAAAAATGTAACGAGATTAAAAATGACACTCTATCTATTCATGTGTGTCAAACTCGCATATATTTGCAATATTTTCACTCGAAGTAATTAAAGAGAAACATTCTTTCTTATCCGATATAAATACGTCAGAGAAGATAGCATTTACTTGTTTAAATTTGTATCATTTTCAATATCAATATTGTTAAAAGTCAAAGGGAATCGAATTTAGTAAATGGAAGTGGTGGATATAGTGCTGCGAAGTTATCAACTAGCATAAACGGTTGCGCGAAACAAGAATGCGGTAAAGCGTATCGGAAGAAAAAGTGGAAACGTGGCTAAGAAAGGGGGCCGCTGCTTTGCATAATCAAATCCCACGACAATGTACTAGAATGCGAAGTGCACCCCTTATAGCACTGGCAGGATAAAGTCTCGCCGCGAGCACGCAAAGCCTCCGAAAAATGCAGTACACCCTTCTACAGTTGCTACATGATGGACCCCGGTCATAAGAGGGATTCTTCATGGGGTGCCTCTGACGCAACTACCCTTCGCAGCGGAATTCCGGGAATAAACCGGAAACACCCACCCATTCCGCGCGCGCGAAAGCTCATGAATCCTCGCGGCGATGGGCGAAGGGGTGACACGGGGTGACCCTTTACGCAATCAAAATGGAGCTCGAGTACATCGGCTGTGGAACATATTCAAACTACTCGTCGACGTACTCGTGAATAATGGTTGTGCCTTTGGCATTGGGTTAAAAATCCACACGAAATCTGACAACGTTGCAAACTAACTGATTGTTTTATGCAATAAAGTAAAAAAAAATAGAGAGACAGAATAATACCAAAATTATAAAGCGAGATTAGAATCGACATTTCAGATAATCAAAATATTGAATAGAATATATAAAGCTATTGGTAGTACAAAAATTGTTGTTAACATTTTGTTGATATCGATAATTTTATATAATTATTTATATATATATATATATATATATATCTAACGCATTGTACGTAAGTACTACTGATTTCTATAGAAAATTTTGTTCTATAACAAAATAATAGATAATTCTGAACATTTTCGGTTCAGAATTTTCTATTTCACGATTAATGCATCATAAATATGATTGATGAATATCGAAAATTGACAATTTTATTGAATGTTTTCCATCTCTTTGTCGAAAGAAAACTCTACATATCCACAAACGGTAGCTCTACAAAATATCCGACGGTATTTGGAAAACAGCGGTGGCTGTTTCAGGAGCGAGAAAAAAGCTCTACGGAATTCCGTAAGAGCCGAAGGGTGGCACACAGCCCGTCGTCAAAATGGACGGGCTAAGCCCGTATAAGTCTAACGGGATTTTCGATCGTAGGTGGGCGGGTGAGTGCAGGCCGCAGTCCGGGTAGGAGAGGGAGGAGAACTGAGGGAGCGAGTGCGACAGAGAGGGCGAGAGAGAAAGAGAAAGGAAGACAGAGAGAGAAACAGAGCAGGTAAGGGGAGTCCTTCAAGATGGCGGCTATAAGGGATGGTTTAGGGCGCGTGAGGGTTGCGGGTGAGGCAATATATCAGAGGGAGACCCTTCTCGAGGGTTGCTTCGCCCCCGACCGATGGTGGCCGTTACCACCCCCTTTTCTCGTACTCCCCCTTTTTACTTCTCCTTCCTCCACTCCGTTCTCCTTGCCACCTTCTCCACCTCCTATTTCTCCCGCGTCCTTTCTCGCCCCCGTTCCTGGCACCCACTCGATCACGACCACCCCCTTAACTCGGCCCCGTACAGCCCCTGGGTCCGTTCTCGAAAGTATAAACGTCACTGGAGACTGATGGAAATGGACGAGACGAGGGGGAAACGGACGATCGGGAAATGGTGGAAAATCGAATGGGGGAGGACGAGAGAGAAAACACGAAAGACCCGGGAGCTGATTCGTATCCGCCGTTGCCGCGCGTGGGTAAGGGGGAAAGAGGAAGGTTGAAAGCTCGCTTGATCTCGGCACAGCAATCGCTTTATCTTTGAGGCGGAGAGATATCAAGACGAGGCACACTGGAAACATACCGCCGGAAGCTGGCGGGGGGATAAGGTTTTCACTGTCGATCGTAACGAGTGTCAAAGATATGAGTACTGTTAACGCAAAGTTTTAAAGGACATTTCACATTCTTTCGTGTAGTAAAGCAATTCTGTATGTTTAACATGAGATAATAAGACATTTTACAGAGTCAAATTAATAAAATTTTAATACAATGTCTATTAAGAGGTATTTTAAATGTTGAAATGTTTTTTCAGTCTCACTGTAAATAATAAAAATTTTATATATCCAAATTGAAATTCTATTTATACTATTATGTTTATTTTTGATGTATTTTTAGAAGAGAAACGCGGCAAGTCTTAGAATTTAAAATAAAAGGTGATGCAAGTGATAGATACATGTTTATTTTATGTCGAAAAGAAAAGTTAAAAATGGATGAAAAGTATTTTGTAACTATCCTACGTAAAGAATGAACATCGCAATTCGACTTCTTTTTATATTGAATTGAGCTCAAGAGAAAAATACAACTTGCCTCGCGTCACGGTGTTCTGAGCGTAAAAAACGCGACGTTTAAGTACCTCGAGACGCCCGCATTTTCCCGCCTCGTGGCTCGAAACGAGCGGTAATGAGCCTCGATTTTTTTATTCAGCCACGCTTTGCGTTCGCGTTTCCCTGCGCACCTTTCTTCTGCAGTGATCACGAAACGCGGGGAAAAGATCGAAGAAAAAGGAGAAGATACTTTACACAGTGATATAATGTACATTAATCAATATTATTTTATAATGCAATAAAAAAAGTAGATGTAAATAATTTAAAAAGTTAAGGAACAAAAGTTTGGCAAAAAATTGTTTTCTTCAAGTATTAATTAATTTTAATTAACAATTTATTTGTTTTTTATCTGTTTTTATATAAAAAAGCTAATAGTTGCACAAGCTTTAATAATATAATGTGCATTTTAGTGCTATTATAAAAATACACGAAGTTTAGGATAATTATTTGTTGTTAGTATAAAGATATTGCTGTGAAATTAGTTTTTTCTATTCCCTTTTGCTGTCTTCTTTAATGGTATAGTTGTCACAGAAAAAATAATAAAAGGATTCTCTCTGGATCTGTCTTTCTGAACTTGCTAGTTTTACTAAGAAAATTCTTTTTCCAATACAAATCGCTATTCTTGCAGTCTTCTACGCGTCGTTCGAAAGGATCTCTTTTTTCTTCTTCGATTTTTCCTCTCTTCAACTCATGCAAAGTACGCAAAAATTGAAGAAAGCGAATTGAATGTGAAATATAAATATCTGAAGAATATTCGTATATAAATATCTCAATATATATAATAATATATAAATATTTAAAATAAATTTTATATTCGACAGAAATAGAAAACTAAAAAAATTTACAAAAAGGAACTATAAAAAATTGTATAAATAACTATATAAAATGCTCTTCTGAAAAAGTCAAATTTATTAAATTCTAAATAAATAATGAAATTGTAAAGTTATTATTTAAAATTGTTAAGTTAAAATATATTTACACTTTATAAATTTAATCTATAAAAGAAAGATTAGTCTCAAGAGCAATTGTTCTTGAAAAAATAAATCAAACAAAGATGAAGCAATGTTATAAAAATTAAAAGCTGAAAATTCGTGATATTTTTTATATGAAAAATAGAGAAATTCGAAAATTTTTTTGAAATTAAATATCTATTTTCTTCAATTTAATGTGTGAGAATGCACAGAAAAATGGGACGAAAAGTCGAGAAGAGAATATGACCGACTAAGCTCGCGCTGTTTACGCGACGTAAACGTGATAGAAAGTTGTAAGGTAAAAAAAAGCTTTACGAAGCGCAAAAGAAATGCCGTTTAGTGAACAGCTCAGTTCTCCCACTTACTGTCTTTTTCACTTCTTGAATGCATCAGAAAATGCAACCGCAGAGAAACGAAGAAAAAAAATGACGCGAGTAAAAAGACACGACGAGGGTGAAAAGCTCGCGGTAAACATCGAGCGTGTAATTCGCTCTTTAAAGAACACTTGGACGATAATTAAGCCGACCTGCCAGCGCCGTGCCAAGAGGGTGGCAGCATGTCTAAACGGGACGATAGTAAGAAGAAGAAAAATAGGCTGTGAAAATATTGGAAAGAAAAAGAGAGAGAAAGAGGGAGAGAAGAGAGAGATGATAAAGAATATCTAGAAGTTATGTTTAAACATAACAGCTTGATTTAAAATTTGTCTATTTGAATAATTTGCCTTTTTTTCTTTTTTCCTATTTTCTGATTCATTTTTTAACCATTTTGCAACTTTACAAAATATTTTAATTAGTACCTTTTCTTTTAATTAACATCACAAGTAAACGCGAGAATATTAATTATGTTGTGTAATTAATTAATATATGTAAAAATTTTACGCCATCACTTTTAATAGTTAGTATATTCAGATTTTTATATCAAATATGTAAATTTGGAAAAATAATTTGATTGGCATCAAAAGTATTAAATTAAATATACTTATTGGTGAGTTAAAATAAGAGTCACTTATTACGACATTGCAGAGTACTTTTTACTGCAGAGTTGTGCAGACGCTTCAGCATTGTCTATATGTTGTAAAATGTTAGTCGTCTTTCTGCATTTGGCACGATTGCCAGCTTAACGGCCAGGTCAATGGAGAGGAAGAAGGTTTGAATATTGACCTTCCCTTACTTACAAATCTCAGTTGTTCGTGTTTTCCCCGAAGAATTTACTTCGTTGATTAATATCCGGGGAATACATTCAAACTTTGGCACATCTCCTTTTTCGGGCTTTAATAAATCACGAACATATTCTCGAAGTAATATCAGTAAGTTCAATTTTGACTCACAAATGATATAAATCTTTCTATCGCGTGTTAAATTATTGTAAGACATATATAACATGTCTCACACTACAATTTTAAATTAATTCTCTTTACTTATTACATGTGCATATTGCTCAACTTTATTTTTATATCTCTAGAATAACATATTAATATTTTAGCCTTATAAGAGACTTGAAAATGTGCGATAATGTTTTAGAAAAATTCATTTTGATAGCTATGATGTTTTATACAAAATGTTATTAAAAATAGTTTTCAACTATATTATATGCGTTTGTTTATTTTGCGCGCATAAAAATTTGACTAAATCTCGGAAATCTTTATCTTTACTAATAAATAAAAATTTATTTACTCACAACATGGAGTTACTCGTGTCCCTTGAGAAAATATTCTGAAGTGAAGGCATGAGATAGATAGTCTAAATAAATGAAAGCAGTCTAACTCTTCGCCTAAATAAATAAAAGCAGACCGAAAGGGTGTCGACTCCATGCATTTCTCCCCTTTTTTTGCGCGGGGGTGACCGAGCCAGTGCAGCAGCAGCAACGGCGGCGGCAGCGGCGGGAGTGGCGACGAAAGAGGGGGAAGGGGGTGAGTCGTACTCAGCGACGTTTTATACGTCGTCGGGTTTCATGCGGCGGGGTAATTTTTTTATTAGCTTGAAAACCACTCGACCCGTCGTCGTCGTTGTCGTCGTTGTCGTTGTCGTCGTCGTCCTCGTCGTCATCGTTGTGTCGCGCACGTCGGTGAGATCCACCCTCGAGAAAAAGATCGACCCCCCCCCCCCCCCCGCGTCCCTGTCTACGTTTTTACTCTTTTTCTTCTCTCGCTGTCCTTCATACTACCATTGCCACCGCGTCGCTCGTCGCGAATTAATCGCGACTTCCCCGTCCGCGTTTTGCCCGTCAAGCAGTCAAAAGAGCCACGCATTTATTTGCTTTATCAAGTAGTTTTGCGCGAATTAAGAGCATGCCCGCGCGGCTTTATCAACTTGCGCGCTCTTTCTCGCTTCGCTCACTCCTCTCTTTGTTTTTGTTTCAATTGCTGCTATCTGACAAGAGATGAGACCAATTACGCGACACGATGATCGGCACACAAGTACGAATGAGCGTGAGTATAGAACACTTTGTTGAACTTGGAGTTATTTCTGATGGCAGACGGTCGATTTTGAGGATCGTTGAAGTTAGGGAGCCTGCGTGTCTAATTATCTGAAGTATAATTATCTCGAGCGCCCAATTGGATATTCTCGCTCGCGATCGATTGCTCATTCGTTATTAATCGCGCGCGTTTAATGCAATTTTCATGGACAGTTTCGTTAGGCACAATTGTGAAGAACGTTATATTATTCATCATTAAATATTTACGTTTCTTTAATTAGATATTTTTTAGAAATATAATATTCGATTCTCCCCTCCTCCCCCCCTCCCCCCAAAATGTCTTACAATACGATCCCATTTTTTAATGTGTAATCTGGCGCGAATAAACGGGAAACTCCTGCTTCGGCAAATTCCGGAAGAAAATTAAGGTACTTTTTCTCGACAGGTTAAAGTGTCAAGAACTTAAGACCTCGAGAGCAACCTCTCCTCGGGGTGTCGGGACTGCTTAGAAACTCTTAAAGGGTAATAAACTTGTTTCATGTGCACGCGTCGCTCATTATAACGAGTTTGAGAAATGCCGACAGGTTCACGTTCTTCTGTTCAAGACATTTGCCAAGTCACCAAACAGGATTACAAAACGAGAATTCAAACGTTGGTAGTCTCTTACATGGCACGGTATTACGATGTGATAAATGGCGTATAATCGTTTATATGTATCCTTCAATCCACGCACAACAAACGTGAAGCAAAAATTACAATTATAATAAATGTTTTTTTTTTTTTTCGTATTTTAAAATTAGAGAAATGTTAATGTGAAATGATTTGAGAAATACGAGCTTCTCTGCGATTCACGCGACAAAGAGTGCTCGATGTGCGTCGTATCGAAATCATAGGAACGGAAGCCACCCCACAAGCCCTCCGGTATTAATGCGATGGAGAAGCCCTTGGTTCCCGGTTTCTCCCAATCACCGACATAAATAAATCGTGCTCCCCGTCTATTCCTTCGCCGTCAGCCGGAATCCCCGCCACTCGATCAGGCATCGCGAATACACGTCAGCGTGCATAAGAAGGAAGAGGAAAGTGATCGGACGATTGTGCTGCTCCCGCGATCAGATCGGATCGTCGTTAAGCCGCGCTTACTCTCTGCCAGTCCCGCGGAACGATATGTAATCAGGCCAACGTTCTCGATTTATTTGAGACAGCTTTATCACCGCCGATGTGCCGCGACCGTGCAATACGACCGATATATCGGCGACGATAAAGGAGATATATTTTTGCACTTTCTCCCGGCTGACATCGTACGCGGCGCGCTCACCTCGCTCGCGAAATAGATTTATCGCCGTTTCCGCAAGGCACATACCACGTGGCGAATGCGGTATATTAGCGAGTGTTAAAGCGACATATACTTTTGTTTTGCATTTATGCAAATTCTTTTACCGTTACAACGCCCTTTCTTCAGTTATCGCACATTGTTTCTTCGAGAGCAGAGTTGACTTTGTAGAAATTTAAGATCCGTGTAAAATAAATTATTTCCATTAGAAACATAATAATTATAATCTTAACAGAATATTGAAAGAAACACTTATTTATGGCAACCTTTAGCACGCGCGTCATATCGATCGGTGTTAAATAGTGAAAATAACATAACGTAAATTAGAACATGAGAAGGCAACTATATGGAATCTCAAGGCGGACTCTTGGGGGGGGGGGAAGGGTTCTTGGTACGACGCTTAAGCATGGACTTTAACCATTAGTCTACGAGCCATTAACTAAATTATGCAAGCACCGCCGAACTCCTGCAAACGTAGCACGCGTAAACTTCAGCCATCGCGTTGGGATCCGGATCGATCGAATTATTCATACCGCCCACATATGCTACCCTAACTTACGTTCATCATTAACCCTCTGCGACCTAGTAGCAAATTTAGCTGCCATTTTTGCGAGTGAACATCCAACGTGACGACTTTTATGTTATGTACAATGAATATCAATGCATGTCGTTTATCAAGTTTTTGCATATTGTTCAAAGTATCTTGAGAAAAACAGAAAGAAAGAAAGAGAGGGTGAAGATTAATGTCTCGAATGATAAATTAGTAATGATATTACGAGTAAAAGTACAACTAGAAATCTTGTCTTTGCGACTATTACTTTCCTCAGCGCGTCTTTTTGCGCGTACATGTTTTACATCTGTAAAAGGTAATTTATGAGGCATGACTCACGCGCGTGAATTGACTCTGACTTATTTGCGGTACATTGTTCGCGTTTGCGAGAGATTGAAAATCCGCAGAAATTTGACTCGATCCCAAGGATACCGTGCGCAACGCCCAGGTGCGGGTCACGAGAGGGTCGTTAACGCGCAGGTCGATTTAACTCCCGGCAATTAATCTCCCCGCGCTAATTATTTAGCCGGTTACCGGAGAGAGTCCCGAACGGTCGAATAACGGCGTTCCGTTATCGGCGTGTAGTAAAGGTCGTTCGAGTGGCGGCTGCGGGGCGGCAGGGCACCGGCAGCAGAGCGAGAGGGTGAGGAGTCTCGGGGCTCGGCCGCGCTCACGAGGATATGCTCGCGCGAGGGGTTGGGGTTTCGCGCAAGAGTAAATTGATTAGAATTAAAGGGTTGGTTGGCAGGTGCTGGTACGGGGAGCTGATGCAGACCTACCGAGGAAGAAGAGACCCGAGCGAGCGAGTGGAGCGGCGAGGAAGAGCCACGCCGGAGAGGAACGGGGGGAATCCAAGTCAGAGGGAAAGCGGTAGGACGTGGGAGGGTAAGGGGCCGAAGGTACAACGGTGACCACAGCCTCGACGCTGATTGGTCGAGTCAAGTTTGTGGCAAGATGGCTGGCTGGCTGGCTGGCTGTTGCCACCGCCGCTGCTGCTGCTGCTGCTGCCGCTGCTGCTGCTGCTGCTACTGCTTCTGCTTCTGCTTCTGCTTCTCTATACTCACGTCGTCTCCCTTTCTAGCCCTCGCGCCCACCACATCACTCGCCCTCTCACCCTCCCACTCTCTCCCTCAACCCTTCCTCTAACTCTATGCCGCTGCCGTAGTTCCCTTCTACGCGGTCTCTAAGATGCTTTACCTATGTGCCAAATAGATGTATGTACGTGTACACGCCTGTTCGAAACAATGCCGGGCGTGCAACCACCCTCGCGCTCGCCCACTACCCTTTCTCCGGCCAACCACCCCCGCCGCGCCCTACCGCGCTGGTGCTCTTCCACGAGGCTGCCACCATCCTTACCATGCCATACCAACCCTTACCGCTACCTATACGTTGCCACCGACCACCCACATCGCCCATCTCTTCCCCCTTTCTCTCCCCCTTCCCACCCCTCTCCCCCGTCGCCACCGCCACCCACAGTTCTCCATCTCACCCCCGTGAGTGCGGCGTCACCGCTTCTACCATCCACAACGCACACCACCACCCATTACGCCTTTCACCCACCACGTACGTCGTGTCCTTCTCTCGCCGAGCGTGTGTCTCTCTCTTTCCCTTTCTGTTTCCACTTCCGTCTTTCTCAAACGCCCGATCCAATCCGCCCGGCGGGTACGACCGTACGGTGGCGTAAGTACGGGAACACCGACGCGGTCTCTCAAAGAGAATGCGATAATACGAAGAACTTCGACTAATGAGTTAATAGTTGGTGCCTCGCGTTACCGGCAGTACCGGGAAGTACTTTATTCGACGTCGCCGGGAGCAACGAGATTATAACGCTGTGAAGTGAGCGTGGGTGAAGCGCGCACACACGTTCGCTTGCATACGACACGCACACAGCCACGCGCTTTCGCATATCCGGAAGAAGTATACGCGTAACGACGTTGTCGACGGTGAGCAAGCCGTTGAGAAAATTCGTCCGAGATAATCAGGCGACTATCTCGTTTCCGCCGCCTACCTTTCCGAGTCGTTCAAGTCACAGGTCCCGCCGACCTCTCTCTCTTCAGCCTTGAACGACTTTTCCTCTTCTTTGCGCGCAAGGTCGCCCGCGGCGGCAGCTGATTTACTGCCGGCGCGCGCGCCGCTGACGCCGATCGAAGCGGCGTTCATAATCGCGCTCCCGTGTTAATTAACAGGCCTTCGAGTCTTTTGGAATGCGCTCCGAACAAGGAAAGAAAATACTAAATGGATAATGTTAAGTTAATGAAAAAGTGGAGTTGACGTTTCGATCATTTGTTTTCACTACCGATTTGCATATGATATAAAATTGTTAAGTTTTATCATTTTCTAACGTATCCGTTGAAGAATACAAATTTTATAAAAAGTTGTGCATCTTAGCGTATTCCAGTTTATGATTGTATTAACAGTTTTTCCAAGACTCTCGATCATAATATAAAAAATAGATAGTTTAACTAATTTAGAACTGTACTTTTTTTTCTCGCAAGAAAACCTCAGAGAAAGCTGTCGCGTATAGATTATTTTAATCAATAATGAAAAACGATATTACAATCTTTTTTACTATTTTTCTTAAATAGATGAGACGCAAGGCTGCTCCGAGCTTGGCGAATATCCTTGGCGAGAAACAAATGCGTCGTTCGTTCGGAGCCTGCTTTGGTTTAAACGTCGCGGAAAAATTCGCGCCTCGAGATTCTCTCGAGCGCGGGCTATGACAAAAAGGAACGGCGCACGGAGAAAAGTGCAACCAATAATTTTATTTTCCGCGATAAAGCACGGCGCTCGCGTGGCGTCGACGAAGCGCGGAGGTGGCGCGAGCCACCATGCTGAGGGGCACGGGATTGGGGTGCGACGGGGGCAAGCCGCGTATCTTTAGTAAGTAAACAGAGCGCCTTATGAATTTTAAGCAGCGCGACGAAGAGAGTACCAGCTCTCTCTGCAGCTCGCTTATTTTCCTCATCTCTCTTTCTCTCCCCTTCGCTCTTCCTCTCTTTCTCGCACTCCCTCCCCTCCTCCCCCTGTCACTCGTTTTCACTCGGTCTTTCTCCTTTGAGGCGACCTCTTATATGCACGAGCCGAGACGGTGAAGAAGGGCAACGTAATTTAGAAAAGTAGATGCGCCAAGATTGTGTAAGCGGCGTTCTTTTCCTTCGGCTTCGCGGTCAAAACACGAAGATGACGACGCAAGTAACGGGGTCGTTACTCGACAAGAGCGTTATACCGCTGTGTACTGTGTGTGTTATGTACATGTGTATTTATTAAAAGAGTTGGTAAATAGAGCACAAGTGGAACATTATGCTTGCATTAATTGCGCCCAAAAGTTATTTAATAAAATTTAACATAAAAGAAACATCTTTGTATGTAGAAATTACATTTTATGTTTTATAAACCTTATATTTTTTATTATGGAATATTCAAGAAACGTCCCGAAAGATGAAAAACCCGAGATCAATTAATATTCCTTCAGAGTTACTTGATGAATGATGAATCCATCCCTCTCTCAATTTCCAGGGCAATTCAGGGTACTTCGCGACTTCCCACGATCGTCGAAACCTACATCCAAAGTTCTTGTCGACCGAACTACTTTGCACGGAGAAAAAGAAGTATTCGCGCTGACAGAATCCGCTTGCGAGACATCGACAAAGCCCCGGGATTTGCGTCGTCTCGCGATTGTGGGCGGTCACGCGGCGTTGTTTTGATATTGATCTCCGGATAGGACAGCGTCGTCGTCTAAGCATTCTAATGGCAAGGGACCGGGATTCTGCGCGCTGCGAGGCGCACGTGCTCCTAATGATTTTAGTGTACCGTGGTATACCCTCTCTGGCAGTATATAGTATAGGCGGGCACGTATAGCCCACGTATCGTATCCGCGTTACCGGGGCGCGGTGTAATATGTCCCAGAGAAGCCCAGGGGAGTGGGCGACCAGAGGGGGTGGCTAGGCGGGGGTCCCTGGGACGGTCTTGCGGGATTCTTAATGGCGAAAGGCCTTCGAGGTAACACTACGGCTATTAAACGCAGACCCTACCACTCCGTCTTCTCCGCTCCGACATCCTCTCCTCATATACGCATCCCTTTTCACTCCCCCCCCCCCTCCTCTACAGTCCACGATATAATTTCACATTTTGCGACGAAAATTTCGGTAAGATACTTATATAAGAACCCATTACTTGGAAAGATTCAACTTCTAAAACACTCTCGCCAATCGATTAGTCTGATTCTCTGACCTAATTTTATGAAGTTTCAAAAAATATGCATAATTATAGAATATATACTTCTACTTCGTACATATAGAATTATACTGCATTAATACTAATTAATACATTATTGATAACATATAATATTTAAAAAAGATTTCAAACATTTCTTTATCTTTCATCGTCAGGTAACAGAATAGTAATACAATATTTTAATTTAAAAATTTCTTGTTTCGAAAATATAAAGTATATTTTCAATGAAATAATTTTATGCGATTAATTTTTTTCAAAACAGTGTTTAATTTTATGAATAATTGAACATTTATATATAATTGTTTTTACTTGATTAAATTATTTAATTAAATATTTTTATATAAGTAAAATAATAACAAATGATTGCATTTTCTTCCCAGTCTAAATGTCTTATAATTGCTCAAGGCGTGAAAGTTATTTCAGCAGGACTGTTTAGATAGATTAGACTCATTTTTATACAATCCTCAGTTGTTGAGTAACACGGATGCGCAGCTATTAATATAAACTCGAAGTATTCATTTTCTAAAGTTTGTACGATCAACAACTTTCGTAGTCGAGGTAACAAATTGCACAAACTAAATCTCAACTAATTAATCAAGTTTGTAAATAAATTACAAAACTTAAATCGCGAACCGTCGAGTCCGCGCGGGAGGGAAGGAAAAAAAATTGCGGACAGTAAAACGAGGCCGTGAGTAAAATTACAGTCACGCGTGAAAGATCGTTCGAGAGGAACGAGATTCGGGAGTGGCGTAACGTGGGGTGCTACGGGGGTAAGTAAGGAAAATGTAAGCCCGGATCAACCGCGCTCATCCCCTTTGGCGTCGGCGTTTGACGCGACCGCTGAAATTTTTACTTCGTTCGATTTGGTCTTTCGGTGAGATTCTCCCCGTCCTCTGATTGGTGGACCCTGGCCACGCCCTGCACGTAAGGGTGACTCGCTCGCCCGAGCACTATCAACCCTTATGTATGCCCGATGCGAGCACACTTATGTGCCGGTACGCGTACATATGTGTGTGCGTTTGTTTGCGTGTATATGTGTACGTGTATGCGGAGCCGCAGACTTCACGGATACATATGTGAATATATACATAGCCGATACATAGGCATAGGAACGTGTATACCGGGTGGGGTTCTGTTCGGGAGACGGCAGTGGGCTTTCGATACGACACGGTCGATCGAACGGTTCGTATTTTCGGTATCGAGGCGTTATCTCTCGGGAAAAGATAAGCGCGCATCACAGGATGCCTGAAAAATATTTCGACACCGTTTGGTGATGCCTATATAAGTATACATACGCGTACGCAACGATGCATAAACGAGAAGCATGATGGCGATAACATTGTGGAAATTGTCTAATTATTACATACTACTTAAAAAATTCAATTAATTCGGACAATAGAATAAAAGCTTTATATGTAGAACCAAAAGAATTGCCTTCTGCACATAATGATTACATTTGCATATAATGATTACATTTGCATAGTAGTATTAATTATAATAATTTAAAAAATAAATTAATAAGTCGATAATATGAGAAAGTGTTAATTTAGATAAAAATTCAATTTATCTTATATAGCAAATAAATTTCTGTATTTACTATTTGTCTCTCCGATCTTCATATACGTGCAATAATGTAATGTACAGCTAAGAGTAATGTTTCTCTAAAAAATTATTTATTCATTTAGGTACTCAACCAAATTTAAAATAACTGAATGATAAATCTGAGGCTGAAAACTTTGTATTGCCGTAGAGCAACCAGAACAGTGCGGGAAATTCGTGTAAATTACACGTTCGTTACCTTGAAAGTCTATTCAGACTAACAAGGCAAATTCCATTATTTTCACTTCTGGCTACTAAAGTAGGAAACCACTATAACTCGTAAATGTAACGTACCACAGGCAGCAATGATAATGATGTTAACGCACAAGCAATGATAATATATTACGCGGATGCATATACGCGTGATGTCGTGTTGTGTTCGCGTGTTTCGGCATGCATAGCATTCAAAATGAATTCTACATGCAAGAATGGGAAGCCCCTAGCATGCGATCTGGATCGCATGACTTAATTTTCGAGTATTCCCGCTCGACATTCGCTACGCTAAGTTTAGTCTCTCCGTATTTAATTACGTCGCGTATGCTGTCTCATTTATTGCCGCCATCCCACGTCAACCACGATATATTTAATATTTATGTGTTTCCACAATTACTCTATTGATTCGTTACAGATCTATCTACATTTGTGTGTGGTATTTCTCAAAATTAGATAGAATCATACTTACATGTATATAGTTGTCGCGACAAATATTTCTCAATTGTTATTATTAAAATCGATTTTAATAATAATTAAAATCCAAATAATTATTATACCAATTAAATATGATATCATAATTTTTAAGATCATAAGATTTTATTATAAAATTACTAAAAAATAGTAACTCCTTATTTGATCATTTTTATAACAATATTAAAATTTTATAGTTATTAATTTTGAATATCAACTCGTTATTGTCGATCAAATATGATGGTCAAAAATAAAATAATAAAAATATATGAGAAAATCCTACTTAGAATGCATAATTATTAGACACAAAATTTTCAATAAATTTTGTGCAAAAATATTATTTGAAATTAATTTTGTTTGTTACAGATTGTTAAATGAACTGAATGAGAAGAAACGTAGCTTCATCACGATGCTTCAACGCACGTATTATCACACACATTTGTGACCAAGAATATTTATAGTAAATATTGGTGAATAAAAAGAAAGTAGATGATATTCACTCACCATATCTTGTGTAATTGTGCAACTGTAATAAATGAATGTACTCACTGATCGTTGTATCAGCTAAAAACGCCTTCAGCTGTATCTGGAAAAATTAATAGGTAGATATTTTAATTATTATAAATTACCATGTACATTTTTTATACATGTTCATTATTATTTATTTTTATAATAAATTGTGTAATCATTATAAAATTATAATAATTATTTAATAAATATTTAAAAAATACAAATTCTAATTCTTATAAATGTCATCATAGTTATATACACATGTTTAAATTATAAATAAATAATTGTACTTACTAATTAAAGTATTGGTGTTTGCAGATTCTATGGATTTCCACCTTGTCCTGTTCCACGTAACGACTCCGTCAAACATTCGTATACCTTTCATTTGTCCTAATTACACAGAATATAAAATTCAATAGAAACTATACGGATTATGATAATAATTATTATTATAATAATTATTATTAAGATGTACATACACAAAACAAAAACGCAAAACATACAAGATTGCATTGCACAAACTCAAAGCAAACAAATAAACGATTACTGTCGCGCAAAGATTTTCAGGTATGGACACATATACAATCAATAATTACATTTTATTCGATTCAATTCCGATAAGCTAAATTTTCAATATGCTATCTAATAAAAAGTGGCTTTTCAATCTTCTTCAGCAAACAAAAAGAGATTATTATGTTTATAATATCAAAATATACTCGAATTATAACCTATCTAAGTTTATGATCAAGTAAAACAATCAAAACATTGTTAATCGTGAATATCCGCAGTATGTAAACACATTTCGACAATCGCCTGTTACTCTAATCAACATTCCCAACAAAAACTTACTAGTTAAAACTTTTGATAAATATTTGCTTGATAAAACTCACACTTTATACGACACAGTACACGACGTAGAATTTGCACTCTGCGTTTCGAACGCGCGATAATACGTTAGCGAAGATCTCTACTCTATCGGTCGAAAAGAACTCTACTTTATCAATTGTCACGCATGTTACCATACTGACTGCAATTAGTTAGTTTCTCGATGCGCCACTTCGATTCGGGTCGCATTGAGTGTAACGGTTTTGCGTGTTACATCAGTCGCGTTTATTCATTTGAAAAAAGTGTGAATTTTGTTGAGTAATTTCTTATCGGGAGTTTTAACAAGTGAATTTTTATCGGGAGTGTCGATTAAAGTGACGGGCGCATTATTTATCGCGAGTGTTTGCGAATAATAACGTTTCGGCAAATGTCTGGCGGGCGTATCGTGAATTCAAACAGGTTACAGTAGAGATGGTAGAAATAAAACGCGGACCGCACACACAATCGAGAATCGCGTATATGTGATGGGTTGCAGTTACGGTGAGTCTATTTCGATGCTATAGACACACGCAAAATGATCTCTACGTTATTCAACAAAGTCGAAGAATGATATACTCTATTTATTAGATATAGCGTGCTAAAAGTTCAGCTTGTTAGAATCGGATAAATACCCGTCTGCGCGCGTTCGTTGAAACAGTCATTCGATACAAGTACAATTGAATCGACCATCAAATGTGTAAAGTAGTAATATCACCTATAATTATATGCATGGCCGCGTTGTGATACTGAGTATGGTTTATACATACGCGTTTTTGTTTTGTGTACCATCGTGATTTCGCTATGTAAATTCGTGATTTTCGCGTTGTTTAAAAAGTGTAGTGAAGTGAAGTGAAGTGAATAGATTTTCGTCTGATAATATGTGTAACCAAGTGTGTTTCCGGAATTCACCGATCTCTGATACAACTGATACGAAGCAATCTGAAACGGAATTTGGAGCAAATCGGGCAAACTGCAATCTTGGCATCTTAGCTGGTGAGTATAATTATTTATTATTTAAAGAAAGAAGATCTAAAATGATGGAAAATGAAAGTTATAATTGTGATAATATCAATTTTAAAACTATATGATGCTTATATCACTTTAATGTACATGAATTTTGCAAATCATGTATATTACCGCACTTGGGCGATACAAGTGAAGTTGATACAAGTAAAGTTGCCGTCAGATGGCGTATGCTTTACGACGCCCTCGCGGCACCGTGACGTTTTTCTTTCCACTCTGAAACATAGTTCGGAGTGGCGCTCGTGTTAGTGCTGTGAAAGCTTCAAAACAAAATTTTGTTTGGTGACAAGTTTACACATTTTTGACTGAAATGATCGAGGAGCACGACGAACGCGAAACAATATGCGATTCTGTGGTAAGTACAATATTTGTGAATACGAGAACGCTGATAGATTATCCGGAAAAGTATGTGAAAAGCGAGTACACGTTTATAACGATATTATAACCTCACTTTTAGAATTCACTAGTTGAAGGCTGTCGTTTGCCGGTCCGAATGCATGGCACGGACGATTGGCGTAAGTAAATTGCACGTGTATTGTTTTACTAGCGTCTTTCAGAATGTTCTATTACCAAAAAACGTTATTTTTTTGTTTTGCAAGATTCTGAAACTATATATTATTATATATATCTATATATATGCACCATAATTACCTTGGTATAGTTGATGTTACTTTATTATAAAAGACAATATAAAAATAATTTGAGAAGTATTTTTTTATTTTCTCTACAGCACTTGCTGAAATCATTAGTGTCAAAGATGTACAAGATGTCAAATGTTATTACGTTCACTATGTGGATTGTAAGTAAAATGTTTAGCATTTAAGTATATGAATTTCAAGTATTGACATCATAAACATTAATTGTTCTATTTTAGTTAATAAGCGACTGGATGAATGGGTTACGGAAGATTCTTTGGATACTAGAAAGGTCCAATATCCCCGTCGTGATGGAACGACACCGGGAACTGGTGCAGCAACACCAAAAAAGCAGGCTGTTAGCAGGCCTCCTAGTCCTAGCAGCGTTAGTAATGAACCAGTTAACGGTTCCGCCGTGCTTCAAGCTGCACTGCAGAAGAAAATGTCTAGAAAAAGAAAAGCAACATTTTTAGAAAATGAGGATTCTCAAGATGGTCCGCCACAAACACCAGGTCCCAGGCCGACTGGTTCCCTAGTAGCTCATCATCATGACGATATAGTCACGAGAATGAAAAACATAGAATTAATCGAATTAGGTCGTCATAGAATAAAACCTTGGTATTTTAGCCCTTATCCACAAGAGATGGTGAATTTATCTTGTATATACATCTGTGAATTCTGTCTGAAGTACAGAAAGAGTCGAAAATGTTTGGAGAGGCACTTAATCAAATGTAATTTACGGCATCCGCCCGGAAACGAAATATACAGAAAAGGATCTATATCGTTTTTCGAGATTGACGGCCGCAAGAATAAGAATTACGCACAAAATCTTTGTTTACTGGCAAAACTATTTTTGGATCACAAGACTCTCTATTATGATACTGATCCCTTTTTGTTCTACGTAATGACGGACTTTGACAGTAGAGGGTTTCACATAGTCGGCTATTTTTCAAAAGAGAAGGAGTCAACCGAGGATCACAACGTAGCGTGTATTCTTACACTGCCACCATATCAGAGAAGAGGTTATGGCAAACTATTGATAGAATTTTCATACGAGTTGTCAAAATTTGAAGGAAAAACTGGCTCTCCGGAAAAGCCGCTGTCTGATTTGGGTTTGCTTTCGTACCGGAGCTACTGGGCACACACGATACTCGATATCCTTTTGAACATAAAGCCTGTAGTAGAAAACGAAAAACCACAGATAACAATAAGCGAGATTTCCGAGTTAACATCGATCAAGAAAGAAGATGTGATATCGACTCTGCAAAATTTGAATCTCATTAATTATTACAAGGGGCAATATATTGTAACATTAAATAGGTAAATTGATCGATTCAAGATGAATAGAAATGATGCAATATTTACTTGGATTTAGTCTTATTTTCATTGTGTCTTTATTTGCAGGGATATTATCGGACAACACGCAGCTGCAATGGAAAAAAGGCAGATTAGGATAGATCCTAAGTGTCTACATTGGACACCAAAAGATTGGAGTGTTAGAGCCAAATGGTGAAGTGCGACTCGAATTGACAATAAAACGGTATCGAGTTGTCTTAGAATTATTTTCAGAAATCCCGGAAGTGACAGTTAATGAGTGTACAAAATTGTACATATATATATATATATATATTAATTTGTGACCCTCCAATGGTCTAGCGTTTTAATAAGACTGTATCTGGCATTGTGTACGCTTTTCGCAATGCTCTAGAAACTCGTCGACGCACGCAGATCTCGTTTGTAGAGAACGCTAAAATAGTACTGTGCGAATGTTCGCGAATTTTACCTGAAAAGATATTTACTGTAATGAAGTATACCTTAGAATCAGACATAATGTTTTAATACGATGGTTTAGCATTTTTTTTAAAGATACACAAACGACCACTGTTATTTAGCAGTGATCAGATTTGTACAGATAACTTGTCGGTCTTGTATAATTGTAAATAAATGTGATTTTATAATATACTTACAATTCCTCCACGGCTCAAGCGTATTCAAAACATTTTATAGAAAAATATTTGTATAGGCTCAATATATACTCAGATCGCTGTTTGTAATTCAATTTTTAGTATACAGAGACAAATGAAAACGTGCATCGTATCTACCATGTGTATGTAAATATGTACACATCTTTTCACATTGTTATTTATTGTACATTCTCCCGATAGAATTGAGATAAACTTAGATAGTTACGAATATTACAAATTGCCATGCGAATACGTTATAATTACGTATTAACGTATTTACGTTATTAACGTTAATTACGTATTAACGTATTTGTGAAAATTTATACAAAGCGTACAAGCGACCTTATTCCAAGAACGATTTCTAGTTGTTAAAAATAACATTTTTAGACAAAGACGAGCTGAACACTAATGATGATGTTAAGAATAATATTATGCAAAAGCATAATTTCGAGTCATTAAAATTGAATTGGATTAATTTACTAAATTCCTAGTATATTTGGATTATTGAATGCCGTCCGGGATTTATTTTTCATTTATGGCTTTAGCAAATTTGTATATTTCTTATTTCATTGTGTAGTATTACATATAAATTTGTAGATGAAAAGCGTCCTCAATATAAATTGATATTGATTACATTTTGTTGTGTAGAAAAAATTATAGTTACCAATAAATTTCATTTCACTTTGCCAATTTTTTTTGTTATTTCAAAATAGAATATCTCATATTGAATATTGCATAGTTTTTTTTTTATATTCTCTATATGTTTCTTTTCTGTATACAAAGTTTTTTAACGAGAAAAATATTTTATTTTATAAAATTCTGAATGTTGTGTTTATGAAATTTGACAAGACATAAATTGTAGAAATATTGTTAGTCAACTTTTATTTTCAGTTAACCAAGTTAGAATACGATTTACTTGAATTTTACGACTAATACATACATTTTTATAGTAATAATTTTTTTATTTTACAAGATGACATTAAAATACTTTTCCCCGATCTGATTAAATGTTTGCGGCTTAAAAACTTAATGACAACTTGTCAATCAAAAATAAAGGTATAGCTATTAAAAAATTTTAGTTATTGACTTTTTTGTAATCATAATTATAACTGTACATATACTAGGTTATAATTATGATTACATATGTATATGTTATAACTGTACACAATAAGGAAGTTTGATAAGAAAAGAAAACTATTTTTGCGCTTCCTGCAAAGTGCAATAATGATCCACGCTAAATAAGACGTAGAGAAGAGAAATTCTCATTCTACGTGCAATTACATTCCATTACGCACTAACTTGATAAGGTTTACACGAACACACATGTAGAGAAGATCTAGCACAATACATTTTTATTGCCTATATTACATAATAGATCAGTCACGTTGTCATCTTTAAAAAATAGTTTGCTCGTACGAATATAAATTTACAATTTCACTTTCACAGATTCGCGACAGACTTTGTTTCGGTGAGCGAGGAGATAAAAGAAAACACTCTTTAGACACGACTTTAAATACAGCATCTTTTATGTATATATATATGTATATATATAGATATATTTTTTTTATATTCAACAGTAACATCACAGTAGCTTCATATACAATAAATCTTTGTTCATAATTTTCATCTGTCTTTTTGTATTCGTTACCACGTAAGCGCCACACGGCGAGTTCCTAAGATTCATCACGCGAACACGACGACAAGTGGGAAGGAAGAAACTCGTGTGTACACGCACTTTTCAATAATTATCAGGTCACAGTGATCTCATACCGATATGATCGCATGAAACTAGAAACGCTTTTTTTGATATTTCACGTAAATTCATTGATATCCGATAACCAGTCTATCATACGCAGTACTAACTTGGATCCACGTACACAACAATACGAGTATGATATATCAGGATAACAAATTATCAGTCGAATAATACATCATGGCGAAGCACGCGCACACACACACACACACACACACACACACACATACACAGACATATACACAAATATACAGACGATAAATCATTAATAGCGGAACAGATATTTCGCAAAACGAAGTAACATTGGGCTAATTGTAAACTAATATCGATCACTTGGAGATTTTCGTACAGAAAGGAATGTTCACAGAAAACGAGAACCACGACTTGTACTTTTGTTTATATTACTATGGATCCAGTGGAGTCGACATTGCTAACATTTTGCTTACTGGAGAAGTAAAGTTAGCACAAAAAAAGAATTTATTTTCTATTTAGGAGTGATTCTATCACATTTTATCTAAGCACCTCGCAAAAAGTTGAGGTCAAAATATTCTATGGAACTTTTAATATTATACAAGTGTGCGGAATTCAACTGAAAATTTATGATTCACCTATCGTCACAAATTGTGTCTCAGGACAAATTAATCTTAGGAAAAATTGTGTCGTAAAAAAAAAAAGTAGTGTAGTCGTAACTTCTCGTTCCTGCGCCTGTTTCACGACGTGCGTGCAATTGTGAGCGGACAATACATTTTCCTCTTAACAACAACGACAACAACAACAACAACGAGACGATGAAAAATACAATGGCAGCGGTATAATGTCGAGGAGGACAGCGAGTATTTAACAAGATTAGAATGACGACACATGCACGGCATCGCAACAATGCATTTATAGACTATCGCACGAATAACCAGATGCATTCCAGAGATTTCGAGAAGCGCTTAAGATTACGCACAACCCTCGTATATATCGCACGAAACGCAGCTCGTAATCGAGATTATTCTTAACCAAACGCACATTATCTTAATTTTAAGTAATACAGGAGCATGTCCATTTTTTGCATGTCATTATTACAAACTCCAGTGACTGCACATGCGGAGAGAGGAATCATTCAATTAATTTATTTATCATAATATACATTACACAAATAAAAACTGACGACCTACAATTATTTGAAAAATACTCCAATAGGATTTTGATTTGCTTGATTAGTAGGCCAACTAAAATCTCTCGAACATTATACAAGATACAACGGAATATTGTAACCGAAATCAGAACTGAGAAACTGATTAGGACCAGAAATTGATAAAAAAAAAAAAGGGAATTGAAAAAAGGGAACCAATTAAGACTCTTTGGTTTTAATTCTCTACGATTCCATTTGCCGGTGAATTACTTTCGTTACATAATCTTACGATCACTTTTCACCGTGTTACAAAATGTCACTTTTCACGACGCAATCTTTTTCCATCTTGTCAGAGGTCAGAAATCGACCATCCGTCTCAATGTGCGTCTAGAATTACTCTTGACTTACTCTACTCACTCGCCGGAGTCCGCTCACGTGGCGCACATTATATTTCGTTACAGTTTTTACTCGTCGCATTATATTACTTTCTCTCGCTCTCTCTTTCTCTCTCTCTCTCCCTCTTACTCTCTTCTTCTTTAGCGTGTGCACCTGTATGCCAGTGTGCGTGTGTTTATATTTTAATGTATATATGTATACGTATATATATATACATATATATATATATATATATGTATCTTTCTTATTCATTTTTGTGAATGCATGTACAGTTGAACAGTAGGCGGCAATGGCTGGACAGAATGGCGTTCGATGACATTTTTCTCAATTTTCTTTTTTGGGTGTTCTCGAAAGAGGGAGGGGGATTGTCATGCCTCGTGGCGCACGCGTATCCCCCTTTTTGCTTCGCATTTTGATCGACTAACGCCTGGACTGTCTTCAAGTACAGTAAAAAAAGTGTCGTTTTGTACATTAGCATACTCGCGGCGCGAGAGGAGGAAGAGTTATACACGACAGGCGTAAAGTTTGTACTGATTTATGGTATTTTTGAGCGAACTCGGGCGTAGGCTTAAAGCAGATCTTATCGCGTCTCAAGCAGAGATTACAGATGTATAATAAATCCGATATAATTTTAACGAGTTCAACCTTTGTTGAACGCTCAGATTATTTCCGCGTGCGTCTACAAATTTTAAATCTGAATTTATCTAAATTATATCGGCTTTACGGATATGTCATATACTGGGTAATCATAGCAAACGATTTCACACACAAATATAGACATTTACTAGTCGAATGTTTGCGGAATCAGCTGGAAAATATAATTCCTAATGATACGTAATTAATCGAGTGCGCGGATTGAATTGTTTAAAGCGCGGAATTATAGCACACGTCATATTACAAATATCGTTTTTAAATATGGCGTGTTTACTTTTCTTAATTTTATAAATATGTAAACTTTGGATTTATACATGTGATATTATAAGTTATTATAAAATCGTAATTATATTAATAAACGTAACAGATCTCAGTATTGCATGCAACCACATAACTGTTGTCTGCAAACTTTGAATTGAATACGCGCCGAGTTTCGCTCTGATTAATGTAACGCGCGATGAATGAGCTTACGACGCCTCGACATAGATTCGAGCACGTCATAAATACAATGACCAATCGAATACATTTCGATCACACACTAAACATATATGTTGACACACTGACGAAGTAGAATTTCGAGTTTTATCTGCTTTATGATTCGTTTTTTTTTTTTTTATTTTATCATGTATATCCTTCGTTTGCATCGCAAAATCCTACATAACTTTACAATAGAAAATCTTGCATTTTTACATATGCGATGGTGAACGAGACGAAGAAGTCTGTTTAAATTAAGCTTATTTTTCTGGAGATTCATGCTGTTAACAATCAATATCTCCAACAAATTGCTACTTAAATTAATTAGAAAAATAGCTGCTCTATAATTGCATTTGATATAATTACATTTCATTATTCTGTCACATGGAAATATTACAAAGAGCCTCTTTGCCTTGCATAAGGTGTTAATAACGAACCATGCAATACTCGAAACGAACAATCACATGAATCGATCTGGCATGCAACAATAATCGGTTTTCGTTAAATATTTCGAAACTCTACTTTCGTCCAGCCGCTTGCCTGAACAATAAGACACTTAACAGTTGGCTGCCTCCGCAGCGGGAGGAGACCGATTTTAACCCTCAACTGCTATGATTACATTTTGGATGAAATAACTATTACGGTGAGATCAATTTTGGACCTGATTAATAACTGATCGGAGTACAATTTTACCTTTCACCGTTACTGATCTATACATTGATGCCTTTATTTGACTTTTGCTATTACATTCACGATGAAGAGTGAAACATTAAATATTTAACAATAATTTTCAACAGTATTTAATCTATTAAATTATTAATAATAATTCTAAAACCCTTGCTGCAAGTAATTTCTTATTAAAATCTAGGAATTTTTACAAAATATCTAATTAGACAATATTTAAAGTATTATATAAAATTAACGCAAGTATCTCCGATACATGAAACATTTACACTAGGAAGAGAATTGAACTCACCGTAGTGGTTGAGGGTTAACGGCCTTTACCTTTATGCACGTTACATCGTAATATTACTTATTACGTATACAATAACATAATATACAGCGGGGGATCGGCGCTCGAAAACATTGTGTCGTAGTACGGGCGACCAATCGAGATCATGTAAAAATATTCCTTCCCTGAAATTCCGGGGAAGATCGATTTCAGAAAAGAATTTTCAGAAAAAAGCGATGTTCGTTCCGCATGTCAATGCGGATCGCGCTATTTCTTCCCCACTTTCCTCTTCCCCTTTCTATTTATTTATTTTCTTCTTTTGATATAGTTAGTTACTGAAGCGTTACTGGAACCAGGCCAGTCGAAATCTCGCTTGAGAGTCGCAAAAATTCGTGAAACCCGAACGAAAACTCTCGTTCTTCCGGAAATCCGTTCTCGCAATGGGGGAAGATCATCGATATGTCTCGTCTCTCCGTAGAACGGAAAGATCGGTAGTCCACGATCGTGCAATAAAAAATCGCGCGCATACAATCGAAGCGAGTGTCTCTCTGGAGACATCCGAACGGAAAAGAGGTACGCGCACTATCGCGCGATAGATTCTTTCTCCAGCCTGCCCCCGTGGATTTTAGAATCTCTGCCTTAGAGTATTTGAAGATATAAAATCTACGATAGAAAACAGAACAGACCTCGAATATATATCTTTTTTTTTTTTTGGTTTTTTCCCCACATTCAACATCGATTCGCTTGTCGTTATCGTTATTATATTATTTCTCATTATTACTATTATCATTATTAATTTCATTATTATTGTTGTTACTCATTGTTTAGCGTTTTATTCTTATCGATACGTATGTATATTATATATATATATATATATATATATATATATATATATATATATATATATATATCAGGAGTACAAATTAGTTTGGTCCGTTTTTCAAAAGATAGCTCTGGCTGTTGTGAATGGTTCATAGTGACAGCAGATTTTGGCGGTTTCAGAGAGGTTAGACATCTGCTAATAATATTCAGTTTATATCGCTTTGAGTTTCATACAAAAACCTTGATTTTTACTGTGTTCGAAATGTCGAATTTTGTGTTAACCAAGCAGCATTTGCGGGAGGTTTTAATTTTCTGCTTTAATTGGAAGAAAAGTGCAGCTGAAGCCCATCGAATGCTTGTCGAAGTTTATGGTGACACTGCTCCAACTGATAATTCATGTAGGGAATGGTTTCGACGTTTCAAGGATGGAGATTTCAGCGTTGAAGACAAGCCTCGCTCTGGACAGCCAAAAAAATTCGAAGACAAAGAATTAGAGGCATTACTCGAAGAAGATCAGAGTCAAACGCAAGAGGAGCTTGCAGGATCATTGAGAGTAACTCAACAAGCCGTTTCTGTACGATTGAGAGCCATGGGAATGATACAAAAACTAGGAAATTGGGTGCCTTATGAACTCAAACCGAGAGACGTTGAAAGGCGATTTTTCACTTGCGAGCTGCTGATTCAAAGGCAACAAAGAAAAGATTTTTTGCATCGGATTGTGACTGGAAATGAGAAGTGGATATTCTACGACAACCCCAAGAGGAAAAAATACTACGCTAAGCCCGGTCAATCGTTGCCATCGACCTCAACATCAACACCAAAGCCGAACATTCATGGTTCGAAGATCATGCTCTGTATCTGGTGGGATCAAAAGGGTGTTGTTTACTATGAGCTGCTGAAACCTGGCGATTCCATTATGGGCGATCGGTATCGGCTTCAATTGGTTCGTTTGAGCCGTGCACTGCGAGAAAAACGGCCGGAATACGAGCAAAGACATGATAAAGTTATTCTTCTTCATGACAACGCTCGGCCTCATGTCGCAAAAGTCGTAAAAAAATATTTGGAAACGCTCAAATGGGATGTTTTACCGCACCCGCCGTATTCTCTGGACATTGCTCCTTCTGATTACTGGTTGTTCCAAAAAATGCAGCACGATTTGGCAGGTCACCGGTTCACTTCTTTCGCAGAAATCGAAAATTGGCTCCAAACTTGGATCGCCTCCAAAGACGAGTCATTTTTTCGAGATGGAATTCGAAAATTGGTTGAGAGATGGGAAAAAGTAGTAGCCAGCGATGGACAATACTTTAATTAATCTGTTCATTCATTTTGTTTTGAAATAAATGCATTTTTGAACACAAAAAAACGGACCGAACTAATTTGTACTCCTGATATATATATATATATATATATATATATATATATATATATATATATATATATTTCTTTAAGCTTACGTAGTAATAAATCTTTTTCTTTTATGTTATTAGTCGTGTTATTAGTAGCGCTTTCTTTTATGATACAGATTGTCATATGTCGGCAATTTATTAAATGCCGCCGATATACGATACGCACGATGCGCGCCCTCAATCGAGAGTCTTTCTGGTCAACGACTGTCAAAGTCTTCTTTCGATCGCCCATTAATATCGTGTTTCAAATGGCGACATTGTCTTATCGTCTGGTTATTTTCGCTGCTTTCTTCTCTTCCCTTTCATTAACGCGGAAAGACAGGTGACAGTGTCATACGACGAATATTACGCAGATTTGCCTTCGTCATCGGCTCCTTTCATATCGGAGCATCCTTATTCTTATTACTTTATTCTTTAATTAATTACTTTGACTCTTTACCAACCAGATTTTATTTGCGCGAATCTCCTTGCGTTAACGGTACGAAAATTGTGCTTTTTCTCGCGCTCGTATTTCCGCGATTGTGCGGCTTCATCTACAATCGATACTTGACATTTACTTCCATCAATCACACGTTAAAATTATATTAATATATAGCAAATTCTCTGCATCGGAGATTGCCAACGCCTACTCATGAAACTTTAATATGAAATGTCGATCATATCGAAATTGCGTTTTCTATTTCATTTTCTTGTTTGATTCATCATTAGGTACTCGCTGCCTCGTAAGACCTTGGAAGAGCATCTTATTGGAAATTATTAATAATTCTAGTATTATCGTAGGTGGAATGATATTTTCCACTTTTATTTACTTCGAAATAAGAGAAAAAGGTTAAGCAATTAAATAAATTCGAAGATTACAAAATATATATCGTTATAAGACAAGTTTCACTAACATAAAAAATCCGAAAATAAGCATCGAAATTGCGATACGTTGCGTTTTCAGTTTTACCAACATAGGCCAATTTTTTTACAAGTTCGTGCTATTTGTCAAATAAGCAAATTGACACTCGAATAGGAAACTTCTGAATTTCTCAGACAAATTTTTGAAGGAATTTCTGAAATTATTCATCAAATGTCATACCTCGATCAGTAATCAGCCTTATATCACTATCCTCCCCAACGAATGATTTACCGTGATGCCGCAAGCAAAACGAGGATGGCAGCTTGAGACGCCACCAGACGCGATTGAATTATCGCGCGACTATCGAATAAAGTTTATGGAGCCGAGACTGCGTCTAAACTCGTTATTCGTCGAGTGGCTCGGCACAGAGCGACCTTATACGGTCTCAGAGCAATCTATCATAACTCCTGTCAGGCCTCGCAGTGTAATTATCGATTCCCACATATCGAATATCGCGACCGCGGCCAGATATTCTGATTACAGATCACTGCCGCTGCGAAAAGGTCACGTTTAATCGCGCACAATATCCGATGACATGTATGACACGGGCGCAGCAACATTTACGAAATTAAACTTCCTCGCTGTCGGAGAATTCGTCGGTCGAATCATATCTTCAGGTACATATCGTTCTTGCGGCACCTCTCATGTATTCCTTGACATTTACAGTCCGTAGTCCAAGCTCTCTTGATTCTGCACTTTCCTCTGATATGCCTCCAAATAGGTGTCGACGTTTCTGTATATGCCAGTGTTCGCTTGGTACATCAGAGTCTCGAGGATAGACTCGTTCTTTATGATTTTCGTCGGCAGCACGATCTAGAAAAATGAGAGAGCAATGTTTCCGTGTTTACGATAACGAAAAATATGATTTAAGTATCGTCTAAATTGCTATTTGTATTTATTAAATTTTTAATTAGGTTTAAATTATTATTCGGACAATTTATATAGTTTCTAGATAGTTTTTGTTTTTAATCTTTAATATCCAGTAAATGTTAGCAACGTTTGCTGTCTGCGATATTACCCATGTTTTTCTTTGCATCTTTATTTTTTCAATACGCACCCTAATTAGTTCGTTAGGTGTTATCCTATACAACTTGATATCCTTGCTGAGTCTCTCCATGATACACTTGAACTCCACTTTAGCGTCGAGCTTGCTCGATTTAGTTTTGATCCTGTGCTTCGCCCAACTTAACATCGCCTCGAATTTCTTGATTTCCGCCACCTCGAGGGTGTGACGGCTCATGATCATCTGCACCATCGACTCGCTCAGAGTGAGGAAGTCCGGGTTCTGGAAGAGCTGATAGACCCTCGTATCGACGAATGCGAAGATCATGTTGACTAGTTCCGCGGCGGAAGTGTAACGCCAGTAGTAATTCTCAAGTGCGCATAACATTACGCAGACAACCTCAATTCTGAGGAACTGCTTGGCGTGATGGAAGCAAGCCTGAAGGAGTTCCGGGAGATCGTAATGCTCCGCGGCGCATATCAGACCCGGTATATTGCTGCACGTGAGCGGGCAGGATCCGGTATGCAAATAATCCAGTAGAATTCGGAAAGTCTCCGGGTCGAACTCGATGATATCAAACTGAAAACATATATTTTTATTAATAAGAGATTAAAATCGCAGTCATAACGGGCATATTATTCTTAATATAATCTAATATTTTATATAGAATTATTATAATTACTCAGCAATGATTTAATATCAATCAGCAATTGTGAATTGAAAATGTAATGGACATATTAAGTGTTAGAACTTACTGTAAGGTAGAGAATAATGAAAAGAGCCAAGGGATTTAATCACGCAAGATATTAAATATTATGATTTTTTAATATAGCTGTGATATTGATTATACACTTCTCAGGATATTGCAGTTTTGTGCAATAACATGGTCTTTTTGAAAAGCTCTTTTTATATATATTTTTTTTTTATATCAAGATACGCGTCTGATATTGACGTTTCGCTTACCTCGGTTTGCGCTAGTTTCGCTCTATCTACTTTTTGCGCGTCCGCGCAAACGCTGAGTCTCGGCACCGCCAATGATTGGGCTGCTTTGTCCTTATCTTTCACTTCTTTATCTGAAAAGGAAATATTTAAATTAGATCCTTTTACGCTACTGCAAAGGAATACAAACTTACACAAAAAAGTATCTTTACGTTATTTTTAAATTAGAATTATTATTTTATTATTTTCCCATCGTTCACATAATTGTGCATTATATTTTAATATAAAATTAAACGAAATATGAACAAAAAGTACATAAACATAAGCTGTTGAATTTTTCTCGTAAGAATCGAGAACGTACTACTGCAATCTTGCGAGCTAGCCCATCGTTTGCGATCCTCGCTCTGCAGAGTGTTGCCACTGCTGTGTTTTCTGATGCTTCGTCCCCATCCCGCCGTGATCGTGCCCAGTCGTGAGAAGGCCCGCTTCACCATCGGCGATGAGGGCACGCTTTTGGGCCTAAACACATCAGAACCAGTATCTCACAGAAACCGCGGAGCGGCACCTCAAGGTATGGAGATGGAATTTACGGGCGTTTCACGCAGAGACCAGGATTAGTGTAAAGTGAAAAGGAGCCGGTTATAATTGATAGGAGGAAATATCGAAATGTAAAGTTACGAAACAAAAACGAGGCAACAACGAAAGCTTACTCTCCGAATTGATAATTTGTACGAAATCTCAACGTGCGTAGAATCGACACCACTTTGTGCATAATTATCGGATCCACAGCAGCGGCACAAGAAACCTTTTATCAAATTGTTCACACAATCGACAATTTGTTACATGAAATTTAGAATATAGAAAGACGACAGCAAACTGCACTGATACAAATTCATTGGTGATTACGTCACAATCAAAGTAAAGAAGGCATACTTGGTGATTTTCAACATTACTGATGGACAGAATAGAAAAACAAAATCGTAAGATACAGATTGTAAGACAGCACGCCGCATAAAAATACCAGCGAGAAGAATGACAGATCTCATTCGTAGAATTTTGTTGTTCGTGAAATATTTTTTCTTTTTTTCTGAGCGATCGAAGCAAGGCGAATCGGCCGTGAATCATATTGTCCAACAGAATATTGCAGGTGTTTCTTAGAGAAGAGCATGCCACATTGAGTCCAATATACGATACATGGTTTGATTAAATTTACAGCTCTTGCATATACGATAAATTAAGTATATATATATATAAATAAATAAAGAGTTACGAGATATAATCATGCGGTGCCGTGAGGATAGGAGACATGGATGTGCCGTGAAAAAATACATATATTACGATCCAATAACGATATAAATATGAAAGAAACATTCGACACTGAGAGATTCGCAGGCAATTAGTCTCACCCAATTTTTACTCTCGTTTTAGAGAAATCCAATTTCTATCTCACACAAAAATATCGCATAATCCACATTCTTGTCCAATCTTCGATCGACATTCTAACGAATCCGATTGCTCAACGTTCTACGCGAACGCCCTCAAGTCAGTTTTGCAACTTTGCAGATTCGTTTTATTTTCTTCAATTTGTTTAGCGAATTTAATTGCGAAGCTTACCAGTTTTTGTATTTCACTTTCCATCGCTTTAATGAGCGAACTTTGATATCAACAATTTTGAATTGGATTTACGAGATAAGTATTGTACTTTGGAATAACAACAATCTTGATTGTTAGAACGTACCTTGGACTTTCCATGTCGGGGACTTGAAGGAAGTTTGAGCTCTTCGGTTTCTGCGGGCTGAGCAGCGTCGGTACCGGTCTTGCGAGTAATTCAGCAACTGGTACTTGTGGGCTTCCGAAGCCCGCTTGAATCCCGTACAGCATTTCTTGAAACACTCTGTAGAGAACAAAATATCAATGAATAAATTTTCACGCGCGAATATATATTGAATACAAATAAATTTTTTTATACGCAAACAACTTTTGGATACTTTCGTTTAGAGCAGACACGTCTGTTATATCATTCACCAGCCGATCGTAATATAGATTCATTTATTCATTGAATTTCAAATTTCTATAGATTATTTCAGACTCATTAATTTGCAAATCACTAAGCTAATTAGAGAAAATATTTATCTCATCTCTCAATTCAAAACAAATGGACTATTAAATTATTGAGAAACATTTTTCTGTACTAATAAAAAGTAATCAATTCGTTATATTTTGACATAAAGTATCTTAGATTTTATTACAAAATGAGCAAATGCTCGGAATCTTTGAAAAAAAGAAAAAGATATTTATTAAAAGCTGTTACCTGCTTCTTACTGCTAGAATCGCTCTAACGCCGATGAATCTAACTTTTTGTTTTTGCTGTCCCGGCACGAGGAAAGACACATCGAACAAACTAGCGTTTAGTGTCACATTCGCTGAATTATTGAGGAACACTCGGGTGAAGTCCTTTGCGAGCTGATCGTAATCTTCAAATTGATCTCGTACCGAGTCCAGTAACGGCGAAGACGGTCTCATGTGTCCGATCGGTCGCCAAGAGCCTCGCCTAGAAATTTATGATCACAAATTCGGCTGAGCATATAATAATTGATCGGATACTTTATGATCGACGATGTAATTAATGAATAACATGCAAAAGCAATTAAATTGCTCATTTGTTAGATATCTACATTTTAATATTAAAGATATTTAACATCTCATACATTATGCAAGAAATATTATCATCACGAAAATTTCGCGAATACAGAATAGATTAATTCAACGCGAAGTAATTTCGTAATTATATTTTCATCGTGCTCTTTTACCGTGCAATCGTTTATTCGCGAATTTTTGAATATTATTTTTGCAACCGCGTCTCACCTGTACGGTTTCGGAATCTGTCCGGTTTCCGCGTGATTAGCGAGATTCGCCACGATGTCCTCCAGCATCTGACTTCTCGTGCGCTCCTGCATTCTCGCGAATTTCGGCGCGGAGTAACTCGCCCTCTCGCCGTTCACGATTTTCGTTAACATCCATTCTCGGAACATTGGACCTGTTGCGCCGCGAAATCCAATTCGATAGATAAGCCCAATGTAAGAGAAGTTTTAAGCTGACATTATTCCGAAGTAACCAGTCAACATAACAATTCCGATATTATTTACACTGCTTTATTTCCCGTAACTGACAATTAAAAGTTCGGTAATTGTAACATAACGCTGAAGTGAAAATTAGCAAAACATTAAATTCACGAAACTTTGTTACAAACGATCAGGATTCATAATGAAAGTTATAATATGTAATTATGCAAATTGTAATTATAAATTATTTAATATTCATAATGTCAATGATTAAATGTTAGATAAAGTAATGTCTGCTCTGGTATGAGAGAGAGAGAGAGAGAGAGAGAGAGAGGAAAAGTATTGAACGGCAGTGCAATAAATTTTTTTCAAAGCTCAACTTAAAACGCTGAGCGAAATTAACTCTCTTTTTAGTCGCGTTCTTTTTTTTTTGTATTTATTGCAAAATTGTAACCGCACCTTTCTCGAAAACACTTTGCTCCCATAGATACGGTTTGTAGGCCCCAACTTCGTCCCTTGTGACAACGGACACCTCGTATCTCGTGATTTTCCGCTTAATCCGTGGGCTCACTCGCACCAAGATAAATGTGTGCAAAAAGTGCGACTTGATGCAAGCTGGACTGAAGCTCGTATTGTCGGCTTCCAAAAATACGACGCACACTATATCGTTGCCAATGTGTCTTTTTCTCTGGAGCTGCGCGAGCAAACAAAGATTTTCGACTAAATTCCCGTGACACTTTTATCGTCTAAAATTCTTCTACTTTCGGGCAAAAAATAAAACTCAGATAACAATGCGAGTGAATTAATGACTCACTTTTTGAGGATCGTGTTTCTCATAAGGCAATAAGGTGGATACGTGGAACATTATCTCGATACCCCTCCAGTTGGTGTAGACAGAATATAGGCCCGTCAAATCGTGCACGGTGTCGAGACCGCCTTTGTACTTGTCGAAACCCTTCAGCCTAATTTTGTCGCCGAGAATCTGCAGGAATTCCTCGAAGAGCGGCGAGTTATCGTTGTTGTCGAGTATCTCCTCCTCGCTGTACTGACCTTCCTGGACATAAATCATCCCCACCTTCAACTCCGACTTGATAAAAACTTGATCGAGCTTCAAAAGCTCTTCGGGCGTGTCTGGCAATTGGCCCAAGATCAGCGGTGGATTGATGTTCACCTCCTTGCCGAGGCTACGTACAACTTCTTCTCGATTGTATCTGCAAAAAGTCTATCATATTTCACGTGTCCTCAAAAAAAAAAAAAAAATTGCTAATTGCAACATGTATTGTACTGACAATCTTAATCCATTAAACGCATTTGACTATATAAGAATAAATTTCTGAAATGATTGACGATGTGTTTCATCACTATAGTTCCATTAATTGAGGAAAATATTTGTGCGCAAATAGAATGTGACTCAGATAGTACCGATCAGCAAACACGCAGCTGGCGGGGATAAGGCCGTGGACCGTGTAACTGATCGCTCGAACCAGAATCCTGAACTGGTCCCGGCCGTTGAGCGTCTCCTGTTTGATGCTGAGTATCACCGGCCCCAGATCCTCGTCGTTCGTGAAGTAGTTCCAGTGCTCCGAGCCGTAGAAATACTTCTCGTAGGTCTCCTGCTCGACCGAGGTGAGCTCGAAGCCCTGATTCTTCTCCCATTGTTCCTCGATAGTGGTCTTCTTCCGCGGCACGTCGTCCGTGTCGACCTCGTTTTCCTCAAACAGGCAGAAGCTGTTATCTTTCCGCTTCAGCATCAACGAGCGCTCCTCCACCGTTTGCTCCTCCACCTGCTCGGGATCGGTAGCGTCGCGATCGCTCTCGCTCTCGTCCCAGATTGTGTCCGACGTGATCTGCTGCCGCGAGCATTCGATCCAGTAGCCGGGCGTCGGTATCAGGTTGTGCGGGAACTCTTGACAGAACTCATCTACGGGGAAATTTACTCTCAACTTACATTTTTACTTCAAATTTGTCTTTATAGATCGTTGTAGATTTTATCCTCTATAATAAGTAGTGACAAATAGTGAGCAAAGTGAATCTCTTAGAGGGAATACAATTAGAATGAAGACAATTAGAGTGAGTAAGACTGTTCCCGGCAAAGTTTTATCTTGATCGCGCTTTTGAAATGTTAAAGTTCCGTCGTTCAAACGAGAAATCGCTAAAGAGCATAATCATCAAGAAGTAATATCGCAGCGTAAAAGTTATTACATTGGCATGGTACACGTTGTACGTAAATGCAATAACCCTCGCCGTTTTCATCATGAAGCGCGCGCGGCCGTCGATCGAACAATTTCACTCAAAGCGAGATTAGCGCTAATTAATCCTGCTCGACTAGCGCTCTCCTCGGCGGAGCAAATTGGTGAACGATGGCGTCGACGGTGTCTTTGTTCTCCGGGGGGGGGGATTGCGAAAAGAACCGGACAGATCCTCGAGGCGAAAGGGGTTTGTTTGAAAATTAGAGGAACAAGGAGAACGAATTGAAGAGAGACAGAGAGTGATGGAGAGAGAAAGCGAGGAAATCGGACGGGGCAAATAGCATCCGAAGACAAGCACTCCGTCTGAAATCATTAAGAGAGGAATCCGATCCAACAAAATAGCGCCTCGAGGGAGAGTGAATCGACCGTAAGATAGAACTCAGCAACGGAGAATCTCGAAGAGATTCTCCCTCCGCAACATGGAACTCACGTCCACTTAAGCACGTATCGCCGGTAATATGTTTCTCTTCTTCTCCGCGCCCCTTCCCGCGCCGAGCGCCTCGTTTTATCAATCTTCGTCTTCCTTCCTGTCCGCCGCTCCTTTTCCCGGACGCGCGGCTGTCGACGATACCGCGGTCGATTCACTGTAAGGTAGAACACCAAGCTGTTTGCAAACAGGGCTTGGTATTCGAACTTAGAGTGAGCCGCCCGCGGTGGCCCTCCTCTTCTTCTCCCACGCTGCTGTGCGATTCGACCTAATTACTAGGCGTCCTTTGTCCCGCGTATAATGGCCGTCCATATCTCACCGGAAATCCAAATTTTCAACGCCAGTGGCTGAGGTTTCCTCGGGGACATTTTCGTCCTTCCCCGAAAGAGGCCGAGCTCCGACCATTTGCGCTACGACGCGAAAGATCTCGGTGCGCGCGTCGGAAGAAAAGATCATTTTTCGGCATATCGTAATCTTGACAATGGAAATTTAGGAAGCTAGCACGGAAGCTTTCGAAATATGTCCACGTGATAATCCAGCTAAAGAAACTCCGACGGCTGTTGTTCCTTCTGTTACGCGTATTTGTTTGCGGTCGCGCGTCTCCACTTACGTACGACTTACATTCTCTTCTCGAATTCGGCATCAAAAGGTAGCTTCGCACATATAATCGTGCGTAATCCAAGACGGGCGGAACCACCTGTAGCTTCGTCTCATACATATGTACTTGTGCAAAAGTCGGCAGCTTCGGTGCTCGCGCGACGCCGAGGTCGTTCGCGGATACCGTAGCGCAATGGTAAGAAAAGAGAGAGAAAGCGAGTGATCTCGACGATGACGAAAGAGCACTTACCGGAGCACGCCTGAGGTGGCAGCGGGAAGATCAGGGTGGTCGAGGACTTTCTTCTCGCAACTGCGCAGCCTAAACTTTGTGGCTTGAAGCTGCGCAACTGCTGCATGAAGTCCGAGCACTCCATCAGCGCCACGTCGGCAAAGTGCAGATCGCAAAGTATCTGATTCTTGAACCTGGGAGGTAGAACGACTCTTAAAATCGTTTGTACAAACGAGTGGTGCTTTAGAAGCGGCTGCTTTTCATCTCTTCGCCGAGATAGCATTTGTAACCGCGGCTTGAATATGCATGAGAGCGGCAATAATACCTTCGGCGTGAATAACAATGACATTTATATTCTTAGCATTTATTTGTAAAGACATGAACTCGTACGCGAAAGCAATACAAATGAATAATGATTGCAATTTATTTTTCTTCAACAGCGCGATAAAATTCTTTTTAATATCAAATTTGAAGTTGTCAAAGTTATGAATAACTGAATTGATATTTGCATTAAATAACGGATTGATCACACAAGATTACTCGAGCGGACAGGCCAGATTGTATCAGGGGATCAAAAATTTCTCCCATTGATGCGTTCCATTCCGATGTGATAAAAGCAGCAATCTTAAATCTTATCACGGATGAAAACAATCAAGAAGAATGAAGTTTCATGGGAGTTGCTTGATAAAATGTGAATCCGTCGTGGTGTCTCGACGACACGGCCGTTATTGGAACACGCCGACTCCCTTATCCCCTTTATCGTCTGCTATTATCGTGCGGATTTACGTGGTACCAATTAAGATCACGGACAACGGCCAAGATTTGTCAGAAATGTGGTAATCTGTATGAAAAAAAAAAAAGACATCCATTGCAATTTATTTCATTCTTGAGATATATCACGAAAGTCCGAAAGAAATGTTACGTATTTGTCTTAGAATTATATATAAATTTTTCTATTTTATATAACATTTGTGAACATTTGCGAAGAGGATTATTTATTTCTTAGAACTTTTAGTTCGTAGAAAACCTGCTAATGCGTAAGGAACCAAATTTCTTAACACATTTGTGTAAAATCCTCGTTAAAGCTCACCGATATTTTGCGAGTATTCAACACAATCGAGTGTCGCGGACACAAATCATTGAAAATATTTCCTAAGCTCTCTCTCTTCATCTGACACTTCTATTTATATTTTCTCCGGCGACAGGCCGCGGCCCCGTTCACATAATACAGTGACGCATTAGCGACCTGCATAAAGGTTGTAAAACGGCCGGTAATCGCATAACGTTACATTAAAATGTCCATTCCAATTCAGCCTGCATCTGACAGGATTCCGCACGCTATTTCCACGGCCAGCCCTGTCCGTGCGTCGGAATAATAAATATTTTTCGATAAACTCTCGCGCTCTCGCTGGAGGAAGCTCGTCGAAGGATGATATTATGACGTATTATGACACGGCGTTTTTAACGATGGCTGGGCGATAACGCGCGCCATAACGTTCGCTGAATCGCAAATGGGCTCCTCTGTATCGGTTGCTACGGTATGGAAGGATATCGTTCGTCCTTTTATCCGGGGAGGGGAACCACGTTAAAATCGCCGATTGAACTCTCGTCGCACGTGACCCGCGATTGAACGAAGCGAGGGGGATGGCTTTCCGATCGACTGAGCCCGGCGATCATCCCCCCAGTATATAAAGGCTGTGACGTATACGAAACGTTCTCAAATGGGAAACGCGATGGATAGCCCGTGCGTTCATTTAAAGACTGAATTTTACCGGCGGCATAAATTCAGCCGAACGCGCGAGCGTGCGAAAACGCGATATTTGCGCGAACCGGAGACGGCATTCCGATTGGTTGAGCAGCGCTCGCACTCTTAACAAAACCAAAATAATTTTCTCTGTGAGGTGTTCGATAGCGCATTCATCTCGTTGAATTATTTCTGATCGCGACGATCAGATTAATCGAGTTCGTCGGACGGACGCTCGTGACTTTGCCGTTTGATTGTCCACCGTGTCGGATTTGTCGGACTCGAAGTTACCGTGCTTGTCGCGGAAAAGTAGTAAAAGTCAGACGGCGACGTGATGTATAGACAACGAAAAAAGAGCCTTTCCCTGTCGCGATCTATTGACGCCTTTCTCACCTCGCCGGACAAAGTGTTAAATCACGAACGGAATATCTGTCCGCTTGTGACGGCGCATTTCAAAAGCGCAGTTCCGTGATGACTCTTTGGCTGACTGAGCTTCTCATATTATACAAAAGGTGTTATATATATCCCGCGCACTTTATTTCACTTGTGGATCACTGCGGATCGTTTATAAAATTGTAAACTAAAAAAGTTTGTAATAATTATCAAAGAAAGAGATGCATTTTTATATAGGTATTTTTATATAGGTATTATATGATGATAATAAAAATAGAGTCACTCGAATTCTGAAAATTGAATTAAGCAATTGCATTTTATTTATTTATTTATTTCACTTTATACTCTATACGTTTGTGACTACTGAAATGCAGATCGAACGATATTTCGCTCGCATCTATTTTATCATACATATTCCGAATATGCGGCATCCAGTCTCGGAGACTGAAATATCCTGAGAATTCAGCGTCACCGGGTCGTCGATGTCGTAGATCTCGTTTCATATGCGTTCATTTTTTTTTTTTTTTTTTTTTTTGAAAAATATGAGGGGAGATATAGAGAGCGAAATTATGGAGCAAATAGCATAGACAGGCTCTTGTCTAATACTGTACCGCGCCGGTTATTCACGTTCCTCTTCGGCAAACGGTGTTAAATTGCGGATGAAAATTATAGAGTGCGTAATAGCATTGCGCAAATGACGTTGCCGGCGATAAAACTGCTCGCTTTATTGTATGATTAAGCGTTTTTCTGCGAACAATAGGGATTTCAAAATAGATAGATACAAAATGCAAAATGCATTTGTGCCCAGCCGATGTTCGTTTTACAGGTGTGTTTTTGTACGCTGCTAAATGCAGATTGTGTGAAATCAGAGCGGAGATAGTAAAAATTAATAAATCAACTCGCAAATAATGAATGATAATCTGAACGAAAATCGCAATTTGTGATTCAGCATTTTTCTGCCAATTTCCGCAGCATGCATTACCTTTCTACGCACAATGATGGACCAATATAAAATGTGATTTTCTGCAATGCAAGCACTTAAAGCAATGTAAAATTTCCCAAAAATCTGCGTATGCAAAAAGAAAAGATTTATCTTTTAAAAAATTATTTCTGTACAAAGCAAATTTTCGAAACGGTATTTGATTAATGGCCGCAGCACAGTTGCGTTAAAAGTCTCGACGAGATGAGGATGCCATAAAACGAGTGCAATAATGAAAAATAAAGAAACGTGTTTCCACACTAATGAGGCATAATTAGATGGATTACGACAATACTGATTAAACGTGATATCGTTTCACGGATTCGCTCGAAATATAAACCGCACCGAGAGAAACGTGGTTTCATCGTACTCACCGTCTCGCTCGCTTTTGATTGGGTCCCGTGAGATTCAGGCCGCAGCTGTTACATTTTAGGCACTCCTCGTGATAGTGGTTGTTGTCGTATAACGGCGACGGTTCTTGAAACAATAAGCACAGAGATAGACGGAGATCTTGGCACTGCTCCATGTTGCATAATACGTGACAAGTATTTGTAGACCGCGCTTATAAATTTCAAAACGAGAAAAAAGTCCACGAGTCTTGAAATTTTTCTTCCCTCTTTAATTATAATTAATAAAATATAGCTGCATTTTCCAAATGTCCTGCATATAGGGTGGACTTTTTTTCCGAGTATATTTTAGTAATAATTAAAGAGCGAGATAATTAAAAAGATAAACGTTTCGCTACACGTCCATATGGATTTTTTTCTCGCTTTTACATTCTTCATTCTACTTTCCGCACATTACGTAACACCCTCTTTCTCGTTATCGCCATTAAAACCACCGGAGTGTCCGGGAAAACTTGTCCATCATCCTGTTCCATTTGCACTATTTTTCTACCTCCGTATTTTCCAATCCCCCCTCTCGCTCTCGTGTCCTTACTTAACTACCCTTCCGCGAGGTCGTGTCGGGCTGAGCTGGGGTGTGGTCGCCGCTCTCGTGACACCGCACCACACCGCACACCAATACGTCGGAGGCCGTAAAGAATTCCAGCGCGTGCCGGGCATGGAATTTTGATATCGAGAGGAAAACGGGCGTCGCGATGCCGCCGCCGCGCCGCACCGCGCTGGGTTTCGTCGGGAAGCAGGGATGGCGAGGTGTTCGTGATCGCCGCGATACGTAATAATTGCACGCATGCACGCACGCATATCCGTCAACGAAGGCTCATACATGCATATTGTGTACTGGGTGTCTCGTAATTCCAATATTAACCGAGCTGCTCCAAATTGATAATATTCTATTAACATAATAATTCTTATTTTTAATTCAAAATTTGGCAAAATTAAAGATGCAAACTTAAGATTGACTTAAGGCAGCGTAAAAATAAAAATAATACGATATGATGGTATGAGAAGTTTAAAAATATGACAAAAGTACAAAGTTTTTATTTCTGCTTTAATGCTACTTTTCTAACGTATATTTCTCACGAAGATAGAGAATATTCGTGATATGAAACAAACTGGAACAATAAAATGTTAAATTATAGCAGCAGATATAGAATGACGTGTTTTTCGAAATATCTTGGAACGAATCATGGATAAATATCCATATAATGGGTTTAACCTAGAATCGTTTCAGGAAACAGATCATCTAAAAGCTGTTCCGGGAAGTTGCGGAACAACGTCTGCACAATAACATCCTTTCTCCGCTATCCGGTGCACAAAGTGCAGATATGCTGACTTGGAACTTCTTGTTAAACTTAAGTTGTCAGAAAGTTATATATAATATATAATGTTTATTATTACGTTTTAATAATGACGACGTATGTTTCTCGAATAGAAATAGCAAATTCTCGCTTCCGGTAATTGAAATTACCGAACAAACGAAAATTGCAATAGTTTCTATACACGCAAGATAATTATTTTAAATTAAATGAGAACGAATGTTTGAGCTCGCGTAACAATCAAATTTGGCGTAGTTTCAGTAAGAATAATATTTTGCACAATTTGAGATGTAATAATATTTTTTTTTAGATTGCTTATTCTTCTCCGCGCATTACATTCTCCTATTTTACATTTAAATATAATATTACAATAGAGATGCTATTTATATTGTTTCCATTTGCAAATATGCATATTTTGCACTGTGTGTGTATATATATATATATATATATATATATGCATATTTTAACTGTATATTTTAAATTTTAACTCTGTGCGTGGGCGGTGTGTGTGGAGCAACTTTATATATTTTTTTATTTTGATGATTTTTTTTAAATATAAGGTGTAAAAAGAGTTAAATCTCTACGCAAAGTTGTATGTAAATGTTTTCAACAATATATTTAACGCGCAGAAATACGACTCTATCAAACGAAGCGTATTCCGAACGGAGCAGAATTGCACGGAATACATTATTAATATTTATATACCGTTGAGAAAAGTTTAGAAGACTCCGATGAATCTGAAATATAAAGTAGCTACGTCGCAGCAATCCTGTTACAAGTTTTCGCGGACCGTAATATATATCGTGCAAAATATCCAGATGACGAACGAAATTATTCGTGGCGCAACTGTGGCACGTGATATGACATAAGATTACATTAGATGGTATATTGCAGTGTTGCCCAACCTTTTTGTACATGTGAGTTGCTTTTATTTAATAGAGCAAGCTCGCAATCTACTTATGTATGGAAGAAAAAATATAAAATTAGAATGTGACGTATGTTTCAACGTATGTTAAACATATCATGAAGCAAACTAAGCATCAAAATATAAACTAATTAATTAACAAGGAACAAAATAAATATTAAAATTAGAAACATAAATTTTATAAAGAAATAAAACAAAGGAAAAATCAAAATGTGAGGGAGATCTATTAAAAAAATACGTCGCGATCGATCGCGATTGACTGGTTGGGCATCCCTGATATATTGCTTCCACCAAATGTATAATTTTTTCCCTCGATTTACTGTCTGATTTATATTATATATTGAATATTTTATAATCTCTTTCTTCGATTTGAAGAATGAAAACAAATATTGTGCATGATTGTTGCATGATTTTTTATTCTAAATCGTATTTAATATATTTTTGTTTTATATTGTTTTCTAAAAGTTTTATTTTGCTCTATGCGTATCTGGTTATGCAAACTATATTATTTATTTTTTGAATTGCATTAGTGTTAAACGAAATTCAACACGCCTAAGAAATTCTATAAAGCATTATTATTGCTTAATCAATAATAATAATTAATTATTACTTAACCATGTACTAAATGTACGTATAACATTAATAACACACATCGATTTTTTGATCGCGTTTTGATATTGTTAAAAAGTAATCTAAACTATGTATGACTTTTAGTCAGAAAATAGATTTTGCATTGAAGAGTGAAACATCAAAGTGGTCTTTCGCAAAATGCAGAGCAAAAACATGCGCATTGTGACTTGAATTGACGAGATAAAATCGTGTAGGGCCGCAAGCAAAACTGCGGGAAATGTCAATTAACCCGCTACGTACAGTTTACACGTGGCGATATATTTTTCAACGCCCGCGTCACAACAGCATAGTTTGCACATACCCTTTCGAGTTTTGAGTTTTTTTTTTTTATCTCGAAACGTGGCGCGATGCAAATCTCGACTGAAATATGCAGGAGCTGAATTAAATTCTAACGAGCGCAATTCACCTGTCGCCAAGGTGGAACGTGTGTCCCGCCTCGATCTTAGGTAAAGATTCGGAAAGTAGGAAACGATAAAGAGTCTACCTCTACACGTGTTACCGTGGCCTTTTTAATCTCGCGCCCACGACGATCGCATTATACTTAAGATAACCGTCTTTTTATTTATACATCCGCTAGGCGACAAAATAGGAGCGTATTAGAAAATGTCAAGGAACGTGGAATATGTAATCAACACGCTATAGATAAAAAAAAGTCGCGGCGCTTCTACTTTCGATCGCGATGTCAATAAAATATATCTGATAGTGTTGAAAGATGACGAATAAAATATTAGAGAAAGGTGAAATAATAGATAAAGGTGATGAAGTGGAACTGAGACTGCACCTTGCAACGATAACCACTGGCACCGAAAATATTTGAAAATATTACTCGAGTCGTATGTTTGTTATGCCGGACAGGTTTTAGTAACGAGAAAAAAGTAATAGCGTGCACGCACGAACGAGGTGATATCGACGCAAGCCTTTATCAGTACTTTAACCCCGTATGATGCCGTGGCTCTCTTTATTCATGAGAAAATAGATGATTGCAGCGCGAGAGAATGAAAATATGAAAAACAAACGTAATTTAGAGGAAGGGCGATTTAATGCAATATAATTTACATAACCCAGTATCGGGTTTCGCAAAATAAGTAACTCGATTTTTAAAAAATATCGCGGAAAAGGGAAATTTGTAATTACGAAAGAAGCTCTGCAATTTTGCGCGGTAGCGGTTATTGCATCTCCGAACGATTTTTCACCGCAGTCTCATCTTAATTTCCTTTATGATGAACTTTTGTCGCGACAATCTTCCGCGTTATCTTACGACTTCCAATGGGACTCCTGTTAGAGCGCTAGATTGCATCGCCCTCTTGCCACTCCTAATTAATTAATTCCTCGCTGTCTGCCGACCGCGTTACTCCCGTTTCCACCGACGAATGCAATCTCGCGCGTATACGACGCCTTCCGTGGAGCATCTACCGCAAATGAAATTTTCGAGCGTTCCCCAAGAAAAAGAGAAAGCGTACAAGCATGTAATATCGCGCGCTCACGCCCGACGCTTCGTGTTACCTCGATAGCTTACTTTTATCGACGTTCCGTCGTCTTCGTCACGGCGTGCGTAGACCAGGTGATTTGTCCGGCACTAGTTTACAGCGTTTACGTTTGGTCGCAATTAGTAAAAAGAAAACTTGACACATACAGCGCGAAATCGAATTTAGCACGAACTCCGAGAGCGAGTTTTGTTGTCTCGTCGGTCGAAGCAACTCGCTTGATTCGCATGTAAAACGCAATTACACACACGTGCCGAGTACGTAATGCAATTGTATCCGGTAACTCAGTATATGACGCCTTTAGGCGACGGCGTTTGTCGCGAAAAGTTATTGGAGCAAAATACAACACTTTTAAACATTTCGTAATATTGTATGTGACTTTGATATTAAGTTATTACGAGAAGAAAAATGTTTATAGATGAAATTGAAAATGGAATTAATTATTGTTCGGACAATTACGCCGTTTCTCCAATGTTATCGCGCTTGTATTTATAATAACATTATTGAGACAAACAATTAACGAGAACTACATATATAACCGCAGTTAACACGCTTTAACCTTTCCAGTCCAGCGAATTCAATTGAAATCGTATATAGAGGATGTATCAGATTCTCTGCGCATTTCCTTCTATTTGTGGACTCTGTGGCCAATTGGGAACCAATCTTTGTTCGACAAAAATGTCGAAGCATCAGTAGCTGTCGTGTTTGAAGAAATTGAAATATTAAAGTGCAAGGAATCTAATACATTCTGTGTATATTACGTTTGTCGCAGATAAATACGTGCTAAAATATTTTTTGATCTTATCATTAATTTCAAATATTTTTGCGAATTATTTTTAGGGCAAATAAAATAGCGCATGTGAGCTATAAATAAATATTATTTTAATTCAAATCAGAGAATTAATGAAAGATGATATTAATTTGGAGGTTGTTAATATAATAAAATGATAGCGCAAACTCTCCAACAACACAAACCAAATTTCCTGATTAATTTTCCGGACTGTATTACGATAGTTAGGCCGGTGATATCGACATCGGATCATTTATAGACTTTTCCGGTACGAATACATACATGATACGCGTTAGATGAGAATTAAGCCAAGTTTCCGTGGTCCACTCTTAATGATCATCCGATATGAATTCATTGGAAGCGAGCAAAAAATGAATTCTATGCTCGACGTTGGCACAAAAATAATTATCCATGCTGGAAGATGAAAGAGGCATTAACAATTTCGCCAAGCACTCAGGAAATTTTGCATCCCGCGGGAACATTTTGCCAGATGATTTATGATTAGATTATACACACGCAGAGTATGTCCCATGAATCACGAAATTGAATTTTAATGACAGATGCTTTTGCTAATTCGAAGAATCGAGTTTTCCTTAAATGGCGCCAATAATTTTCGAGTTACGAACGACCAAGAACGGGGAGCTTTTAGTGAACTCAGCTTGTCGATAGTTCACTTCCGATTCATTCACTTGGGACGATTTACCCAGGACGATCGTCCGGAGCGAACCGCGTAAATTCGGCCTTAGCAATGAACGCGGTCTTGTCGTCGAGAATTGATGACCGAGGAGAGCACGGCCTCGGTCGGTCGCTCGGCAGAATTTATCGAAACCAATGAAATTCCCGGGAGTCCTCCGGGGAGAGAGAGAGAGAGAGAGAGAGAGAGAGAGAGAGAGAGAGAGAGAGAGAGAGAGAGAGAGAGAGAGAGAGAGAGAGAGAGAGAGTGGCGATTACCAGCGGTCGCCACCGATGGAAATAATAATTACATCTCGCCCAATTATTGCATCCGGGATTTTTCCGCGAATTGCATTGTACGGCAGAATTAAACTCACATATACATGTTCTTTTACATTTTTTCAAATTATGAATCTGCACGAGTTCATCTGTACTCCGAGAATAACTTGTATATCACTGGAGAATATTTTACGCAGATTTATATTCATATTTTTAGGCATAAAAAGAGGGAAATTTTAGAGAATTTTTTTAAATGTTAGCTTGCCGAAAAAATTTCTATATTTTTTCGTAAATCACAAGAAAGATTTTTACGCTTACTCTTTTTACGCCACTCTACATATCACATATCACTATATATAAAACTTTCCAGTTTACTCGTACAGATTTGTTCGTCCGAATAAAATTGCGAAGAAAGAGCGCGCTGGAGCACGTGTGACGGGATCTTAATCACAATGTACGCGGTCGTGAGTAAAGTGCCGATTATTTGCACTCGTGTGTGCCAATCGGAATTCCTCTTTAATCCGCGAGCATGCCGCGCCCATCGCGCGTCAATACGAATAAACGAATAATTGATTTGCGATTGGCGCGAGCACAGTTGGAGGCGGATTAGAACTCAATGAATCCTTGATAAACGCACATGCGGGAGCGAGCATGAGCAGCGGCCGCGATTGATCGACGCGCGATTGATACCGAGATGAGATTTACGGCTGGCAGCGCCCTAAGCATCTTCCCGCTTTGATTCTGATTCGAATCGATCTTTGCTCTCGATCCCAAACTCAACGAGGATACTTTGCATCTTCTCTAACGTTTGCGGCGCTACATTTTTATTATTAATCCGAGAATGGCAACGCGCGAATGTATCCATTACCATTGGTTAACTATTTACGTGATGCCTAGTATCAAGAGATTTATGTAACCATTACGCGGAACCAGGTAAAACACAATATAATATGAATTATTGATAACAATGGATGCGAGCCTCATTAATAATAGCTATGACGTTAATCGTTTTAGCATTAAATAAGCAAAACACATAATAGAAATCAGAATTATTCATACATGACGCGTGCGAAATGTTTTCAAGTAATAAATACCTTCGACATTTAAACTTTGTTTCTTTAGATTTGCGGAAAAAAAATAAAACTTACGAAGATACTCCGTTATCAATAGCTACGACAATACGGTACGAGGCCGCTTCTTATTTTTATTATCCTATTATCGAAACAGATTTATTAGCCTTGTTGTTAACGCGTTCGCTGCGCTGAAAGCGCCCTTTCAGAGCTGAAAAATAGGTAAAGGACGAATCCCGCCGAGGGCACGGCTACAGTAAGTCGGCAAGTTTTTTACGAGTATCTCGCGTGTTACGGCGGATTAATATTTTTCGATTAGAAGTCCATTACGAGCGCGTTGCGCGACGAATAAATGAAGAATAATGCGATCAGATTCAATGCTTCGATTGGAAATCGCCATTTCGGATGCATGATAATTCCTCCTTTCGCCAACTTCTTTATTCGTCGTCCTCTCCATCTTTGAGTCGCGTGCGAAACAGTCGATTGTATTCCATCTCACGTTTACACGCAGCCGAAGAGAACGAAATGGTCGTATAAAATGATTTTTTATTTTGCTGCGCAGCGAAACGGCGGTAGCGGTTTTAATGCCTATCTACTCCACAGGGATGGTCCCAAAAGAGCGATATAAGAAAAAGGCAGACAGCAGCTACAATATTTCATTGGCAAACACACAAAGCACGGTCTAAAATAAAATGTACAAGAAAAAAGATTCTAGAAATGGAATTCTGCAAAAAATTATTTAGAATTTTGGCATCAAAATAACTTTATAAATTATTCCAGCTTTATTGTGAATTTACTTTTTCACAATAGAGCGTTCTGACATTTACAATATTTTCATTGTAAATAGTCTTTCGGTATTTTTCAACAAAAAGCTACTTGTTACCCAACATTTTCGCCGCGCTAATTCTATTTTAAAGGACACCTGCGCCCACGGCAAATTTGATTCTACTCTATTGGGACGTAAAGTAAACATTCTGCATCCGTCTCGCGGCAAAATAATCGAAAATGGGATGAGCGAAAGAAAGGGGACGTAGGTACTCAGTGTAAAAGGCGTGCGCGCGCGCGCGTCTCTCACCTTGTTATTCCCTCCTATAGCGGGGGACACGAAACATACGAGAGCAATTTCGAAATGGAACGCAGTCGCGCGACCAGAAGACCAGGAGACCAAGCCGATCTGGAAAATTACATTTGCCGGCGACGCGCGAATTACGGACAATTTGTTCGTAGACCCCGCTGCCCTGAAATGTGCATCCACTGAATTACGCGAGCGCTGGACGGGAGTTTCGAAGATAAGGAAAGCATAATTAAGGCAGCGCGATGAAATAAAAAGCAACCATAAAGGTGGAAGTTATCGAGGCGAAAAACTTCGGCGTTGCGACCGAAGATAAGGAAGAATCTAATAAGCTACAGATCGATGAATATTGGGAGGCACGGTGTACGCAATAAATTCTAATTGCTGCTTCAGTCAACGAAAAAAATTGAGCTAAAGTATAAAGGGTCGAGAAGAATTTTACATTTTCGTTGTGTAATAAAAGAATTACGGCGCGCATGAATGAACAGTTCATTTCCGCGAGAATTATTTTCCATATTATTTTATACCCTTTTTTTTACAGTTTAAATGTTTTGATTTTGTGGAGACCGGCTCAGAGTTATTGAAAAGGTTCTATTTGGACAGAGTTAATTGTATAACATGGGCCGACATGGTCACTCTATTACATTTACCTCATATTCCATAATTGTCTCTAATTAAATCGTCATCGATGGGCACCGTTCGATCGGCTAATTTAAAAGCGCACTTGTGAATATGCACGCGCCAATATACATACTTAATATTATCTGTACGAGAAAAGAGCCGATTGCAGAACAGGGGCGATACAGTTGCGCGCGTTCATCATTAATTAGATATTCAATAACGTTCGTAAATTAAATTATTACTAATGGGCTCGATCTAATTGCTTGTTTCAAAAGTGCTTTTGAGTATGATAAATCAGTTAACTGTACACCTGCGGATTCTCAGAATTTCCATTGTAAATTCTCAGCGACGAAAAATAACATCTCTTTTAGCGAAAAAAAAAAAAAAAAGAGTATCAGCTTCCAATAATCTTCTTTGGAACTGTCCGTCTGAACTGCATAGATTTCTTCTCGATATTAATGACGCGCAACACTTCGTGAAACTTGCTCGCGAGTTGAGGTAAAAGTTGTCAGCGTTTCGAATCTCTAATATGCCGGGGAGATGTAAGAAACGCGTCGTGACGACTACCGACCGGCCGAGTTAACTCAAGTTTCTTATAACGATCATGCCTTTGCCGGCAGCGGTGAAGCAAAGTTCACAAAAATTATTCACCTTTTATAATTCCAACGCAAACCTCGTTGAAAGAAGGAAAAACGGCGTGTTTAAACGGTTAATCGCCGTGATTAGAATAGTAATTAAATTAATGAAAGTCCGTTGTTAATGTACTGGCCGCGAAAACCACCCACAGTTAATTAAGCAATGGAATTCGTTCAATTTACGAGGCTTCAAACGGATCAGCATTTCAATCTCGGCGAGAGATGAAAAAGAAGTAACATTATGCAACATTAACGGACGAGCGACGATAAAAGTATTATTTTTGTAATTGATTCCAACACATGCAACTTCAATGGCGCGTATTAAGCACGCTCCGTCATAAAAGCGCTGTAACGAGAGACGCTTCTCTGCCCAACTGATCATGTACGTCGTAAAATCAGCAATGAAAATATTTATCACCGCCAACATCGTCGAGAGACACAATTATCTCGCGTCTTAACTTTTCGAACACACCATAAGCTCGGCGAAATTACCGTTCCGAATTTAAATGTGACGCATTAAATGCGATGTCCATATCGCGGATCCATAAAAGAACGATAGCATTACGGGTAAAATGTGATTAATTGCCTTGTAAATATCCTCGTACAACGTGATGGGAAATAAAATTGAAATAAAATTGAATATCATACTTTAGAGAACTCGCAATTTTAATTACAATTATCATATTAAGTTTTAAATATATTAGAGCAATTCAGGTCGTCTCTATTGATTTAATGAAGCTCTAATTAGGAAATTTCGACACGACGCGTAGAAATTCGTAGTCTAAATTGGTGACTGACCACAGACTAGTATAATTCATATTGACTTATTAATCTCAAGCATTGTGGAGAACACGACACGTTACAAACTACAATGTGACACGCGATAAGCTTCACTCTAACTTCTCCATTAACATTTAGCATGACACACGTATCATTTACTTACATTACTTTACTGTCTATTAAATAAAGTGAACATTTTAATGTTATGAGCTGCATTTGTGCAAAAAAAATGTTATAAATTATTACATTGTTAGTCATCAAATTTCGTATTATTTTATACATAATTTAGATATCATATTTGTACACGAGATAAATTTCTTTTTTAGACAGAAATCTTAATGTAAAGTTTATATCTAATTTTTAAATATTAAAAACGTCGTGAAAAAAAGTAGCATTAATCTTCATATGGAATATTTTAAATTGCATGTGAAAGATTTTTACGTGTCAATAATCGCAGCAATATATTGTACAACCGAATGGGTATTCATGTTAAAAATGTATTCTACAGTGACGAATCGAATCCATTAAAATCCAATAGAAAACTGAATATACATTATGAACCATTGAAAGAAAACCACAATGCTTGTTCGAAAAACCTATGGAACGTCGCTAGACAACATTTTCCTATCAATCAAACAAATTAAAATGCGCAATAAAGATGAGGATCTATATTTTAGAGATATACCGTATACAAACGGGTCATACCTGTGGATCGTCACATCAATCGATTTCGCGATAGTTTCCAGTGTCATGACCGCGTCTACGGGAAAACAGCAGAGTCCTCGATCGCCAGGACGAGTCCTTCTCGACATCACTCGCGAGCTTCGCATCGCACAACCGATCGCAATCGGCACACTGACGAATCGCGCGGCGCGACTATCGAACGATCGACATGAGCGTGTCAAGGACGTCCGGAGACGTCCGCCGCCGCCTTGAAGGTCACGGAAGGACCTTTCGAGGCGCGTGACGACGGGACGAGCTAGGTCCTGTTTCCCTGACGACGCGTGCCGCGCGCTGGCCGATTTCCAAATCCTCTCGCCCGACGTCGGAACCGATATATCGAGTACGTCGATCGCCGGGCTCTGCCACAAGTGGTTGCGTCCTGCCGCTGGAAAAACACCTGATCGTGCGCTCGGCGCGTGTGAACGAGTTCGCAGGATGTACAGGCGAGAAAGTCGACGAGAAAAGTGTCTGTTTTTCGTTCACTCGGAAATCTTAATAGCCCGACAAGTCCCGATCTGTCAATTGGAGGAGGAAAAAAAAAGGCCACCACCCACAATCAACGTGCTTTCATCGCTCTAATGGACAAACTCGACGATGTCATCCTTCCGCAGGAAGAGCCGCGCACCCTCCTGACGGCGTGGCTCGCCACCGACGAGCCCGCTGTACATTTGATCGTCCCAGGATCGATCCTTTGATGCGAGTAAACAGACAAAGAAGTGAGCGAGGCGGGCAGGCGAGTGTGAGGGTTTGTCGCGCGCACCTTCAATTAAAACACGAGGGATCAGGTGTGCCGTTCGATCGCGCTAGGTTCTTACTTTACGAACGATCCTCTCTCGGTGAAATTCGATTGTCGATCCTCAGGACGACGAGATAAACACTGGTCCCTGGCTTCGACGAAATTTCCCGATGTCACTTCGACACAGGACGCTATCCTTGTGCAGCTATCCTGGCTGTATCGTCCTACGGTGACGGGAACACCTCGCGCATGAAGCGGAGCCGCGACGAGTGTACACGCACGCTCGTCCTTATGCGAGGAGCACCCCACAAGGATTGGTTTTCTGTTTTACAGTATATCGACTGCCGTGCACCCAGTGTTATCTCGCAGGAACTAAGCCGGCCACGATCACGCCTGCGTCCTCGAACGTCGCGACGCCGACTTTTCCGCGACGCCCGCGTCCAATCGCGCATGACGCGATAACGCAAAGGCGCGAATTTAGCACAGCATTTGATGAGAATGTTTGATAGCGGATTGCGGATTTGCTGGTTATTTACAGTAATAAGAACATTCACCGCGATTGCGCGAGTCTCTAAGGATTCACGGTATTGGATTCGATCGGCACGATGGAGAAAAGTCATCTATCATTGCTTTACTTATATCTGAAGATAAGATTAATGAAAGTCAGATTGGAAAACAAACTATTAAGAAGAAAAATGTGAAGATGTGGCACAAAAATTACAAATAATATATGAAATATGACATATAATAGTAAGAAAGATATATTTTTTTAAATATAATTTAAATCATATAAAAAACAAAAGCTTTATCTAATTAAAGTAATTAATTAAGTTTAAAAAAAGCAGTTTGTTCCAACAGAATATTTGATTTGATGGAAATATAACACTGTCAGAGATATTGTTGATTCATACTACTCATTGTGAGTATGACATTTAAAGTTCGATCATAAAAAAATACCATAAAAAAATACCATAAAAAAGAGATACATTTATTCATATCTCTCAAATTGTTTAAAGTAGAGAATTTTTATTATCTTTTTATCATATTTTTATTTTGATGAGTACAGATATAAACAAAATTAGCATTTATAAATAATATTCTTGATGAAAAGCCTGATGGAATGCAAAAAGTGTGGAAAACTCGATATATATAACGTAAATTTTTTCAAAAACATAAAAAATATTAGCAAATAATAAAAACATTGCTCACGTGTAATTCAAGTTTTAATTCAAATTTGTGTGAAATAGCTTTATATGGTGGATCAATAACGCTGCGCCAAGGCAGCTTTGTTGATTCATTCGTTGTTGGCATTCATTACGACGCAAAATTTAACACGCGTAACATATCATATAAAATTTAAAAAAAATAGCAATGCGGAATTTTTTAAATGAATAATGTGAATCGGATAGAAGAATTCAAAATTGATAAACGAAACAAAAATATTTGTGATATTTGATAAAGTAAACTGAAGACGTGCGAAATTATTTGCGTTTTATTCAACATCAAATTATTTAATAAAGGCGATTACTATTTCAAGAATAAGAAGAGATAAATATTGTTGCGTGACGCAAGGATAATATCTTAATTGTTTTGAGAGAACTCAAAGTTACAAGATGACTGTTGCACTTGGGATACATTATCGTGGGGAGGAATTTCTGTTCCGAAGTTTCTCATTCAGACATGAGATGAACATGAATAGAATTTTAATTGGCACACGCTGGAATCTGTTGTAACATCGCAATTTAAGATAGAGACGTGTTTACGCGATTGCTCCGTGCGGATAATCGTTATCGCGCGATCAATGAAATTACAATTCTCTTTTAATCACTCACCAGTCTGGGTGCTGCTGTCGAAGAAGGTGCTGGACGTCTCGACTGTCATCGTCGCGAAAGTACCATCCGTAATTTGAGCCGAGCTGTCTCTTCGTCCGCGATATCGCTGAACCTGCGAAACGAGACGTACAGAAGTCCTTAATCGGAAAAAATCGATTTTATTAATTGAACATTAAACGCGCATTAAAAAAGATTGAACCATATTTTAATAAAGTTCTATAAAAATTTTTCTTGTGTTGTTAACGTTATTTTTTTTATGTAAACTTTTAAATCGAATACATTTGTAAAAATATTATTCATTTTTATATTTTTGTTTATTCTGCGTTTTTTTAAAATAATTTTGTTTCATAAAATTCTTTTTTGCATACTAAAAACTTTTAGATGTATTTATTTATTCGCACATATGTTTATCAAAATCGAAATATCCGATTTCATAAGCTCCTTTATCAATAAAAATTCAAATATTTCTCTTTTTTAATGTGTTTGTTTCAAGCTGAAATTTATTGCCGTGAATTAACGAAAAAAACGAACCGTGTCGTCACTTTGAGAGCTCTGTCGTCTAAAATTACGGCAGCGTATCATTTCCTCGGTGGTGCTCTGCCGTCGAAAACCGCGCGCTATCAAGATCTCCTCGGTGGTGGATTGTCGTCGTATTGTCGGCGCATGTTGGATACCGGGTGCGCGAGCGCAAGGGCTGGGATCTCGGGACGAACACGAAGAGCTGTCTGGCGATCTGCAAAGCAAAGTTCAATATAAAACTCACATACAAGGCATTGAATATTACTATAAATTTTTACGAAATTATTGTGTATCTTTTGATTAATTACGAAAAAAATTACTACTATTCTAATATACAAAAACTTGAATACACACATAGTTGAAAAGAAAATATTTTAGGATTAATATTAGAATTTAAAGTGTCAATAACAACTTCTCAGAGAGAGAGAGAGAGAGAGAGAGAGAGAGAGAGAGAGAGAGAGAGAGAGAAAGTTTACGAGTGTTGAATGAAGTATCATATTCGCAACATTGAAAAATCAATAGAATGCAGGTACCTTGATGGCCGACCAGCCATAGAGGTGGATTGCCTTCTCAATCGAGCTTTCCTTTGCCTGATAGGACTGATATCTCTCTTATCAACGTTTCTGTCAGGACTCAGATGACTTTTTGAATCTCGACGTCGAGGATAGGAAGCGGAATCTGGACTCAAGGAGTCTCTCCGCGCTTTCCGACCTTCAAACGTATCGATGAGATTAATATATTAAGAAAATATCTTTTTTAACATTTCTTTTAATCATTATTTAAAAAAAAAATATATAATCTAAATGGATTATATACACACGCAAAGAAAGTAAGAGACTATAGGCAATCGCAATTGATATATTAAAATTAATTGTAACAACAGTCGATACCTACCCCCATCGTCAGGATCCGGTGATAAAGTTGGCTGGCTACCACGACGTCCCACGGGTGGCATCGATTCGTCTATTGCTGCCTGTTGACGCGTCAGCCTCGACAATTTGTTCGGCGAAACTTCTTTACCCTTGTAATAACACTGTTAAAAGACCCAACGTGTGACTATTATAACTGTATAATATACCGTTTTCGAAAGAGATTAAAAGTTTCTACCGTTCCATTAAATTATGCAGAAGAGATTTGATTAGATGAATTAATCTATTTTCACAAAAGATAATGTGTTCAAGCCGTGTTATTGCCGTGTGTTCTTAATAGAATTATAATTAAGTAAGGCAAATAAAAACAGTATAGGCTGTTTAATGTCTCTTTTACAAATATACTTTGCTAATTTAGGTTCTGCTGATGAGTTTGAAACAAAGTTGACAACTCAATGAATAGTATTTGCGTCTCGATAATCGCGTTGTAAAAGCATTGTAGATGATTGTAGATCGAATTACTTAATATTGTCATTTTTTTTTCATCATAATGAAGTAACCGTTATCGTTAGCTTACCTGCGTAGTTGAGTCTCTTCGAGTGGAAAGTAACGGATGCGTAGGTGTGTTGTTGACATTCGGGGAGCCGACCGGGCTTGAGCTACCGGAAGTCGAGGTGCCGGGAAGCGGGAGGCTGCTTCCGGTCGTCGGTGAGATCGCCGGTGGTGTTACCGAAGACATGACGATAGTCGGCGGGTTCACGGATGTGTCCAGATTGATGCCAGACTTGTTTTCAAAAACAATCTTCTGCTCTACGCTCAAGGTCGACGAAGTTGGCACCACCGGCAAGGTGTTGATTGTCACTGTCATCATTCTTGATTCCGTGGTGGTGACGACGCACGCCTTTCCGTCGACTGTCAAAGACGTCGCCGTCATCACTATTTTTGTGTCGTTCATGGAGGTGCTCGTCGATTGGGTCTTGGCTTCGATACTGCTCGATCTTTCGCTCTTGTCTGTGGAGCTTCTCTGAGCCTCCAGATGGTCTCTGTGGAGAAGAGTCATGAATAAAACATGTATCATCACTGTATTAAATATTAACGCACCTCAGAAGTGACAAACTACCAGTGAAATTGTAACGCCATGATTTAGGTGATATATTTTAATATATTGATAATGCGAAAAAATGACAATCCATCTAAAAATTTAGCTATTACACGAACTATTTATTTAAATTGAATTACTTAACTATCGTGATTTTATACCGACCTAACCGTATTACTAGCCGCACTGTCCGTACTAGAAGCGCTCGGTCTTTGATCATTCCTGTAGTATTTTGTAGGCGTGATACCACCTCCGTCGACCGACTGTTGAGATTGCCTACGTCTATGATGGCGACAATTGTGCTTACGCTCGCCGGGACTCGGAGTTTGTCCCGCAATCACCGAGTCCCTCCTGGATCTCGCGCTCTCGCCCGAGCCGCGACGAGAGTTTTTCGATTCTCCCGAACCTGCAATAATATAAAAATTAATACAACGTATATGCTAGCAATCCGATAATTAACGATATTCCTTTCGCAACCAATTTTTTGAAAGTACGTTATTTAAAAATCGTGATTACTTATACAAATGTTTATAAACCTCACTGATATAATCGAAATTGATTAAAAATGATAGAACAAGTAAGAGTTTTCTCAAAGATTCGATATAAATGTAGAAATTAGATTGCTCTTTGTGTTTTCGAAGCGATCTTAAACGTTAAACCGGCACGATACGCCACTCCGCGTTTTTTTTAACACAGAACTCACGACTACATTTCGCATGCAAGACGTATGAGTCTCCAATACTCTTTCTCACCAACATCGCAACTCGCGAAACGTTATTTTCACTGAATCCACGAATCAATCACGGTGCCTCGAGGTGATCGCAAGCGCGGGTGCTATTTTTAGACTGTGTCTGCTACGAGAGTAGCGAGCTACTTCTCTGCCGCTGGAAATTTCACCTCGTCGCGGCGTGGGCGAGATGACCGTGGGCGGCTGCGGCTGCGGCTGCACATCCTTTTTGCTCCACAACCGGGCTATGTCGTTCTTAAAGTCGCTGATGGCCGAGTCCCGTCTAGATTTGGTCGACACCTGACTCCGAATACCGCTGTCGACCGAGCTTTCCCGCCTTTTTCGCAGGCTGGCCAAGTGACTGGCGTCTGTGGTGGTCTGCCGCGACCACGGCAATTTGGCGATGTCCGCCAGGGTCTCCCTGCGGGAGAGCTTGTTGCCGCGGCTGCTTTTTCCGGATACACCGCCACCCCATTCGCGCAGTATGTCAGTGAGCTGAGCGAGGCTTGATCGCCGACGGCGCTGGTTCGTCGGCGAGGAGTCCTGAATCTCGTTCGGCGGCGAGATCGATGTAATCTGCGCCGCGGAGTCTCGTCTGCCTGTTCCTGAGGGCAAACGCGTTCTTCTTGTAACTCTGAAGAGATTGTTATCGTTCATTGATAAGTTGTCAAGAGTGAGATGAGATTTTGTTATCGACTTGTTACAGAAAAAATCTGATGCGATTATAATAGAAAGTTTCATAAGAGTTATTGTTTTTCTTATAATGAGACAGATTGGTGATTGATGCAATTATCGAAATATTATTTTCTAATTGGAAAAAAGAACATGAAAATATATTAATTACCCAATCAAACTTCCAATTCGGCAGCTTCGCAAGTTTTATCTTGAGAATCTGTTTCTTTTCCCATTATTACATATTATTTCCTCTATATATACTTTCTAATTTTCTTTCTTTTCGTTTTTGAAGAAATGCATTTTATTTACAAAGACAAAGGAAAATATAAATACTATTAACCTTTGACTTTAATATTCCGCCAAGTCAGAGACCAGCCATTACAATTCTCACGAAAATGAATTCAAAGCGCTTTTGCATGAGAAAACCACCAAATTTCCATAATGTGCTTTCGTGCGAAAAATGCTGGTTACGGGTACAAAGCGTGTCTATGCATACCCAGTCGTTGCTTCAGAGTAGACTCCTCCACTTGCTCTCGCACGAGGTCGTCCCAGCCGTTGCCACCCTGCCATATCAGCCCGACCTGATGACTCAGGATCGGCAGGTTGCACACGAAGCAGATCGCTGTCATGGTCCTGAAAAAAGGAAGTGCGCGGTCTCGGCTTAAGCCGGCAGAGAAAGCGTGACGCCCGCTTGCCGCCACGCGCGAGCGGGACGGGAAGAGCTTTTAACGGAAGAAGAAGGTGCATCTTTCAACGATAAAATTACGTGAAACCAGGCCATGCCAACAGAGCGCTTAAAAGTGATAATTTGTCGAAGTCGTGGTTTCCCTTCAAACACCCTTCAAGTCGCGATCGCACATATCATGTTCGAGTGTAATTTTTTTTTTATGTGAAGCAAATCCGAGAAACAGCAGGAAGAGACACGCGGGGTATTGATATATACAGATACGAGCCTCTTCCCACTTTACTCTTATCGCTGCGAAACCACGCTTCGTCTACGCCCATTTCGTGAATACGATCGAAAAAACTTAACGAGATATCCAAGATAATACAAACGTAGCTAAGTAGAACAACACTCTAACAATGTACAATAGACACAATAACGCAGGTGTAATAATTACAGACGGGGCTGGCGGTTGCGCAAGCTCGATCGGCTTCTGACAAAATACGCGAGAATAAATAGAATCGCAAAAGATTGCGGTTTACGCTGGTGCAAATGTGAAATTTTAGAACGTCAAATATTTGCTAAAAATTGATTATCAACCAGCATGTAGCACTCAGCGTGTAAACACTCTCGCCGTTGATATTAAAAATATTATATTTGACAAATATTAATTGGATTACACAAGCAATTGCAAATATAAATTTAATTTGCATGACTTTAATTTAAAGATACATGCTCGCTGTCTAAAATTACCGCGACATACTGTTTAATGTTTAATATATGTGAAATTGAATGCTCTGCATCGTTTAGAATTAGCATAAATTTTAATATGTATAGGATGGAGACTTCAGTAGCAGTGCAAATAAACGCGAGACTCATTCCAGCGTATGCAAAGCTCGAGATTGTCGAGCTCACGCAAATCGACATCAGCCTCCGGTCTAGGAATGTTACCGCAGCGTGTTTCGCGAGCGCCGATGAACGTCATTCCAAAAGCGTGGATGCATAAAGAAACTCGAGAATATATATTGTATATATATATTTACATATATATATAATATATATATATTATACAATATGATATATAATATATATACAATTACTAGAGCGAGAGAGCCGCATGTCTTTTCTCATGTATATACAGCACATAATGAAAACTTTTTTTAGAAGGCATATATCTGATTTGATGTTTCGACCTGTAATGTCGAAGTCTGGGGCTCTGCAACGACATCGCATGGCAAGGGCCTGGCCGACCTGCAAAAGATACACACACACAAACTTTTTTTTTTCGATAGACCGCTACCGGATTCGATAGTAAAGTAGTTGATGTAAAGAGGCATCGCGCTCTCGATGATGCTGTATCCTGAAAAGGCGCATGATACTTGAGAGTAGCGTGGGAGTAATCGATGATCGCTTTTAATCACGAGAGCCGCGTTGTTTTTGCACGACGCCGCCGTCGGTTTCTTATATACGGTGTATCGGAAATCGATGATGTTGCAAAAAGACTGACAATGGAGTTTGATTATGGTAAGATAATACAATTACATTTTCAGAATAAATAATGCAATATTATTTAGTGATGAATTATTGAAATAAAATAATATTGTATATGTATTATAGTTATATTATATATATATAAAGAATGATATATTTTATGTCTGTTTATATTAATAATTGCGGGAAACATATGTTTTTAGGTGCATTATATATTATTATTTTTAAAAATGTTAATTGCGGTTGATAAATACCATATTTATGTAGGAGGATGTATCGAATGTATCGGTAAATATTGAGTACAAACAATAATTAATGTATAAATTAATTATTAAAAATACAATTGGTCTGCTTGTACAGATATGTATATATTTCACGTTACTCTCAATGATACTCTTGTACGCCCGATCTTTTAATAAATTTGTGTAGATATAATTTAATAACATTATGTTTTGTAAAGTATGCCGCATTAATCAAAATATTTGAACAATTGTGTAATAACTGGGCGGCTGATATAACGAGATTTAATGTTATCACCGCATACGAGAAAATGCGATTTTAATTAGCCAACACTCATTTTGAAATATTATCATAAACGCATTATGAGGATTTCTGCATCACTTGGATCTCATGTACTGAAACATCCCGTTTCATTCATATTGGATATTCGTATATTAAGCGGAACTGCGCGTTCCGCGAGTCGGATGCGTGCAAACTTTTGCACTATAAATTTCTATCAAATACACATTTCCGTCTATAATCTTCGCGTAGTTTCTGCAAGACCGATCTGATACAAGTTTCGTCATGTTGATAACATTCTAGAAACTTCCGCTGTGTCATAATAATATTACCTTGTTAAAACTTGACGTAGCCTTACATTAAGAGAAATCACGAGTCGGCCAACTTCCAATCCATTCGTATGCTAATATACAGTCGGTCGTTAACGGCGAAGCTTAACAGGCTGTATAAGACGAATTAAGAGAAGTAATTCAACGGTTGACAAAACTGTTTCGATAGAGTGCAATTACAGTTTCGTCAGACACAAAAACTTGGCCTCGCTTGAAAACCCGAACTCGAAACGCTCACACGGGCAACAATTAATTAATCTCGCCGTCAAAGCCGTAGAGCTTACTTATGCACAAAGTGACCTAATTAGTGATTCACTTCCCCGATTACTCCGCTCCGCCAAACAAACGAGCATCCGTAACAAACTCTGCGTCTAATATCGATTGTCAATAAGTTCGTACGTAAAGCTTCTTTGAAAAGGATACGAAAATTTAACACGCCGGGAAGAATAAGTCGGTTTCGCTTGCGAATTATTCAATTAAAAGTGGAGACTTGGCGGTTCTGATGTTCTTCTTGGTTCTTAATTTATTCCCTTAGAATTTTAATCCAACGCTCAATTAGCATGATGCCAAATGCTGAATGCTATTAAAAATTTGCGAAACATGCTCTCTCGTTTTTCTCTTTCGAAAAAGTTGACCTGAGTTTCCATTAACACATTCATAATTGAGGTCATTTGTAATTGCGGTACTTTTATTTATTCGCAATTACAAATTAAAAGAAGATCTAAGTCACTTTTCTTCGAAAAATAGGAGTTACGTTTACGCTAATTTACGAGTGTAATGCGTTTAAATAAAAATTAGGTAAGTAAACTATAACGACTCAACGATATTATTGCTAAGTAATTTTTGTTGGAATAAAAAAACATTCTCTAATATAGTCCTCAGCGAGAAACAGAATTTTTTTCTTTGCTAATGCTCTCCGAGAGCACGGGAAAGTGCAGATGCACAGAAGCACGCAGATTACGGACTTTTATTTGCTCGCGTTGAAGCCGCAATCCCAAAGCCGCGCTGAGGTTTGTAAAGAGAAAAAGACACGTAAAAAAGTGTGGTACAGTGAAGAATCTAAATTAAAAAAGAAGAAAAATTTTAAGTATAAAAATCTTAATTTTTATTATTGAATACGACTAACATTAAACGCGAGAGCTTCTTATCGATAAAAATTCTTATATTATATATAGCGCGATGAACGAAGCGGAAAGATGGATAACATTTTTCACTGGCCACTGCAATTTCGTGCGTTATTAAAGTCGATTATTGCGAAAAATTTGTTCCACCAATTTCCGTTCCGAGAAGTGAAAAGCAATTTCAAGAGCAATAAAATAAATTTATTGTTAGCAATATTATTTAAAGGAAAATTTTAAAAGCCAATTTTGGAAGTCGAGATATTTTCATGATGATGTCGGACAAATATTAAGATATAACAAACACATTTATTCTTTTTTAAAATTAAAAGACATATATAACACAAAGTTACCCGACGAACCAGTAATTACACGCGGAATTTACAAGGCTTTGAAATTAATTCTCAACAGAAAATTTGTTTGAAGTTTTTTAAATGATATGATACATTTTTCTGTATTAATTAATTATAAAGATTGTGTTCATTCTGCAGCATTGAGAGGATTTTATGTAATTTTTTATTTGAAAGTCTCGTGTTTTAAAGAGTAGAGAGATATTTTCATAATTTCTAGAATATCTTGTTAATAATGAATATCATTCACGCACGTCTTTCTGTATTGGAGATTTTCAATATCTGCTCTACTTTAACACATTATGATAGCATGCGTGCCAAATCTACTGGCCGGATCACCCTGCGTCGCCATAATGCGTGGTTTAACGTCACATTGCGGCTTGTATTATCGGCCAGCGAAATGCCTGTGCGTCATTAATACGACAGCTTTGACATTTCCTGTTTCAACATCCATTGTACGGTAATGATGCCGATTGCGAGAGTTGAGCGGAAAATGGCTTGCGTTATGCGGCCATAGAGCGAAACAGAATTGTTTTTAGGATCAAAACGGAAAATCGAGTCAATTTACGTAGGGACCATTTACGGGCTTTAATATGTAATATCGTACCTTCAATCAAAAAAGGTCAAAGTATATTACGAGTTAATCTCCTAAAATCATAATTAAAAAGCGAAAAAGGAATATTGTTTTTAATTACAATAAGCAATCAAAGTAAAGAAAAATCGTTTTTAATTACAACAAGCAATCAAATCTGAATCGAAGATTTTTCTTGCGTATCGCGCCCGTACTTTATATGGCAGTTAAATATTTTGTTGTTTAAATGTATGACGCTCGTTATATTTATTACTCTCCAGTTTCGCAATTGCGCGAATGACTGTAATACAGAGTGAATTACGCTTCGTGCGGGCGTCATGTTAACATTGAAATTATGAACGAGCAGCAGATATTCCGCAAGATCATATTCGCTCCTGAATTTAATTTCACGCAACATGACGCGCATGTGTAATTCGAAGCGTCGTAACCAGAAACCAGCATATAGATAGGACACAAAAAACGCGACTGCATATTTTAAAAATTTATGCAAATGCGAAGTGACCAACAATACAACCCATTACAATCTTATTTGTAATTTCAAAGCATTCTTTTCTCGGTCATGATTGTTATCTGCATTTTGGTTATTGCATAATTTTTTCCGAGAATAGGATGCAAATGCATTTTGTAATTGCATTAATAATAAATATAATGCTAATTCTATCTGCCCACTTGAAACTTTTTTTTGACGTTTTCAACAGATATCAACCTTATATTTTAGAGAAATTTAAAACTAAAATATAAGTAATATTGGCTTGATCAGACAATTTCCTCATCTTTCATTTTCGAAAAATCCTAAGAAATTTTCTGATCAACTCAATACATATTTAGTCTATATTTTAATATTTATCTAATCTTATCACAATTTTATTTATTATACTAAAACTACAAAACTTGCGATATTTATTTTTGAAAATAAGACATTTTATATTAATCGCGTAATTTCTTACATATTTTATAGTACGAAATATTGTACATTTTTACGATTATAGCTTTGTAGATCTTGCATGTAGTTATCTACGGAACGCCACGTAATGAGAAGAAGCATCTTAAGACGTTTGCTCGTAGGTAATGATAACTCGCAGGATATCGCGAGAGATCGCCGTGATTGCGGCTCAGTAAAAATGAGCAAAGTTTATCCGCGAAAAGCTCGCAGAGGACTCAGCGAGGTAGTTCGCGCAAATTGAAGGACTCGTCTTCCTGCTTCGCGGATTCGCGACGCAGGCCACAAAGTACCTTAATAAAATCTGACCCCAAAACTCGTCGGAAGGAAAACTCATCCGGCATCGTTTGGAAAGCTCATCTGCGAATGAGCTGGTAACCAGTAACGGTTAGATGGGGAGGGAGAACGGGATGCAGAAAGCAAAAGGAAGCAAAAAAAGCTACCCCTGAGATGAAATAATTCTTTCCTCTGCATCTGATGTTCGTCTTGGATGAAAATCGCGAAAGGTTCTCCAAGTATGAAAAATGAAAAGTGTGGACAGAGAATATTCTGAGTAACATTTACCTCTTTTCCAGACATTTTAATTAATACGGATGTTATATCTGTACTCTCTCGCAATTAATACATGAGCTATAAATTTTTACTTTATTTAAAACAGCTCTATAAATTTAGCTTAAAAACTACTTTATAGTAAAAAGCATTATGCTGTTAATTTATTGGAGGAAAATATGACTTAAAGTGATCTTTATTTATAAAATTCTAATAATTTTTTTGCTGTACGAAAATCGCGAGAGAATAAAAATTTACTTAAACTGTTTAAAAATTAAATATTTTATGGAGGAAAACTATGAAAAATATACAAAAGAGAGAAGTATAAGAGAACAACTCGAGTTATGAAATATAAAGTACCATTATGCGATACAAATACGGATTCTTGTTTCGAAATGTCAGAAGCGAATAATAATGAAATAGCAGATATTCTCCATGTAAATGATGGTAAAATGTCCCGACTTTATCGAAACGGTACGGTGTTCACGTTTTGTAAACTCGATCATGTCTGTCACGCGTTAAAGCTTTCTATCGAGTTAAATATTTGAGGATGACGGAGAATCGATAATGGAAGTATCAATATATGCTTTACACGTAGACGTCTTCGTGTGAGGCAGCAAATATTTAAAGAATATTGTTCTAGGAAACTATATTTTTATGAAATCTCAATTTGTAATGTACAAGTATTAATAATAATTAATAATTAATACTTGTACATTGCAAATTGACTATATATATTTAATAAAATGTATATTGATAACACATATTAACTATGCATTGATTATTCAATTATTCGTTTTTAAGTAAAATTATTAATTATTAATATATTAATAATACACACTGAATATATATTTATGTTAATTATTTTCTCCCAATTTGTGTATTTGTTATAATAAAAATCAGGTTATCATCAAAAATTTCTAATGTATCACAAAGTTAAAAGTATATTTTGAAATATTATACGAATTTTATTCACACGAGGCGATAATTTTTGATCATGTATATGATGAACTCTTTTATCACTCTTGGGACATATATGTTTCACGGGATTTCAAAGTTTCTGTAATTTTGCGATAAAGTTTCCGTAGCTCATGCATACTTTCAGACTGACGGAAATGCTAAAGAAACATTAGTAGTTTTGAAAGAATATAGAGGAGACGTTAGCGCTGTTTAAATATATGTGACGTATTTTGCATCGTTTATCGGACATATGACTTAACAAAACAAAAGGCGATATACCGTTAATAAAAAGAATTATGAAATTTAGAGAAAAATAAATGATAAAACGGAGAGTAAAAAAAAATGCGAATTATAAGAAATGAAACACCAAGAGAAACGCTAGTCTCTTAATGCTGAAATTGGTACTACGACCAGCGATAATTGCTTCCGAGAGAACTCTCTTGACTCGCGGAAGACCTTTTCATGCAAGGATCCGTCTTAAGTCTCTATTTTCTCTACCTGTTATCGGACACGGTTCTTCAATTTCCTGCTGACTTTGACGTTTTCTTGTACGTATTACACGATAGCGATTTCAACTACGTCAAATCAAGCCGACGGAATCGTCTAAGGTGAATCGGGAGAAACCTTCGAAGGTAGCGGAACGAACGGTCCATGTCGAGCTTCACTCGATAATAAGCGGTCCGCGATTATTTCCCATAGAGGGATCGCCTTTCGCGAAACAATCGCCCGTGATGGACGTTACAATACGAGTCCCGGAAATGCTCGTGCTCCTTGTCCCAAGTGATCGTGTACAAAAGGCTCGATACTTAGAAGAAATAGTGATCCACAGGTGGGCGTTAAAAGATGAAGGACATGACGGCGTCGGTCGGTAAATATCCTTCTAGGATACCTCCGTCGGGAAATTCTACTACGAAAAATGTGATTTTTTCCTGAAAGATCTGTTCTCGAGTTATCATTAAGAATGACGTGCACGTGACTATTTAATAAACATTAATGATACCCATACAAATCTCGCAAAAAAAAAAATTACTGAAAAATTACTAACAGAATATATAAATTATTACATTCTGTCTTTTTCAAAAGTTTTTCATCTGTCAATATCATTGATCATTCTAAAACAAGGTTTTTTCATAAAACTGAATTCTCGCCAAAATTGCAAATAAAGTAAATGTAATTAGAAAAATAAAAAAAAATCTATGAAGAACAATATTATTGTAAAGAATAATTTGCAACAATATTATTTTGCGAAATATTAAAAACATAAAAATATTATAGACAATTATTTGTTGTTTATATTAATGCGCAGTTTGTTTGTTTCGAAAATTTCTAAAAATCTATTCGGATTTTGAAGCTTTGGAAAGAATTTCAATCTTCTACAAAAATATTTCCTCTTCAAACAATAGTTTGTTTACTATATAATGTTTTTTTCATAAACGTTTTAAAATTTATCAGGTTATCTCGAAAGAAGCCTTATTTAAAATGCAGTGAGAAAGATTGCCGTTTCGGGAGAATTTCGATTTGTGTAGAATGATAAAGCACGTGGATAAGCTATAACAACGTTTGGACCAGAAGCGTTCTCGCTCTGATGGATGAACGATGTTTCAACGTCGCACGAAAGTCTCAAAAGGCTCGTACGGCATAGCAAAAAGGAGCAATGAAAAAAAAGAAAATAAAAACGAAGAAGCAGAAGAGGGACGTGACGAGTCGTGAGGGTCGAATACGGACAGAAGTGAAAATCGGACACGCTGTTGCTTGATACAGAAGAAAAACCAAGGGTATCCCCATAGCAACCATCGCGACAACGTCCGATGTTGTCTGTTAGAAAAGGAAAAAGAACGAATGATACAACCTAGACGCAGTGGTGACGAACGGAACAAGGAGAAAGGAGCGGAAAGATCCGCGGAATTCCCGAGGGCGAAGGAGAACTAATATCTTCTTTCGTGTACCGGCGAGAGGAATTTATCGACGAGAGGACCGGATCAGGGATCGAGCTCTATAACTAAATAAAACTTTTTCGCTACACCTTCACAAATGTACGATTAAAGACATTTGCTATTTTCTCGACGTTATAAGATGATCAATATTGCAAGCCATTATTATTTAATTTGTAATATCGCCCAACAATATCGTTTTTTTCCTGCGGCCGCCTCATCATATTTGCTTAGAAATAACATAAATTTTAAATCAAACAGCTATATGATTTATAAACAGCAATTCCGTTTGATTCGACAAAATATTGTAAATTGTGTGGACAGAATTGTTTGACCTTTACGTTTTTCACGTAATTATATTTCGCTATAAATATATAACATAAGTAAATCAAAGAATTATATAATTGATGTATCAGCAATAGTTATTAGAATTCTTATAATAAAATTGATTCAAGCACAAAGGTAATATGAGTGTAAATATATAAGCGATAGTCCTAAAGGACGCTTGTATTTTTTGTAGAATCCCGGATAGGGATTTACAATCGGTGCAGTGCCAACCCGATATGAACTTATATAAACTTTGACCATTTAAACAATTATTTTCGTGATTATTTTGTCTCTGACAAAAGCTCGTATGCGACATACACAACGAGCTTTACTGATAAGACAAAAGTCCAAAAGCAATTTTATTACACGCACTTTTGCATGTATGCAAATCATATCTCTCATTTGAAAATAATCCGACTGTCTCGACGTTTTTCGCGTGATGCTTAGCGCAAAGCTCAGCTCAGTTTCCGCTATTTGCATCTAAAATCCGAGAGTGACTGGTTTGGTGTTCTTTGAAAAACGCATAGTGCATATTTTACAAATAATAGGCAATAAATAAATAATTAATTAGCTCTTTGTTGCTCTGGATGCCGGATGCTCTTCTTGAGTCTTCTCATCTCTCTTGGCAATCCCTCAAGGCATTCTCACACGTTTGCGAATACGAAAATCGCCGGATATTTTAAACGGCACTCCCGACGCATATTTTGTCATTAGGCAAAATAAAAATTCGAGTATAATTGCACAAAATATAACGCGTTGGACACAAATAATGAAACGAAAAGGAGGGATCGGAAAATGCAGAATTTTTTGCGTGTTAATTGTCACTATGCTACGCTTGTACTACTTAAACACATTTTCTATGCTCTTTCCACACGAAAAATACAGTATTTAAAATTTTCTATTTGATATATTATAATGTAGATAAAAATTGAAGTTAAAAAATGTTCTTTCTAATACAACCGTGGTAAATATTAATATTGTTTTCTATAAATATCTATTCTATAAATATCAATTAAGAGTTTGCATTGTTATTTAGCGCGATGATTTATTCAGTGGCTTTTTATTTTAACATTACACATTCATTCACATTTAGGTATTATTTTAACTTTACCTAAATGTGAATAAATGTAATGTTAAAATAAAAAGCCACTGAATAAATCATCGCGCTAAATAACAATGCAAATTCTTAATTGATAGATATTTATAGAAAACAATATTAATATTCACCACGGTTGTATTAGGAAAGCGGAATCAGCGCGACTTTGTCCTTTCGTGACCAATTCGCGGAATTGTTTTCATTATCGTGCTTATAAGCCTGAGGGCCTTATATCCTCTCTCTCTCTCTTGCGCTACACAACATTGTTGTTGTCCTGCATTCTTTCCGGAATCCTCACGACTATAACCTTGACATGTTTATTGCCCCTTTAGCATTCGCACGGCGGCACTCGTACGAAGCGGATCGTTCCGTATCGACGTATATCCTTTCCAATACTATTCTTCTTGCTATTCTCCTAGCATAATTCTCTTTCGTAATTACAACCTCGATAAATATTAATATTGCTTCTTATAAACAATATATTAATCTATCAATTAAGAGGCAACGTCGTTATTCTCCGGCTTTTTATTTTAACATCACATGTATTCACATTTATTATTTTAACTTTAACTTTTAATGTATTAGCATTATAATATACCAAATGGAAAACTTTAAATGCCGTAATCGCCATTGTATTTTTCGCGTAAGAAGAGCAGTAGAGAAAATGCGTTTAAGTTGTAGTTCAAGCGTAGCATAATCCCGACGACCAACGCGCTACAAATTATTCTGCACTTTTCAATCCCTCCTTCTTTTCCTTTGGTTATTTGTGTCGAACGCTGCGGAGTATCGAACGCATCATATTCCGTGCAATGATATTCGAGTTTTTATTTTGTTTAATAATAAAAATATGCGTCGGGAGTGTCGTTTAAAATATCGAGCGATTTTATATTTGCGTCGCGAATACATGTGTGTGCCTTGAGGGACTGCCAAGAGGACTGAGAGGAGGAGGAGGTTCAGGAAGAACATCCGGTGCCGGCGGAGCAACAAAGAGGTAGTCAATGATTTATTTGTTATCTATTATTATTATTATCTATTATCTATTATTTGTAAAATATTGCACATAAATAATTATGTGATGTAACGTATATAAAATATTTGAAATATTTAGTAAAACATTTACAATATTTAATATTCATGATTATTAAATATTTTGTACGTATTTAGTATCATTTTAAATATCTTAATTTTTGATAATTCTTTTATTAGTTATTTGTTAACAGACAAATAAAAAGTTTAATGTGCGCAATTATTTCTAAGATATTCTTTATTTTAAACGCTATTATAATCTTTTAACGCTATTTTTTTGTATTTTACAGATCAACAACAACTCCGCTGCTGCACATCGTGCTGGTAAGTCCAATTTATTTTTATTTAAATATTATTAAGGTAATAAATTTAAAAATGATGTAAAATATATATTTTTATGTAACATAATGTAAACTACAGAATATTAATTATTTAAAAATTTTATTTTCGCGTATTTTAGAAGTATTTTAAATTGTACAGGCATTGATTTTTAGAAAAACAAACTATTAGAAGAAAAGAAGAAAAGAACTATTTATTATCTTGATAAATTTATTCTTTGCCGTACGTGTGTGTGTTATGTATATTTTTGCTGTTAACACGAATATTATAAATAAAAATAAAAATTACATTATTTTATAGATTTATTATTTTAAAATGGATAGGCTAGGATTTAGATCAGATAAATCAATTCTGAAATATGTGCATGTTATAATAATGCACGATTATTAAATGTATTTATTTTGGATGTTGACGCATTCGTGGTTTCCTAGCTTATCCATGCATCTGTGGTCCTACGGCTTAATTAATTCCATGGTTGACCACGGATTTCGGAACAATGTTGATATTGATCGACCATGAAATCATGGTCGACTATCAACGTCCTCGAATTTTGTTTTATTGCAAAATACAATTTGCACACGAAAATACGCATAATACAATGCAAAATTAAGCGGGATTTTTATTAACTTTTAAACGCTTATCATTTTCGAAAAAGTAATAAATTTGCGAGCCTTTATCGAGGAGCTGATATTTTTGTCCCCACTGAAATAGGAAAAACATACGGTTTTTAAGAATCAGTTTACTAAACAGAATCGCTGAGCGAAATTTGTCTCGCGATAAAGTAAGAAAATTTTGAGAGAGAATAAAATAAGCAATAAATACAATTGATTTGTATGCTTGAAATATACACAAACATGTTTTTCAACGCATTAGGATAGGATAATTTCGGGAGGGATATAAAATAAAAATCTGAAATATATCATTTATTCTCGCGCGGTTCAAAATAAAGGCGTTTTTCAATGCGACAAGGTAAGACAATTTCGGGTGGGACATGAAATAAAATCTAAACCATATTATTTCAGATAGAATAATTTTGTTATGTTTTTAATACTGGCATTGAATCAATATATGATCGACATTGGCCGAATAATACTGATAAACAGGACATGATTAATACCAAATTCGAGTGAAACATAAAATAAAATCTAAACAAGATTATTTCAGATATAATAATTTCGCTATGTTTTTAATACTGGCATTGAATCAATATATGATCGACATCGGCGAATGGTATTGCTAAATAGTACTTTGTTAATACCAAATTTACAAAAAATCAGTATTGAACTAGTGTCATTTATTGATGTTTAATTGCCGATATCGGGCACGTATTTTCGATATTGGAAAATTTTACCTAGAATTTTAATATAATAATTTAATAAACAACGGGAAATATATAAAAATATATTTTATATGTTTCAGATTTTTAAATAATTGAAAATGTTTTATACATTCTCATTTTATATATTTTTATCCAACATTATCATTTGCTAAAAAAAAATATTTTTTTAAACTTTTATTTTATGATGTAATTGATATAGAAATGTTAAACATCATTTATTATCATGAATAACATACAAGCTCGTAGGTTTTGAAATCTAGATGTTACATTTGCAAGCATAATTAAAACCTCAGTTTTTGAATCTGGCAGAAAACAAGCTGAAATTATTTCACTGCATGATAAATCCGTACGGGAAATTCTCGAGAGATATTGTTTCTGTAAACTTGACACACTTAGTAGTTGGTAGAAATAAGTGCAATGAGGAAAACATTCGGTTTCATGTTTCGGACCAAAGACGCTAATTTTCAGTATTGACTTTTTGCAGGGTTTGTTTGTTTGATGTGTTCCGAGTAGCGTTTGTGTGTGTTATTTATAACATCGAGGAGTAAGGCATTGTATGACTGCCGCGAGGAATTAATCAAATCAAGTTATCCTGTTTGTTTACGGTATTCGCATGGTGATTTGTGTCTACCATGTTTGTCAACAATATACCTTTTCGCGAGATTTTTACACACAACTCCCTTCACAGAGATTTGAAATTTTCACGCCGATTGAGAGCGCGTTGTGCATAAATCGATAATATCAAATTACGGGTGATTTTAGTCTCAGTATTAATTAATATCTGCGCAATCGCAAATATATCTTGTTACACTTACGAATAATATCATATTCCACCAGAGGGATTCGTTTATGAATACGTGCGTTTTGCGTTATCTGCGAGCGTAATCGAGCGTCTCGAGTACCATTTAGCATCGGAAGCATCGAGGAGTATCGAGAAGAGAGCATTGAGGTAACCGCTGAGAGATTAATCGAGATACGTTATCTCCTTTATTTTACGGTATTTGTGCAACAGTCGTTCGCGCGCGTCGTCGACGGCGCGCCTTTCCTCGGAATTTTTATGCCGATCGAAGGTAGAGTCGCGCATAATAAAAAGCCGGAAGTATCGAATAAATCTATCGGCAAGTTTAGTGTCTATAAAATCTCAATTTGTTCGCGATCGTGATTTAATGTGCGTTTTTTAAATCCGCAAATGATATCGTGTCACATTGAAAAAAATTGTAAACGCGCATTTTGTATCATGAACTCTTGAGAAGTATCGAGGAGGATCGCCGCATATATTAAACAGAGACGCGAGATTGTTAATCATTTGTGAAACAGGATGCGCAGTGAGTACTTATGTACACTATTTTCCATCACATTATTTCAGAATTTTTCCGACGTACAGCGTTGCATGCAAATTTGATCAAGTAGATGAATATATGAATTACGGCTGCAAGTTCTTTTATAGATAACGTAAATAATAAATAACGTTGTGTTGCTGAAAAAGAGTATTAAAAATTTAGAGGATATAAACAATTTTCATAATCATGAAAGATATGTAGAAACTGTTATTATTATTTTTACAAAATATTGTTAAATTATATAATTAGTAATCTCATTAATATAATTTCTCTGTTGGACAAATAAATGAGTAAATTAAAATTCAAAGTTAAATGAACAAATTTAACGATTTATATATAAAAATACAAAAATAATAAATTATATATTCATCTTAAATCATTAATAAAAATCAAGAATAGCATAAATGTAAAATTATATGTCGAAGTATCGGATAAAGTGTCGTATTGTACTCTGGCTATATGCTCAACCTTCGTTGTCGGCCACGTAAACTACGCGTCAAAACTATGAGGCAAATTTTCCGGGGGAAAAAAGGGACGAAAATATACACAGTTTTCTGCTTGTCGGTGCGAGTGTAGATTTAAAAGTCAAATTCAGCAACTGTAAACGATGATAAAGCGGAGCATTAAGTGATAAACGGAGCGACAGTGGGAGCGAGTGTGTGACGCTTCGCTAATAATTCAGTAAGAAATTCGCGTGATTAATTAAGCAGCCGTTGCTGTCGCCCGAGGGTCGACACGGCAAAATGGCTAAAAATATCCACCTCGAAAGAATGTCCCTTCGCTATATCCTCGAGCTTGATGAAGCTTTTTTCGAGGTTAATATGTTATCATACCTTTGAGGCGGAGCGAAATAAATCGCTAAACAGAATGATGTATATTCCGATAAAATAGATAACCGGGAATCAAAATTCGACGCGTTTGATGAAATAAGCAACTTCGTGATGCACGTGAGCGTGAAAATATACGATGACGCACCCGTTTGTCATTCACCGCAGTCGATTCGAGCGATTTCCATTTTCGCGAGTAAGCTGAAAAAGTTATCGATACATCAGGACGTGCAATGCGATATTTGGAGATTTGTTGATGGCGGCATTCACTTTAATTTTAAGTTAAATTAAATTATGCTTCAATTAAATTGAGGCAATATTTACACTCGTGAAGCTCTCCGTTTCTCACTTAAATTTCGACAAGAAATCTTTTTATAATTAAAAAACTTATTTCTAAATCTTTTAAAATTTATATCTCAGAAAAATGGAGATTATGCGAAATTATAGAAAGTTTCGCAAGTTATAATCTCCATTCTTTAAGAATATGTACTTAAAAGACAGTTTGGAAATAAACTCTTCAATTATTATCGTCTTTATTGCTCGATATGAGATATCTTTAATGCTTCGAGATAGCTTAAAATTATTTATTCAAGTCGATTAGCTGGTGTCTTGTACTATCGTGAGACGAAGCATCAAAGCGTGTTAAATATTAATTCCGTGATGTCATGAAAGATAAAAATTATAATACATAATGTAGACGTATTGTATATACCCTCCACTGAAGAAAGCGACGTAACGTGAAGAAGGGACGGAAAGTAATTTGGAAACACTGTTTGCCATCCTACGTCGGGCAAATATCACGAGTCACTGGCGAAATCTTTGTCTGAGACCAAAGAAAATAAAGAAAACCGGCAGACATCTCAATATTTTCTGTGTCCACTTCTCGAGAAGAGTGCTATATCGAAATTCATAGCATGCTCGTATGCGTTTCATATATTTTGACAAACGTTGACTTTAAATCCAACTAATATCAATTTTTTCTCCAATTTCTTTTTTCAACTTAAATAAATTTTTCGCAATACAATAATGAAACTTTATTGACTTTGACTTAAATTTGAGAGAATGTTATATTTACTTGTTGTTTGTAGAATATTTTAATATATAGTTTGTTTATTTAACTTGTTGCAAATATTGAAAACTTTCCTCATTATTCCTTCTCAGAAAATATTTCTTAGAAATTTGTCAAAGAACTGACTGTCAAAATCGCGAATGTAGATTTTATAGTATTCTGTGTACATTATGATAAAACGTTCTGGAAAGTGGGATAAAAGCTTTGTTTGTCAGAAAGATCTGTCGCATTTAGATAATTAATGCGAGTGGGTCGCGTAAAAAAAAAAAAAAACAGCGGAAAAACTTTCTGGTCGCCACCATCGCAAACATCGTTTTTGATCATTATCCATTCTCAAAGAAGTGGAAACGAGTTTTCCGGGGTTTTTCACGCGCAAAAGGAAGAGTCGATGCTGCAAAACTGCAAACGTCATCAGCGATTCCACTTGCGCCACGCGCATCGCGAAATTTTAAGCTCTCCGTTTCGATTACTTTCCGCCACGTAAAAGAGGCGAACAAGATTTTCCATTTTTTAATAGTTCATTCTTGAATTCCTTTTCGCCGGCGTGTTTACAAAGACATTCTTTATCCGCGCAGCAAGATACGCCGAAGAATCGATAGCGACAATTTCTAAAAGCGTATGCAAGTACACAAAGTGTAAGCGGAAGCTTCGTACCGAGACTAGTAAACGACGTATTTTATCTTATGAGAAAGATATAAATAACGCTGTCTACAACGACGGCGCGGATACCTAGTTAATTTGAAGCACCGACGACGGCCATTAAAAAGACTTCAACACACGCGCGTAATCGATCATACCGCGATCGACGTTCACGTCGACAGTATTTACATATTTAATAATCACGTATGACAAAGCAATTAATTGAAAATGCAGCGTCATCTCGTCACGGATAATCGCGCCACATCCGTAGGCACGAAAACAATTCACAGCATCTCGAGCACGCATTCGCGCGGTTCTTGCTCGGCTGCTTGGCATACTTCTTGCATATTCGGATGCGTTTACGATAATTTCCGGAACGAAGTAATACGCGCGCGAAATTAATTATTCTCCGGTTTTAGCGTGCACCGGGCGAAAAAACGGAACGACGCAGTAACCCGACTCGGTTTTTTTTTCTTTTTTTTTTTTTTGTGGTATATGCACTATGTGTCGTCTGGGTCATTCCCGGATCCTCTCGTCGAGCTATTATCCTTGGAAAGGATTCTATGCCGCTCGGACGCTTGCTTTTCCGGCGCAAAAGCACAACGGAACTCACCGGTATTCGAGCAAGCCGTTGAGAGTTCTACTCGTGTCATTCTGGATACGGAAAGAGCACACGTGTCTCTTTAACAACGGTAGAAAGGACAAAGCACGTTATAAGGTCTTAAGATTAATCTTTTCTTTCTTTTTATTAGAAAAAAAAAACACATCTGCTGAAGTGAAAGCTCTCGCACAGAATTAACGAGAGGGGAAAAAAACTGATTCATCTTCCTTTCCGTGTTGATGTGTAAGTTATTAATTTAATCTCTTGAGTTTTAAAATAATTTTTTTATATAACATTGTCGAGTCCACAGTGCGTATAATTTGCAATGAAAAACTTTCCACGATATTACAATAACTATAAAATTCCGTGAAATATATATTTCGCAAAAAAACGATGCAAAGGGGTTTAATTTTACGAATTAAGCTTAAGCTGTGGATATTTTAAAATATGTTATACGTGGATTACACTATGGTTGTAATTTTTTATTTTGTAAAAGCGCGGTATGAAAGTGGAGCGTTAATGTGCTAAGCAAGAGTTTCTGAGTTTCTCAAGCGCGGCATAGTTCTAAGTTTTTAGGCAACAGTTTCTTATCGCATATTTAGCGTTGAAAATATGAGTTGAATGTAAATTTCGTTTCTATCCTTCAATTAGCTCTCCAGCACGTTTTACCATTGAAAAGATTCTTGTTGGAAAAAAAGGGTTCATGGAAATGAGGACCGTTCGAAAGACGGATATCAGCTACGTAAATCCACGAATCCCTGGCCTCGAAACACCTAAAGCGTTTTTTTATGGCACCCGATTATTCGAGGAAGCGTTCAATCTCGCAGCCGATAATGCATTGTTAGGGATATAAAGATACGAACGGAGGGTTACGGACTGTATAACCGGGGTATACGATTCCCCACGAGCGTTTATTGAAAACTCATCTCTCGCAGAGTCCATGTAACGCTCATATTGAATCTTTTAGAAAGCTTCTCGATTTTCAGTGAGCGATTTAAATCGCACGCGTCAGCGAAACACGTGGACTCGCAGGCACAGCTGCGACAGTCATAATAGAGACAGAAGGCTTTGTGAGCAGCCATCTCGGCGATTTTTTTAGATTCCTCTCTAGCCGTAATATAAAACTTATTGGTATCGTAGTATATATATTGGTAGTAATTTTATAGCAGGTGTTTTTCAAGATTTATCTTTTTTTTGCAAGAATGTAGCTAAATTACCGACAGCGAAATAGTGACTGATTGTCTGAGAAATTTAAGCACAGTTCTACTTTGAATTCTTAAAAAATTGAGATTTGAGAACACCTTTAATTTATTATCAATATTTTCTCTATCGCTCTTGTCTTATCACTGAATTTCTTTATACCTGTTTTGTCATACGCGCGGATTCAATATTCAAAGGAGATACACTTTGATCGCCGCATAATATACGCCCGGCAAAATACGCGGTTGGCCGCGGAACGTCAATAGCTTTCATAATCATCTATCGAAAATCGATAACGCGACGAGGTCCTTATAACATTTCGTCATTTTGTGAGTCCTTTCCGCTGCTTCGCCTCCTATCGCGTGCCAGCCTGTGATGCCGAAAAGACGAACGCCGGTGTGCGCTCGTAAAGCTCGATGCAGCCATAAAAGATCTCCAGCCATCAGAAAGCATTTTCTGTTTTATTGCATCATTACGGCGACGCCAACTATTCACAAGTCGCGAAACAAGGAAAAATCAAACCAAATAGCCTTTAAATGCGCAGTAACTGTCGCGAATATTCTCCGCAGCTTATCATGTGGAAGAGGAAATTTAAGTTATAATATCTCAATAAAAGAGCATTCCCGCTTCCATAAAATTATCAATATTAATGCCATTTTAATTTATTGAATCACATATTTCAACGATTAATTTTGTATTTTAAGAAAAGCGAAACGTCGACAAAATTAAGATACGCGACGCAAAACCGCTCGTTTAAATATCTAAAATTCGAGCGTAAATTTGATGCGCTTCTACCGAAATAAATGTTACATAATCTCTCCTTCCCGCGAAAAGCAGTGCGACATATGAAATTTAAGTTGAGGGAGTACACGTTAAAACTTAATGTTAAAAGTGGTCCCGCTTCTTTCTCACATGTTTTAACCGACCGTAATACCACGGTAACATAGATATGACGCGCTCAATATCGCGAATGCACTGTTGGATTAAAAAACCCGCGGGCATGGTCTTTCCGTTCTCGGAAAAGACCGCCGTGTCTGTAGAATGATGCATTATATCTCACCGACGAAACGGCTGGGAGCAGCGAAAAACAAGATCGACAATTTTAAACTTCCAAATGTATTATCGTAATGCTGCGTTTTTTTCCCTCAAATATAAGTTATAGCGGATATGCAATATGTATATGCAGCCTAGGAGCGATTTATCATGATACTGTCGCATGGATATCGCCGCGAAAGCTGACATTTTTGTATCGCAATATTCCGACGGAATAAGCGATTTTCAGCCATCGTCACCGATACCCAATTTTCCTCGACGACCCGTTCGCCGGAATACGATGATGTACGACCCGGCGGTATACAGAGAGGCCAGCGGATAATCGCGAAACGTTTCCGAGGCGAAAAATCACCGACCTTCGTCGCGACGATCTTGCGGTTGCAAGATTGTCGCGGCGAAACGTTGTCGCGCGGTAAAAGGGCACTTTTCACGCGCAGGCCGCAATATGCGCGTTTCTTAGACACGATAGAGCTCAATGGCGAATTGCCGTTGCGAGCGAGCGAGCTTTTAACCCCGAGCCTTTTATCGTTCTCTTCGTGTAGGCAGCGAGACCTTTAGTTGACGCTCGGAGGGCTATGAATTCCCCGCTTTTCCCAACGTTTTGCCGATATCTTGCCCCGTTGAAATGGCGGCGTTCATTGTCCTAACGCGGTACGCGCAAATACAAAGAGGCTACGAGCAGAAGACGTAGGCCGCGTGAGAACGAGGGTGCTGGCATCGTGCACACGCCGGATCTCTCGTGACCTGATTCGCCCCGACGCAACGGAAAATGGATAAGTAAAGCCCGGAGGGGGAGAGAGCGCGCGTACAGCCGAGACGCGCTTTTGACACTCCGCGGAAGCCACTCGTGCTTAATCAAGGTTGCGGGATGAGAGTGGTTGTCTGTCTCCCTTTTCCCCGTTTTATTTTATTCCCGCGCGAAGGAAAAAGGAAAAATGAGGTGCCTCGAGAGAGGAAAGCGCAACGGGGTGCTCGTTGTGACTGCCGCCAGCTGGATTAATACCATCGTAATGCCCGGTCGTGACTTTGAAACTATCGCCATTGCGGTGAACACGCGGCGATTCATCTTCCCGACTTTCGGAGGCGCGAAGAGGTGCAACAATGCACTTTGTTGCGCACTCAAGAATGGGGAGGCGCGATATTTCTTTCCAAACCAACGGTTATAAATCCACGCGACAGATAGTTTTATGGTCTGTTCGCTCTAAGAACTTCCGCTATTAAGATAATGACCATGCATGAATTTTTTTATGAAATTTTTTTACACATATATAAAAGTATGCTACGAAGAAAACCGCGGATAAAAACTTTCAAGACGAGTTTAATTGTACTTGTTGAATGTATGCAGAATTCCGGAAAAGATATCTTGAAAAGGCGGGAAAAAATATTTCTTTTTGGACACAAATAAAAGAGACAGAGAATGTGAGAACAAATTCTTTGAAGAATTTGTGATTAATTTTTTTATAACTTTTCTTTATCTGAACGAGCAGAGATCCGAGATATACTTTCAAGGAAGTCTTTGGCATCAGATCTTACTCAATCGCTTCTTTTTTCAATGATTCGCCGATATCTCGTTTTTACGTCGAAATTTTTCCCATTCACCGCCGACAACGTAATTTGTCCGGGCACATATTTCCCGAGCACTGGCAATATCCTTCCGCTGTCTGGCGGGAAATTGCAACGACGGTGATTCCGAGGTTCTCATTGTAACAAAATTATCGGACGGGTAAAGACGTCCCAATGGAAAATTTCTTCGACGGGGGGGTCCAATTTTGGCTTTCATCATTCGAGGGACGGGATTCGGTCGACAAAGAACGGCGCGGATATCTCGCACGATTCTCTCTTCTGTGTTCGTGTTCTCAGAAAGCTCTGAGAAATTTTTAGTAATGTCGAAAAGGGGACAAACTCGCTCATGCATTATTTGACGACGCTGTACAAGGCGTCGCACTCGTATGACGCAAATTGCGCGGCCACCCGTAGTCTAATCGAATTTCGGCTCAATTTCGTGCGCCGCGTCCCGCGAAACTTTAGCATTACCGGGTACCGGTTTCGCGCGTCCTAGCTTGCGATAAAGTATTTATTTCGGTCTGTTACCGAGATAGAATCACCATGCTTTGAACAAAATATCCGTGCGACGAGAATTCTCGACGGTAATTCACGCTTATAGATTTAAATAAAACCGATTGAATTATCTCATCCAACGCGCAGCTAATGCACATATAACTTTACTTCATACGTTTTCCATTCAAAATATATTTAGGAAATATTTAGAAAACATGTAGGAAATCTGATAATATGCTACTTTGATATACTTCTTTCCTTCAATTTATATTGAAATTCGATCTTAACGCGATCTTTAAAAAATTGATTCTCTATTTAACTTTCATTATGCTATTTAAAGCCAAGGAAACCAATTGATTTTAGTTTACTTTCGGATATTTTTATATATGCGGGACTCGAAATATTAATTTGGAGCAAGCACAAAATTCGAAAACTATATCTATCATCAAATATAACTTGCTGTGCGTGACTCACAGTATAACACACAGAAAACTTTATAATCAACACATATGCAAAGTCTGTTAACCGCCGAGCTCATCTACGAGTGCAATTCATGCGCGCGTGTCAGAAGCTAACGGCGCTGTCTGACCGCAGTTACGGGGCAACTACTGCCAGTGATCAGACAGACACGTATAACGTAGCGGAAGGAACGTCGAGGTAAGCGAAGTGTAACGGCGATAGCTGCTCTGCAGCAGGCTGGCTGTGTAGCGATATCGATAACTCAATCGACACGACTGCAGCGCGCGTCCGTGTATAACGGCAGAATCCTCCTCGCTCGGCAGGATACTCGCAGCGCAACAGCGGGAAACTCCTCGATCGCGCGATTCGACCATTAAGTCTGATTAAGACTACGTCGAGGAACTCGTTAGCGACTTGTTACCGATGTCGGCGGTGATGCTGAGCGTGCCGGCACGCTTAGTTGTCTGTCTCGTCTACGAATATCCGAGAGCTTGGATTGAAATAATTGATTGTTGCGGAATGAACCAGTGACCCGAAACATCTAAGGTCCCGCACAGTCGCGTTGGTTGAATTAATTGGAAATGCTGCTTGCCGAGTCGGAGTGGAGTTTACACGTGTATTAATGTAACCGGAAGCACGGAATGTCAGAAGCGTCTGCGCTACCGTCGAGAAACCGCAGAGCGTGGAAATCTGTTAAGCGCTTCGAAAGAAAAGATATTGGCTTTGATGTCTTAATGCGGATTTCGTACATCAATATTGCATGCAAATCTTTCTGAATATATTCACATAATATTAACACAGATAATCAAATACTGCAATTAAGTTAAGATATAATAAGTACAATTTGAACATAGGAGTTCTCTCGCTTTTATCTTAAAATTCATTTTTGACGTATAAAAGGAATAGCGCCGAAATTATTCATTCCGCGTTTCTCTCGAGCGCACTTTAGCGTTGAAGAAATTCTATTTGGCTCACTAAAAGCAATTTGAAGATTATGACAATTGCAGTGGATTCGATTTTTCTTATTAAATATCAAAAAGTAAAAAAAAAATTAAAAAGTCGAAATTGTAGATAATTATTCTCTTTCCTTTTTATTTTGTGGTTTCTCAATCTCTTTTTATTAACACGGCATCATAAATAAAATATTTAGATGACAACAGTTGCAGCAGTTGCCTGGCTGACCCCATTTACATCCAACTTACATATTGTCGGCGACAGACTTGAACGCCATTTAGCGGTAAGCGCGCGATGGGATTGCGGCTGACTGTCATTTCCGGCGATGCGTTCTGACCTAGCGATTGCCAGGGCGGGCATGCACTCTTGCATGCACGTCGCGTTTGCCTACAACAATGCGGCGCGGCCGACAAAGCGCGAGCGCAAAGTAATAATAAACTACGAACAGCGCGCTTTGTGGAGGTCCGCAAAGTTTCGGGGCGCGCGCGAGTTAGTCAAAACGGCGGTCGTTTCCGATATAAAGCGAAATATATAAGTTTTCGCGGATTGGACGAGCGGCATAAATCGCGTGAATCCGTCGCTGCGGCCCTCATGATTAGTGCGCGGCTGTTATTTGATATTAATTCAGCATGGCTTAGCAACATAGCCCCGACGTAGTAAGCACTCGGCGCGCACAAACGCTTCACGTTCAGTCAAAGGGGTTGTCAGCGACAGTCCCTTGCTGGAGTCTAAAACGCACATATATATAAACCGGCATTGTAAATTCTCGCTTTCTGCGTATGGCATTAATTCGGTTCGCGAGGAAATGCTGCGCGCTGAAACTTGCTGAGCGCGTTTAGTCGTAGCGCAATCGTCATGAAAACGATTTTGATGTTTTGCATCAATTTGAATTAATGACGCGAATGTTATCTGCGCCGATCAATTTTATCGAGTTCTTGCAATTGAAGGAAATGCTCGTTGTAATGTCATTTTGTAGAATACTTTATACGCGAACTAAAATATTTTATCTCAAATAATAAAATCTCTAGCTACTTTTTTTTTTTTATTTTTTTTTTTAATCTTTAAAACCTACCTACGCTTTATTTATCCAAGAATAGAGTGCGGACAATTTTTAAAAATTAATCCAATTTTTTATATTAAACGAGTTTCTATGACACAATAAATTAAAAGTGTCACCAAGTTTGATATTTGTTTCAAACTGAGATTACTTCTTTCTACTTTCTACTTTGTTATAGGTGGAAAAGTGTACAGAAGTGTATTTATTGAAATAGAATGATCGTTTTAAAGGTTGCTCTTGACTTAAGGTGTTGCAAGTTACATCGCGTTGACCTTTAAAGGCTAAAACACAGTTATTTCCATCTATGTTAAGTTGCAATAACAGTATAAACCGATGAGGGTTATATTATTATTTTATGTTCCATTGCGTTAATTTATTTCTATAATTAGTTGATGTAGCATAAACTTGAATTAAAAGACATTTTTTAAATGTATAAAAAGAATTTAAAATGTTAATATATCAATGATAAATATATATTTTAATACATATCTGATTATAATATAATATTCAATGAGCGATTGCTATTTTTATTCGATAACTTCTTTTATCGATTAAGTCCTCGACGAAGATTATTCGAAGTTACTCTAGAAATAACACGGATATTTTTAGTTAATAGGAATAAAGTTTTACATATCAAAGTTTAACATAAATAAATTTTTGTTATATTAATTATATACTTTATGCTTTAGAAATGACCATTTATTCTAAAAAAGGAACGCATTACAGGATACTGAAATAGAAAGTGCCGATTATCACTAAGAAGATTATTGTCCCTCACATGTTAGACTTCCTCGCGCGGTATCTCTGGAATTCGATCAAACCTTCCCACGAGGATTCTCGCGATATTATAATCGGGACCGCGTTTCGTAGAAATGAGAACCGGGCACACATTATCGTATGCGTCATCGTGGTAGGATTAGAATTCTCTCTATTGCATGATTTATTTCAATTCGAAAGAGAATAAAAGATATTCCCAAACTGTCAAATGTCTCCAAGTTTTTATTGAAGATAAAATATATTACGTGTTTTGCATAACAACATTATAATTATTTATTGAAAAAAATGAAAAAAAATGTTTAAAAATAGTGAAGCTTTGATATTATAACATAATTATTATATCCATTTGAATTGTTATCCGAAAGCAACGCTGCAATTGACGGTTAAAGGACCTTCGCGCGAGAGTTTGGGCAGTTGTGTGAAACGTGAGCAAACAGATCGATTTATGAGACACATCAGTGCCTAAAGGTGAGCTCACACTGTGAAAATAGAGGAAGAACGCGAAGCAAAACGTAAAGAATTTAACCCGTAAATTAAGCAGCGTTCTTATCATTCTCAGGATATTTTTATCACCCAATGAATTTATTATCCGTGTTTCATCTTTGTGGAATTCAAAATATATAGAGTGTGAAAAAGAAGAAACAAATGAAGAACTAAAAGAAAATAGTTATTAACATACAATGATATATCCCAAAGTTCGAATTCTCATCGTAAGATAAACGTTATTTAGGCAGAAGCGCGCGCTCTTGCTGTTCACAAATATAAAGGCACCTTTATGCAGCATTCGTATTAGGGGTGTGTTTCACGTGTGCACCGCACGTATCGTGTATGTGTACCAATAATACGAAGCATATTATTAGGCACGACACACCGTTGACCAGCCGATCGAGCACCAATCGAGATAATGGGGGTAACATGAGCGAGCACGCTTACGCGCGTGCCGAATATACGCGCTTGCGTTGTTTATGCGAGGCACCAAAACTGCGGACATAATTTATGGATGACGCTCTCTCGCGTGGAATTGCGATCAGGGTGCAATTGCTATCCGCTGTGACCTCGGCTTGCGGAACTTAGTCACACCCAAAGGACATCTTCCCGTTCGATTTATGACGAACGCGTTACATTACAAAACACATGGAGACAAAAGGGAGGAGAGTTTTCAGAAAAATATTACACAAATTTACATTTTTGCAAAAAATCATTTCTTATCGATGATTAATAAATTTAAATATTTCCAAGTCATTAACGCGCGCGCGATAAACGGAATAAATGCATGGCTTGCTAAACGAGACGCACGATTACAAGAGTGAAAGTATAATGTATATAATATATGCATAATTTAACTAGTCATGAATAAACATCGGAAATAGAATTTCGGTTAATCTAATTTAATCGCGTTAGCTCAACGAAGCAAACAATGCATAGTATATTGCCTAACCTTTTAATAATTAACATATTATAATTACAGTATTATGCTATATGTTCAAGCATATAATATATATCTATCTACATATAATATCTTTAATAGAATTTTACACATTTTGCTTGAGAGAATGGTCCACATGACCGACGGTGCGTTAAATTTCATTTATGCATACAAATGCACTGTACCGATATGTTGAATAATTAAAAATTATCAATTGTTGTATACATTTCTATATTTTGTATAACTTTGAATAAAATCGCGCGTTTGGATTTTTCAAAAATCTATCGTATTTGTTCCCGCTCTTGTCTATTAATTGCAGTGTTCTGTAATTTAATGTATGTCAACATATGCCTTAACTTGGATTACACAGCCGAGCTCTGCGGTTCGTGGTTCCGTGTACATGATAATGCTGACACTATTATTTAAACGCGTATACCACAATACTAGCTGAATTTTAGAAATTTTCGAAAGACAAGCATAAGCTAGCGAAAATTGGCCGCTCTGGTTACTTTCTATACGTCCGTCGATCGAAATATGAATAAATACTCATGTTTGAAAGTGCAATGCGATGTTTAATTAATTTAATATATCTGCCATTAATATTTATTATGTTTAAAAATTATAAACGGTATTAAATATTTGCTTATTGAATATATGTATAATACTAAATATTTAATGATAGGTGATGATAATGCAGCAATAACGTTTTCAAATACATTTATGCAAAAAAAATAATGCACAAAGCAATCGCATGTTTATTTAATTTGTTTATATATTTATTAAACTTTATATTTAATTTTTAAATATTATTAGTTGAATTGGGATATGAGAATATATATTTCAAATACATCTTTAATAATAAATTTTGAGTAATTGCGTTTTTCGTAATCTACTTTGCTTATTATTTTTATTTATCCATTAAAAAAATTGTAATTAAATAAGTTTTTAAATTACTCGAGTGATGCAAAAATAGATGTGATATTGTAGAATTAATAGGATCAGTAGATTTTTATCTTTAGTTGTTCTCTGTGAAAATCGATATTTGTTTCCGGTTTTCGCACTTTGGAAAAAGCACCGTTTTCGTAGTTGCATCGTAAAAATATCTCTTTTTTTACCACGTAACTGGAAAAAAATAATTTGTTTCAATAGGACGCGAAAGCGCTGACCCGTTTTTCAATGTGTCACGAATTATCGGAAGGACGCTATGAGCACGAAACTTTCACACAACGATTGTATCCGTGATTCTGATACGGCGACACGAATCCATGAGATGCATGAGTAACGTACGCCGCACTAGGCACATTGTTTCTAAACAAAGTCAGCCTCTTGGCACAATGCCGAGCGTTAACAAAGGTTTCGAGACAATGCATTCGCGAAGGAAGATTGGATTCCCCGCTAATTCCGCTGCCTTTTGAAAACCCTTTTAGGCCTCGGTTGACAAACACAAGCGCGGCATTTCGCTTCGATTATCTCATTCCTGCATCTTGAACGTTTAAAAAGGCTTTGGGGCAACCAAATAACGAGATAATCGAGACGAGTAAGTTCACAAAACGATTAATATGTCTATTTCATTGTCCTATCTGACGTTGACGTTAAACCAATTTTTATTATTAGTCGAATAAAAGGCGATGAAATAAACACGTTTAACACTGAATTGTGAGGCGTAAATGAGTAAAGTGTAAACGATTGAAATCAATGTATTATAAATGACCGATTTAATTCTAGTTTTTTATTTAACAAGACAATCTTATTAAACAAGAAATATTCTAACATTAAACATTTGCATATTGAGTATATATCATTAAATATATAACAGTAGCTAGTACAAAGATATTAATTATTAGTCGAATTTTTATTTAATCTATTATACAAACATTTAAGAAATATATATCATCTATCTTTAATTTCAAAAGAGACAGCGTGATACTAAGTATCCTTTATTTAGCGAACAATTTCGTAGCTAATAGCTGTATTAGCATACAGTGTATTTTTTTTATCAAAGTTAACGAACATCTGGACTATCATAATTATAATACAAGACAGCGGTAAACAAGACGACATTCGTGCATGCTCAGAGCGAGATAACAACCCAAATAAAATGTAAGGATGTAACTATCTTTCGTCGTAAACGTCACAGAGATTGCTCCCCAGATATTTGCGAGAATGCTGTACGCGCTGTTCAAAGCAGAGCAGAAGTATTGTCGAGAGAGTGTCTCCTTTTTTTTCGAGGTGTAGCCTCTCGTAAAATAATACCTTTAGTGTTCTTTACGGGCTTGAAGCCTCTTTCGGCGCTTCCCTCGGCCTAAAGAATCATAAAAGATAACTTAACGAAATATTCACGAGATACGTACGGAGTCTAAAATGCGAACAAGGCCGAAAGTTCAAGGTCACCGAGACGCACCTGTCACGCGCGTTTAGTAATTCCACCTCAAACGAGAGGGAGAAAGAAAGAGAGAGAGGAAACGCTCGAAGCGATTCGAACCGCCGTCTCCCGTGACGTTTCTCCTCACGTTTTAGCGGGAGCTTAATGGATCAATAAAGCGCACTAAGAGTATCACTGGGAGTCCGGGATTCCTTTTTAAAAGCTGACCGCTGTACAATCTATTCGTCGCGCGAGCGCGCGAACGTGTATCCCCTGTTGATGCCTACGTTCCTTAATAGCTTTTGAGGGAAAGTCACCCCTCGTGATCTTTCTCCCGTGAGAACTCCGAGAAAAAGGGAACTGTCGATTTTAAAGGGCTTCCGGGCTTTGAATTTTTTTACTCCTCTTCCCAGAAAAATAACGAACCGAGGGGTGAAGGATTTCTTGCGCTTTTCAGTGAAATGGCACGGGAAAAGGGGATGATGATTGGCTGTCATTGATATACGAGATTTGGATAAGTTCGTTGTTAAACTTTCATTGCTTCAAATCGAAATTCAGTGCGATTGAACGATGTGACGTCGAGAAAAAAATCTCATAATAATTTTATAAGCTATATAAGTTATAATTGCGAGTGATACAGAATTTTCTTTGTTTTTCTTTTTTTTCAAGCAAAAACAAGCAATATTTCTTTTCTAAGTAAGAAATAAAGGAATTAAGGGAATATTTCATAATTTTATTTCCTATTACTCTATTTTTTATATTATGAGATTAAATATTATATATTTCTTGAAGTAGTTGTCAATCTTCTCGATGATATTAAGTATCTTATTATTTTTTATATACAGACTAGTTGGAAAAGTTGGCCGTTATTAGACAATAAAAAAACATAGCTGCTTATAAAAAAAGTGCAATTGCAGATATATATAACATCTCAGTATCCACTTATTTTCTTTATTTTCTCCTGGAAAAGAATGACAATACATCTCGCTCGTTGCCAGAATCACCCTGTACGCAAGCAACATTGCTAAAACTCCATTCCGAAATGAAAAGACTTTGACTAAGTTATTCCGGCAAAAGCGCACAAGTTTACATGTCAGTGTAAAGCGTGGAAAGTGTGCGTAGGAAGCAACACAAATACTAATTTATTTCCCGACCGTCGCGCCTGGCATTACAAGTCCTGTAGTCTTATGGAACAAGCTCGCCGAATGGAAATGCCTCTAGTTTTCGCATCCAACAGCATTCTTCGGCCGTATATCATGGTCGCGGCGAGATGCTCTTTGCAACGGGCATTGCGGACGTTAGTGTCGCGGAGGTGTTGCGACCGCGTTGCGCGCATATGTCGCCGCTCGGAACTCATTCATTGAGAGATGAAATTTAAGGGATATCGCTGAAGTAACTTTGCGTAACGTATCGGGGTAAACGTACACTTGTGTAGCCGTCACACACGTCGAAACTATGTTTGCAACTTTGTAACGTAAGATCGATATCAACGTCCCGCTCTAACAATTACGGTTATCTCATATATAAAGCGAGGGTACGAATCGCGCGTATAATAGATGCGAGTTCAACCGAGTTTTGATGTTGTACGACACACGAAAATTATCTCCATGTTTATTCACAATCGACAACAACAGTTTCAATCTCTGATGTGAATATTTATTTAAATAATATACATATATATTTCTTTCCCAATTTCAAATAAACATCGTCCCCGGATAAATATTTTTTTTTCATTCAAAAACACCGTGCATATGATGATATTGCTCACTGACGCGTGCGCGGGCACAATTTGTTGTGAAAAATAGCCAAAAGGTAATGCAAATCTGGGAAAATGCACGTTCCTGCATAATGAATGACAGCGCTACTTTTTTCGACCCGCGTATTATCTTTTTGAAGCTAACAAGTACATTAGTGTTAAAACTAGTGCTAAAGCGGTCCTCCGTGCCACATGTGACATAAAAGTTGCGACATGTCACGCTTGCGTGCGCAGATTTATAAAATCCCGGAAATATCCGCGAAATACGTGACATTTCGAAGAATAAATGGTGCGCGGTACCATTTCACAGCTTAGAAAATTCTCTACACGTAACATCCTCGAAAAATGTTCAGAGCAGGTAAAAACGAGCTTTGCTGGATAAAACCCTACTTCACAAATGACGAGTGTTACATAATATCCATTAAAAACGCGTTTACGGTCTTTTTTTTTCCTATAATGGGAACGGCTCTCGGCAAATATTCCGCGGGTATTTGCAGTCGAGAACGATAGAATAAAATATCAAATGAAAGTCGTTATTAAAATCCGTCAATTAAATCGCAGTCGTTTAATTGGAGAACGATCGCTTAACGATCTTCCACGGCTATTTTAAAAGAGCGTTCTCGCTCTACGAAATCCACGCTAGGCAAATTCAGTGAACGTAATAAAATGGGTCGCGTTATCCCGTTCTGAGAATAGCCTAAATTGATTAAAACGGTAATCACGGGGTAACAATACAACAAAACAGAGCACAGATCTGCGCGTGAAATTAAATTGCGTCGTGATTAGGGCCGATTAAACGTTAATTACAGAGTTTACGCCAATTTACGCACGCGTTCTCTCACTCCGGCGACATATGTACAATCGGATCACCGTGTACACCGCACCACTCATCACAATGTCCCATTTCCATCTGTTAGTTGACGAAATCGCCCACATCCTTGTTTGCTTTCGCGAACGTTCGCACCATTGTGGTTCCACCGCTTCCTATGCATGCCGTTGTGCATAAGGCGTGCCGATTATTAAATGCTATCTTCTCGCGCGTCGAAGTGACACGCATTGCAAATAAAACTGTCATTATTTACAAATTTAGTTGCTATTACAATACGATCAGGAATTCTTCTTTCTTCTAAAGATTTTTTTAATCTAATAACGTAAGACTGTGTAAAAAATACAGCTACTATACTTAATTTTATAAACAATTATTATAAGTGTAAATTTTCACATTTGTATGTAGATTTGTAGCTTGCAGTTAAAATTAATTTATGGTGTCGTAATAAAGTGTAGATTGCATAAGAAAATTTGCAGTTACTTTATATAAATAAGAATTCTAATTTTATATTAATTGTTTACAGTGCCTATATTATGCAATAATGAATGACAAATGAAACTAAAGAAAATTCTTTTATTTATTATAATATTTATAAAATTATATGTGATTTTTACATTATCTTCATTGAAATATTTTATTGTTAAGAAGTAATTTGTTGAACAGAAAATCGACAGTTTAATTATTTACTTTAACAAGCATTCATTTTGACTTAATTTGTCAAAGAGCTATAAATATTTGGTATAATTGCATTTATACGCTTGCAATGAAAACTCAATGTACTTTTACGTAAGTGTCTTAAAACTCGCAACGTGCACTTTCAATTTTTATTCGAAAACCCAGCGATAACACATATAGCGGCGATAGTATTACGTGAGTCATGTGGAGACCATAAATCTTCGATATCGAGTTCGGAATTGCTCTCACAAATCGTACGATCGAGAAATCATTCATTCTCCCTCCCCCTTCTCTTTCTCTTTCTCTCTCTCTCTTTCTCTCTCTCTCTCTCTTTCTTTCTCTCTCTCTCTCTCTCTCTCTCTCTCTCTATTTTCAAGCAAGGGTACTTCCGCGCGTGGCAATGGATCCGATAAATGGTGCTTCTCGCGCCATTTGATGGCACGAAGCTGTGCCATGACCGCAGAATTAACCACGGTGAAACTTTCCCGGTCTCCCCGACGTGCTAACCCGCTCCGCTAAGTGCGTTATCATAATTGAGCAGATTCCATACTCCGCGTCGCTGTTAATTCAATCGCCGAGGGTACTAAGGACATTTACGTTCGCGAGTCCATAGGGAAAGCGATTTGCCGCTAATGCCAGGTCCTGCCGTGAGGTTCTTTAAAGTGTTCGCAACAGTATTACGCAAATGTTACGGAAAGTCAATTATTGAATTCGCTAATGGAGACTTTGCAATTTCGCGAAAACGGGCTACGATGTTTTGCAAGTTCCACGAAAATAACCCGATGGCTCTCGCTGTTCTTTATTATAAAAGCATCTCCTGAAGCTGTTAAAGCGTGCAGTGTAGCTTATTCCGGTGACGATCGAGCCACGATTATCCGCGACGATGTTCTTCGTTCTTTCGTTCAGCATTTCAGCGTTTAATTCTATTTATCTGGTTCCGATTGGATTTTAATTAGTAATCATGTTTTTTATTATGACAATTTATGAATAGAAAATGACTTATGTTAAAATAAGCCGGCAGCAACAAGTGAACATTGTGTTGTTGACGTGATTGTACATTAATGATTAGTCACTGTTAATGCGCTCGCTGCAAACTTTACGTTTTATTTCAAAATAATTTATGTCGAATTAATACGAGGCGGGTTAATTTTGTTTATTTTGGAGCTTGGCGAAACAGCTCGCTCTGGTTGCCGATAAATTTTACTATTCATAGTATTTCCGCGTAGGTTGTGCACGACTTTATAACTCGTCGAAAGACAATTCGATTTAACATTCGGACAAAAGAGCGAGCCGAGCAAGTCAATTTTCATTTACACGAGAGAGAGGAGGACGAGAGGGGGTTTATGGGTTTATGAGATTAGCACGCTTGCAAATGGACAGATTCGCCGCTCGGCGTCCACCGTCGATTCAATTACCGCCTAATTAGCGGTGCCGTTTATGGATGCAGCCGACAGAGAAAACGATTTACCAGTGGCATCGTGACGGCGGGGTAGCCCGTGCCACGCTTAAGTATTTGTGATACTATTACGGAACTATCATTAAGGGTTTATTGAGTTTCCCTTTCCGCTAGGGCGGTATTCGGTAAACGTAACGGAGCCGCAACGACCGCGCGCGGTTACCACTCTATCTCTCTCCCTCTCCCTCTGTCTTTCTCTTTCTCTGTCGGGCACAGAAAAGCAGCTAAATTGCGTGCCCCGATAGAAAGGCACTACTCTAATAGGTCTACCTCGAGCAGCCAACGACACGTCCCGCAATAAAACCGCCCACATACAGCGGCTTTATTAGACCGCCGTTGTTGCGATATATTACGCGTCGATACGTTAGCGGTAACGTTTCGTGACGTTCGCCCTACCTTAACAGAATATTACATAGTTAACCATCAGCTATTGTGGCTACGATCTAGATAATGCAATGCTGTTATGATGAAACTTGATACTGATATTTAAATACTTGATAATTTATGTCAAAAAACAAGCGATATTCTTTATTTCTCGCCTTGATAACAGGCATAATTTTTTTTAGCTCTCATATATGTATTTTTAGGAATCGATGAATTTTTTCTTTTTATTTACCATTTTTCGTGATACAACAAGATTCCGCGTGACAAAAATTATATTTGTCATACATGATTTCACGACGATTTCGGAAGGGAAACAATTTCAGATATAATTGTTGTCTCTCAGGCGCGTTATCATTGATCTCGTCTTGGTGACGCGACTATTTGTCAGGTAAACATATCAGTGTCGTGTTTGCGATTCATATGTGTAGGTGTGCATAGACGGTTTGGATGTGTTACAGAGGATTAACGAAGCTCCTATTTTGCGGCACGCAAGGTATTTACGAGGAGGATAATTAGATTCACCTTCATCGACAAATTGCACCTTCATCATGCGTCAGATGAATCCACTCGGTGGCGAAATAGATAATGGGCGTAAAATCGTGCGCTCATAATGTTACAAAATGTACAGCGTGCGTCTCGGAACTTTTCATTTTAATCACAAGTTCTTTGATCAGTGTAGAGTTAATATTTTAAATTCGACATTCAAATCACCCTCGACGTCACGGCGCTCGAAATAGTTGCGTAATAATAGTTCACCAGTTACATCCATCAATAATATTGCATTAAAAGTTCTACATAGTTAGCACGCTAATTCTTCGCGTATATAATTTGCTCGCAAACAGCAGTGAATTTTTCACTTTATAATTTCATCATTTCATTGGCTCGTCATTTTTCTAAAGGAAGAAAAGAAAGACGGAATTTTTGCTGAAAAAAAATAAATTTCGATGCAATGCGCATAACAAATATTAACGAATGAGGTTACAACGTTGCGTGGCTGGGCGCGTTAAACTCGCTTCGGGCGTGAATATCCGCAACGCGATTGTTGCCTTCCTTTTTCTTTTAAATTCCGCGGAGTACGCCGGGGGCGCGGAGATGCGATTTACATAAGCCACTGATATTAATATGAGTTACAGAGGGGAGGAAAGGGTACACTAATATGCGTGGGTAACTCCGCTCTTTTTCTGTATAATGAATATTCATTTCCTTGTACCGGGATAAATAAGTTTTAATGACAGCACGGCGGACTGTGCGCGCTCGTCGCCGTCGTCGTCGTCGTCGTCGTCGTCGTCGTCATTCGCGAAACGATTACGGGGATGTAACTTTTCTACGACCGCGCACCGTGTTACACGTTCTCGGTCCCCGGAGGCGCACGCAAATACTTTTCCGCGCTACCATAATCACCGCTCCGCGTCCTCGGGCATTGTGTAAATACTCTTCGTATTTGCAATGTTACGGCGGACGACGGTGTACTTAGCGGTCGTATTTCCTCAAGGCTCGTTCATGTTGCGCAAAATGAAGCTTCCCTGCGCTCTCTCTCTCTCTCTCTCTCTCTCTCTCTCTCTCTCTCTCTCTCTCTCTCTCTCTCTCTCTCTCTCCCTCTCTCTCTCTCTCTCTCTCTTCTCCCTCTCTCTCTTTCTTTCTGTCGTTCCCACTGCGGAACCAACTTCCGCTCGTACCTAATTGACTTCCGACACGTAGAACCTAACAGATAGGACACTACGTGAGGTCACCCTCTAACCGGGTTTTGTCTGTCCAGTGTACCTCTATGCTAACTCTCTCCCTCTCCCCCCTCTCTCTCTCCCTCTCTTTATGCTAGCCTCCACTCTGACCGCGCTTCGTTTAGATTAACGAGCAACGACGCAGCGGCAGTTGACATTGCGTCTATGAAATCAACTAAGCATAATGAATAATTCGCCGCCACGTGGAAGAGTATAATGTCGCACTACAAAGAGACTAACAAAGTAATTCAGATGACACGGAGGTAATAGCGCTTTTACGTGAAATTGAATACTGTCACGTACATTCCGACGCAAATGCGGGGCAATTCAGAATCCCTAGATTGTTTTCTGAAAAATAAAACGTAAAACGCAAAATTTTATACATCTATTATGTACAATTATGGTCTACTGATATAAAAAAGGGTTTTATAAAACAATTATAAAATTAATTATAGAAGAATTATTATCGTAATTTTTATATTACAAAATGCTTCTTTTTAACAGACTCTCATATAAACGCTGATTTATTACACTATTAGTCATATTACAGGCTTGAATTTCCTTCAGGCTTTGCAATCGCAAGAAGCTGCTCAAGTCCATTACTTCTCGTGTTTCTTTTATCGTTCGAATATCATAATACTCATTAAATGAAAAGGAATTACTTTGAGAGCGTCCGCCATTGAAACATAAAACGTAACGTGACACAGAAGCGCAAGGATAAATTTTGAGTCGCGCTGTATGGAAAATGTGCGACGGGTCTTGCCGTCGGCGGCAGAAATAGAGCGGAATGGTAGCAGCCCACGCTAAGAAAATTTCACAGACATTTCTAGAAATTTATCAACAAGAAGGGTAGACCGCGTGAGTTTCTTACGAAAGTTTATCTCGAATGCTCAAGCGATTAAAGTTTGTTACCAAACTCGCCAATGTGCTTGCAAATTGGAATTAAGAAGTTTACTTCGGGAACACGTGTCCCGATATATACGAAACGAGGGTACATGCGTAAGAAGACGATTATACGGATGTATATTGTATATGTTTGAATGGAACTCATTAATCGCACGTGCCTCGAATGACCGACACATACGGATCTTTTTGCGCACATATCGCACGTGCGCGGAAGTATCGACGGCGGTGGCTAATTTATACCGACAAATTCTGTAATGTAATATACAATGCAAAAAGACGCCGTCTTTTATTTTTGGACGAAACGACAACCCCTTTACATTGCACATGTTACAAGCGCTTCTTACACAGTACAATCTTGCACGGAATTCAAATATATTTCCGCTTTGATATAAAAATGTCACATCAAAGATATCAATAAATAGCACGATGCAAATGTTTCCGTCAAAAGACGCACAAATGCACAAGTATTTCAAAGCGAGAGCAATAATATCCTGTATGCTCTTACTTACGCAAACGCATTTAATGCAAGGCAACAGAAAGTAAACGGATACTCTAATTTTGTTCATATTTTATAAAGCATTTCACTCTGAGAAAATCTTTTAATTATTTCCACCTTTCTTTACCTAATTTTTTATAATCAACGTGCAAACGTTGTAAGCGTTGTAAACGTAAAAGATGTCGGAAAAACACTTGCAAAATGAAAAGTAGGACGCCTCTTAAAAATCTTTCAACACTTGTATTGTTCAAATTGTAATGAATGCTTGCTTGGCTGCTTGTTTTCAATAAATTAGAGCGTCAGTTCTCGTTTTAATAGATTGCTATTCGCGTGTAGCCGATTTCGTGTAGCCTACGAATAGAATGAAAATAGCGCATCATATCCGCGAGCGTCTATCTTTCTGTGTCATTGTTGACGTTCGATCACAGGAACTACGTTGACAGGCATCAGCCCGGACATCCCGGAATATACGCCTTGAATATCGATCTTCCGAACCGCGCCGCCGTTCAGCTTGCAAGCAAATCGGACACAAATCAACGGTGTGGCGACGCGATCTCTCGGGAGCTGCGCGCCCGCCGACGCATTTGCACCCGTCCGTCGTTTCTCCCGCGATATTTCCCCGTAATGGCCTCGTCCGTCATTAATACTTTCGTTCACTGCGAAGAGATTCCGTTCGAGCTGTGTGATTTATGCCAAGCATCGAACGTGTAATTTGACGGCAGTCTCTTATTGTTTGTGTTTCGATTGATTTGATTTCTTTAGAATTTAAATTGCTGAATGTCATATATATATAAATAGAGATTCTGCATCTAGAAAGGTAATAATTTCTGCATAAAAAGTAGGTCAAAATGAGACGGAATACAAATGAGACTTTTGTTCTCGCGAACAAAATGACTTTAGCAATTTCGCGGAAAATCCCATTATGATATCATATATTTCGCAGAAAAATGATGTGACAATTAATTGTGCGACACAAACTTGCCGTGGTTAATCGTGAAGGACGTTCATCGCGAGCAAGAACAATCTCGCGACCGAAATTAGGAGACACGAGAGAGCTTGTTAGGCGGTCCCCGGTTTTGCGCCGAATTTTAACAGGATTATCGTGGCATTTGTAATCGCGGAGATCTTTCGCGTGAGATGATCTAATCAACTATGTGAAAATGCCATTTATCTGTAGCGCCGCCATCAATCTCTCCGCGCAGGAAACGTTGATGGATATGTGGTGTGTGTGAAGCTGGCGTATCATTTCGCGGAAACTCACAAATAATTAAGAGTTCTGACTTTATTTTCAATAGTTCTAGAGTTCCTGATAGTTTAAACAAATAGTTCTGGCCATTAAACCAACGAAAATGCCTCAGGACAAACTGAGACGCCAACTTCACGCAGCGTCTCACTTTGTCCTACGACATTTTCCTTATCAATAATTGTTGGAAATTAAAAGATTTATAGTTCTACAAGAGTTCTAAGAAGAGTTCTGCCTTCTAAAAGCAAAAAAATATCAATAAAGATAAAATAAAAACAAGCAAATCCTTATATCTATAGATATACAGATGAGACGCCGGTTTATTTTCAAGAGTTCTGTTTATTTCAACTTAGCTCTCGTATAGTTCTGGGCATGCAAAATGTCTTTCCAAAGAGTTCTGATGGTTACAACAATTAGAACTTTTTATTAAAAATTATTTTGCCCGAAAAACGTATTTTTTTAGGTATAAAGGTGAGACGCTGGTCGATTTTCAAGAGTTCTGTTTATTTCAACTTAGCTCTCGTATAGTTCTGGGCATGCACAATGTCTTTCCAAAGAGTTCTGATGGTTACAACAATTAGAACTTTTTATTAAAAATTATTTTGCCCGAAAAACGTATTTTTTTAGGTATAAAGGTGAGACGCTGGTCGATTTTCAAGAGTTCTGTTTATTTCAACTTAGCTCTCGTATAGTTCTGGGCATGCACAATGTCTTTCCAAAGAGTTCTGATGGTTACAACAATTAGAACTTTTTATTAAAAATTATTTTGCCCGAAAAACGTATTTTTTTAGGTATAAAGGTGAGACGCTGGTCGATTTTCAAGAGTTCTGTTTATTTCAACTTAGCTCTCGTATAGTTCTGGGCATGCACAATGTCTTTCCAAAAAGTTCTGATGGTTACAACAATTAGACCTTTTTTTAAAAAATTATTTTGCCTGAAAAACGTATTTTTTCGAGTATAACGGTGAGACGCTGGTCGTATGTCGATAATTCTATCGATTTCAAGTGACATTTCGTGTCAGTTTGTAATCACTTTTTATTTCTACGAAGAGTTCTATGCGTAAAAGTTATTAGAATGTTGATTAAACAAATTAGATCTCTCGAGACGCTGGACGTATATATATTGAGCTATCGAGGTGAGACTGATCATTATTCTACGTCATGGATTTTAAAATTTTTATTTTATTGTGTGAAAGTGTATTGTTTTAAATGTACTTATCTTGTTCTTAGCATAATCCAGAATCACGGCGTGGACATTTAAAACAATATACTTACACAGTAAAATAAAAATTTTTTAATCCATGACGTTGTAGAAAAACAATCAACGTTTCACCTCGATAGCTCGGTATTTATACGTCCAGCGCTTCAAAAGATCTAATTTATTTAATTAACATTCTAATAACGCATAGAATTCTTCATAGAAATGAAAAGTGATTACAATCTGACGCAAAATGTCATTTAAAATCGATAGAACTATCGAAATACGACCAGCGTCTCACCTTTATGCCCGAAAAAATACGTTTTTTGGGCAAAATAATTTTTTAAAAAAAGTTCTAATTGTTGTAACCATCAGAACTCCTTGGAAAGGCATTGTGCATGTCCAGAACTATACGAAAACTGATTTGGAATAAACAGAACTCTTGAAAATAGGCCGGCGTCTCATCTGTATATCTATAGATATAAGGATTCGCTTGTTCTTATTTTATCTTTATTGATATTTTATTGCTTTTAAAAGGCAGAACTCTTCTTAGAACTCTTGCAGAACTATAAATCTTTTAATTTCCAACAATTATTGACAAGGAAAATGTCGTAGGACAAAGTGAGACGCTGCGTGAAGTTGGCGTCTCAGTTTGTCCTGAGGCATTTTCGTTGGTTTAATGGCCAGAACTATTTGTTTAAACTATCAGGAACTCTAGAACTATTGAAAATAAAGTCAGAACTCTTAATTATTTGTGAGTTTCCGCGAAATGATATGCCAGCTTCACACATACGGATATGTGTGAAGGCGATTTAGTTCCGGCCCGCGCAACAGTCGATATTCAGGCAGTATTATAGGCTGAAAGGAGAATTGGCGAGGAAATGAGAGACCCCGACAAACAGCCGGTTGGCCTCGCCGAGTTTGACGGCTCTGTCGATGCGAGAACTGTTTCGCTGGCCGCCGCACGTACGAAAAACTTCTTCAACTAGAGAGAATCACCTCACGGTTAAGAAACTTTCGCTTCGCATTTATCTCCCTCCGAGTGCCGGTACGCGAGACAAATAGAATCCAAGATTGTAGAAGTGGATGATCGAGCGTCGATGTCGCATGCAAGGCATACATACGCCGGGGTGTCTCAAGTTTCCCGCTGTTCAGAAAAATGCCAAAGTAACGATAGTTTCCGTGTTCCGAGAAAATAGGATTAAAAAGAATTCCAGAAAAAGAACTAAGAAAGTAACAAGATTGTTTGTTTCTTATTTCATTCCTTTTGCGCAGACTTTCTTTTGACACAGACTTTTCAGTTTTGAATCTCAGTTTCAAAGACAATTGTTGTAAAATTGAAAATTGAACATTGTAAAGCTCGCGCCTGATATTAATATTAATTATGGTGATTATAATCGATATAATTATGTAAATTATGCGCTAGATATTACTCAAATAATGGGATGTAATTCTCGCTAACAAGATCTTATTACTATTACATTCGGCGGAAATTATGTGAAATCGTGCAATATCTTCATTCTGTCATCCCGAATAGATGTAACAAGCGCACGAATATTACTTCATATTCTCTGCAGTATTATTTAAATCATGAGAGCCGATATTCCGGACATTAAAAAAATATGTCACTTCATGCGAAGCTGCGTCGCGATTAATTAAATTAAATTCGGTCGCATCTGCAGAGCATTACCTCGATATTCGGAGCGCTTAATTAAAAATATGATGCTGAAGAGAGAAAGAGAGAGAAAATTGTCCCCAATTTACCATTGAGAAAACGATTGCGCGTAATAAGCTGGTTCGTCTAATTTGGGCATCGAGTGGCTGCGGTGTGTAGCCGAGAGAGAGAGAGAGAGAGGGAGAGAGAGAGGGTGGGGCCAATGTACGCGAACGAGAGGACGAAACCACGACGATAGAATGGAAAAATAATAACCAGGAAATAATGGTCGTCCGATGACCACAAAACTTCTAAACTCGCCGCCATAGACGTTCGTCCCTTGCTCAAATATTGGCAAATATTTCAATTACAAGGCACGCGGAGAGTTTGGCGATACCCCAATATCCGATATCGGCTACGCGCTCCTCCCATTATATGTTAATAAATTTCGCAGCGGTTCGGAGATAGTTCTCTTTCTCACTCTCCCGTCGGGAGTTTCTAACGCGCGGTTCTTCAGTCCCGCCTGAAGAGCCTTTTTGTACGCAAGGCTGATTAAATCGGCTCGTTATCCACTTTGACGTGTTTACACGCGTACCGTTCGCAAAACAGAGATCGATAGAAACTTAATCGTAAACATCTGCGTAGATGTAAATATCCCAGAATAATCGACGGCAAAATACGGTTAATTATAATTCTTTTTATAAGACTCTTTTAAATTCATTTATAATATTCTACGTTGTTATATTTTTGCAAAAATTGCAGAAGAGATAGCAGGGTGTTTTTGCAAAACGCGATTTATATATCTTGAACTACAATCTCTAAAGACGAACGCAAACAAAATCCTGCGAATTATGGGAATATGCAAATATGTTAATTGATGCTTGAAACTTTATAATCTTCTTGAAATGGAAGCTTATAACTTGAACAATATCTAAATAAAGATATCGCGAAACTGTTTCGCGCGGTAGAACAATGGTATCAGTCGATTTAAGCTATCACCATCCGCAACACTTCATTTACGTATCTCAAAGCCAACAAGTAATGGACATTGATAATAATTCGACTCGACAGTAGTACGAGCGTACCGCTAGGCAGTCCGAAGTGGATGTGGGCGCGCCAGTTCTATTCGAGAACAGTATGAGCACTTTAACAAATTCTTCCGAAAAATAATCTTGCGAGTGCGCTAGTCAGTCAGTAGTGCGAGCGTACAATTTATCAGACGTATTAGTTCAATTTATTAGCGGCATTTTAACTATATTTTTTATTGTTTTTGAAGACGGGTAGTTTCGAGACTGCGCGGTTCACGGCGAGAGATATCCGGACTAGTTATTTTTAGATATTTTTTATAATTTTCCATCTTTTATCGAACGACATATGTGATGTAATTTGTGACAATTCACAAAAAGCAATTTTTCTACATTTCTTCTCACGCCGTGGGTCACGTGTGTGTCTACACGTACGATACTTCGTTTACGCCACGTAGCGTCTACAGTGCCGCATCTGAACGCGGATTCATCGAAATTCCGCGAGTTTCTGCACACGTGGGAGGTTTCTTTTGTAGCCGACGTTTTCGCGTTGCCAACGCACACACTCACAGGCACGCATCGTCCGCTGCAGCTTTTCCCGCTAACCCACCATCGACAAACACGTCGCACGGCTTAAAGCGGAATTTCTTATAAGTTTATTCAACCACACGCAGTTTTGCGTCCGTGTATGCTTTCGCATGCGCGGCTCATACATGCATGCATGCGATCGCGGTGTATAAATGTAGAGAATAGTAGATATACAGCACGACTTTCAGAATGCGGCACGTTCGGCTCTCGCGTGAAATATGCATGGAGGTTGGGGAAAGAAGGGAGGGAAGAATCGCACGGCTAGCAATTTATGCGAATCAATGATTGCATATAAAATTCAATATATAATACGCACACACTTGTATGTAAACAATGCAAGTTCGATTTGATTGTAATAAATACAGTAAAGTATGCAATAATAATACACTAAAAAAACATTATTGAAAGAAGTGAAATATTCGACTGCATCGTAGAAAATATAAAAAAGCCGAAGATTCTGAGTTAAAATTTCTATTTGATAGAAATGTCTCATGATTAGATTTTCATTTTTTTAAAAAAAGGAAAGACGAAAATCTATAACAAATGTATCAAAGTAATGAGATGGAAGAAATAATAAATACAGAAAAGCTACATTTTAATGAAAATTATGAATATAATACATGAAGAAAAATTTCACTGAATAAATTCAAATTATTGTTACGTGACTATTATTTAAAATATGAAATTACTCTACACGATTTAATATATATATATATTCTAAAAAATTTTATCTTCATAAATTATATTGCAAGTAATACATCACATTTTCGGTTTTTATCTGTGATTATTAAATACATTCATCTTAATTATTGTAATAATTATAAAATAGTAAAAGAATGCTTTTATGTCGCTTTTAAATTGATTTACTTGGTTGACGGAAATATATTCAAATGCTTAATAACGTAACGTGTAGCGATGATGATAAATACATCTGTCAAGCAAGTTCACTAGATATTAAGCGTGATACGCAACATGTTGAATAGCGGCGGAGTATGAAATATCGTTCATTCCTTTATGAAGAATAACCATGCATGGCGACATTGAATGGAAGTAAAGTGCAAAAGAACACTTCACTCTCCAACGATTTTACGTTGCATTTCTCCTTTTATTTCACATGAGGATGTGCAACCTGGCGGAAGCGGCTCTTTCGCTTCTTTCGATAGAAATGTATGAATGGAATAAAGCACTCTCTTACGCGACGATTATTTTTACATCCGCCTTGTTCCTTGATCATTATTAACGTTTGTTCGCTTGCTTTGCTTTTGCAATTATAACATATTATACATATATATATAGCGCACACTAGCAATTGCTTAAGCAAAACTTTAATTTGACATTTAATTAAAATATGAAATGAATACAAAGATATTCGAAGCTCTGTGATTGCGAGCATTAAAAGCGCGCACGGTGAAGCGTACAACGTACATATATTCTAAAGTGCATATTACGCAAATTTTGTATAAGATAAATTTGTAGCGGTTTAATTAATCATACACTTTATCCAATTTGCATTAAAGGTATCTTAATTTACATTCACCTGCTGTGCAGCACCGTGAGAGATTAATATCAATTTCCATAGTCCCGCTTCCTAGAGAAGCGAGTTCACCGAATATATCGATCATGCTAATATCGTATTCGACACCACGGCTTTTATACCAGCCAGTGTCCGTTAACGCGATGCCCATAAAATCGTCTTTAGGGTGATTTGCATTTAATCGCGCGCGGCTCGCCGGCGATCAGGGACGTCGACCGTGATCGGTGCAGGCAATTAACCCTGGCCGGCTGGCGCGATCGTTACGCTGAAATTAATGCGAAGAAGACACATTTCTGTTTCGAGGATCGTTTCGATCGGAGGGTTCAAACAATTCAATTCAATTTCCTTGAGATCCGCTGGCATATAATTTCGGGTGCGAGGGTCGGCTATGGTAAATGATACCGGCCGAAATAAATCAAGAGCGATTTGCAAGGGTTTTCTGAGAAATCGCCATTCGACAAAGCGAGAGAACAAAGACTTTCGCCCGAAAGGGAAAATTCCCGCGGCACAAGCGTCATTTGTATGTTCGTCGATATTGTAACACGAAGTTAGGGGAAATAAATACTAGGAATTAAGATATAATAGATGGCATTATTGACATTACATTGTAAAAATTGTTCTCTAAGCAAATTACGACGGTTCTCAGCAAGTGTTTCATGTTTAAATAGAAAAAAAAGGGAAAAATACTATCATGTACAGATTTTCTACTCTGCACGATACGTTTTGTTAATTATTCAAAACTATTTACGGAAAGCTTCCTTGCTCAGCTACTTCCCCATTATACTGAGTAATCACCAAAGCGGCTTAGACTCGAATATCTCGTTAGAAAAGTAAGGTCAATCAAGATTAAGTGCGAATTGCGACATCCTATATGTTCGAATTATCTTTCCCGGCAGCCTTTTCCCACCTCCGTATATTTTATTCCCCCCTCCACAACAGCGCCACACTGTTTATTCATCAGGAATTACTCAGTGTCCACTGAGAAGCACAATGGGATCCAATTGCATTCGGGTATAAATTATTCTGACCGCTCGTTATTTAGACGCGCGAGATATATCAACTGTCCTCGGGATAGCCTGTCACCACGTTATCAGTTAATTTGTCACTCGGATAATCGTTTATGTACATAATATATCTCTCCCTCGTTTGCACGTATCGTAGATACAACGAGCATACGCCGTGGAAAAGATGAGCAATGCCGCAGAGTGCTAATTAATACATACTGCAATTAAACCGTTTTGCCGTGTTCGATGGGTCGCGTGAACGACGCGCTCCAACTAGTCGCCTATTTCGTCTGGTCGACTTTGCAAAATAAACGGCATCACTGATACGTTAGCGACAGGCCTTTAATCCGTCGAAAAAAAAAATTAAGTCTCGTAGTTGAATAAAGAACGCGCGAAGTGATTTTGTTCGGCAATAAATTTTTTCCTTTTTTTTACATTAAAAAACGACTCGCTACTCGTTCAATTTATACGATTTAAATAAAATAGCATATTGTTGATATTCTATTTCATCGTTTGCGCGATTGTACCTCAGGGCGCTTTTACGTTGTGACATGAAATTCCACGCAAAATAATTTGCGTAATCGGCTAATTATTCAATTAAATATTCTTTTAAATAAAGCACATGAAATGACATTCGATAAACCACTCGACTGTCCGCACGACAAAGATATTCTCTTTAAGCGAATCAGACGGACAAAAAGTTTCGTGTTTGCATGTCGATATGGGCGCTGCGATATCTGTTAACCGCACAAAAGCGAGAACAGAAATGACAACAATGTCAAGCAGCGATATTTAGCGCAAACCAGACCGTTCAGCGTTTTTTATCGACATTAATAAAACCATGCAACTAGGTTAATTATCTCTCGAAATTCGCAGTTGGTACTGAAACACTTTGATATTATCGTCAGAATAACAAACACTTGTTGGACATCACTGGATGTAGAAATGTTAATAACATATGTAAAATTCCATTATGCAAAATAAACATTATATCAACGAGAATGAAATCTTTTCTGAATGCCAGCAGTAATTTCAATTACGAAACGGAACATGAATAGGGTTTTTAATCTTTCAAAATTTAATTAAAAAAGTGATTAAATGGATAGGTGGCGAATAGATGAATGCCTACAGAAGCAAACGTCGAACATCGGGAGCGAGCCAGGAAAAAAAAAAACGGAAGATATTGAAAGAAAGGTAGATCAACGTTTTCCTTTTCTACTGAGAAGATGCGAGTATATTTATAGTAACCACAGGAACGCCTGCCGCTTGATTAATGTCTCCATCACGAAAACGCGTGGGTGGAAAGGAAAAAAGGAGAGAGAGAGAGAGAGAGAAGCGCACGTGTTCAGATAATGTGTTTGTAAACGGAAATGAAAGCGTACCTCACCAAAAACTGCTACGCCCGCGCGAAACAATGATGCTCGCTAATGGATTTCGCGATCGGATTGAAGCGAGAACTCTGCATATTTATTATACGCGTCCATTTATACAACATTGCTTCATAAATTTCTTGCTGTGAGCGAAGTAACATTTTTCTTGACGATGCGGGCCGAGAATGAAGACTACCGGGTCACCGGAACAAAAAGATGCATAAATGCAAATATAGAAGAATAATTTTACGACATGATGACAATCTGTAGATTACTATTTTTTTTTTTTCTTATTCTCATACGTATTATTGTGCAGCAACTTTTCAAATGCAATTTTTTATAATTATAAAACGGCTACACATATACAATCTTGCGTCACATTGCGTTCACATTCGTTCCAATAACATTGTTAATAATGTCTTCGCGCTTATTTTTATCTATCTCTGCTGTACATCCGACTTGAATATTTAATAACTTGTAATAGGATTCCCGGCCAAACGATTCCTGCCAAACTTTCATTTATAAATAAACAATCGTGCTAAAATAATCAAACGATAAATAATCAAAAGGGATAATTAAAGGACCCCAGAGCTCTCTTTCACCAAGATGGACTTGGCGGGAAACCAACGGGGGAAAATAAATACTTTATACATCTGAAACCAGTGCGGCTTCCCAGGGGACACGGAGGGAAGGCGATGGGCCGCACATGTGTATATATCCATATAAATGAGTAAATAAATAAACGCGTGACGCGAAAAATGAATTTGTTTCGCGGTCCGATTGATATTTATAGCGTCGAGATCTAATTAGAGATTGTCGTGGTGTACATTTCGAGAGGTAGCTACGGATGCGACAAATATTTGCGCTACTCTCGTGGTGAACGGACGTCGTCATCTGGGAGCATAAGTTTATGGCCGAGTTTCTGATTACGAACAGCAGCGAGCGAAGGTGCACCGCGCCGTCCTCGTAGAGAAACAGCGTTGTCTCGCTCTCTTTCTCTCTCACTCTCGCTTACTCGCAATCGCTATTTATACTCACGACCGCTCGCGTCATGAAGGAAAATATTGTACGATCCAACGAGGAATATAAATGATGAAATTCTTTGTCCTCACATCGTCGACGGACGTAACGATATCGTAACCAGATCCGGATTCCACGTAAACGGCGATTCAGCTTTCTGCGCGCCACAACATGCGCGGAACGTACATGCCAGCAGTGTTAGTCGCCCACGAGCTTTCCAACTTTCAAATATTTACATTTGTTATGAAACAAGTTATAATTGAATAGTTGATTTGATCAGAGGAAGAACTCTGCTGGCAACGATATCGGAATGTTTAGAAGCAATTGCTTCGATTTTAATCAGTCGATTGTTTTTTTTCAAGTAAACATTTCAGAAAATATTATTTTTATCAATTAGAGAAGCGAATGATTCGGCATGATAATTAAAAATATGAAGCCGTCGAGGAAATTTCATATCAGCGTAGGCGAGTAAATCTCAAAGGAACTTCACTCGAATGCCAAGCACGCCTGGCTCTATTTTGTCGAAACTCGGGGCTACTCGCTTCGTTCGGAATTCGATACGGTCCGGGATTTAGCTCGGTGGCCGGTTCGCCGAAATTCTTCGATTGACCGAAAAGCGCTATCGAAATAATTGCGCGATCACTCACCGCTGAACAGCCAATTTCATCGGACAATTAGCGCGGCTAAACGCGCTCCTTGAATTTCACGCGCGGTTGCAGTTGATCAATTCTGGTTCGCTAAAGACCTGCGTAAGCGGAACAATTTCTTGGATGATGACGTCAAGCAGCGAGCAAATACACAAATGCGAGCAAGAATTGTAATTTTCTATATGAACGATTATTCAGTGAGAGAACTGGTTTAAATTAGATTGGGCAGGATTATAAAATAGAACAGAAATGCAATGCGTAGAGTAAATTTCCGACATTAACATTTTCAGACGTTTCTCGTGAAAATCTACCGTAATTCGCCAAACATTTAAAATAACGTTTTACAGCTCGAGCATACTGTACCTTCCGCTCTTACAGAAAATTCTCCAAATAATGGAAACTGCTTGCGATATTGCGAAACACTGATAACGTCAAAATAAGAAAGAAAATGTCGCTGTGTCGCGAAGGGTTAAATAGGTCTTCAGAGCAACAGTTCACGCGTCGACGTTTACTGCCGCCATGGCATCGATGTTAAGAAAAGGAATCTGACAGGTAAACGACAGCCTTCCACTTGCCGTGTTCGCGATACCTAGCTGTCGATACTCGACACGTCGCGATATAGAAGCACGAGATACGCTAACGGGCGCGCGAATGACGAATGAGATCCACCACGTATAATAAATTCATATATATGTATCGGATGATCGTTCAAATTAAAGAAAATCCGCAGTAACGTAACATTCGCCTTCCTAATTGCAATTAATGCAAATTTTTACATGAGCGGTTCGTTGGCTACGTGTACATCATTATTTTTCGGAACGTGTATAATACAGTAACGCGCACCTGGAGCGGAAAATTTTTCAAGAGAAAGTGGATATATTCATAAAACAAATTTTTTTTGGACATTCTTGTAGTTTTCGTTATAAAAGATTTATAATTCCAATGGCAAAGTTTGCGGATTTTAAAAAGACTGCATTATGTCATGATACAAAAAGAGATTCCGTTTTTTGTTTCTTTGAAAAATTGCTATCGTGTTTAAAAGCAATAATTATCTGTAGAGTGATTTTTTAAAGAAATCTTTTGAGAGCAGCAGTCAAGTGAGATCATTAAATTCTGAGATCAAAAGCAGATTTCTCAATGTCTGTTGTTTATTACTTCTTCTTTATTTGTAATGTGCAGATATAAAATTTTAGAATGATTAAAATTTTATTAAATATATTTCTTATAAATCTATGTAATTTTTAATTTTATTATTAGATTGAGTTATAATCCACTGTCTATCAAAAAAATTGGCGCAGTTTGAAACAAGTTTCATGCAGTTAAATTTTGCATATGCTATGTCCATAAAGAAATTTAAAATAATATTAATAATATAATAGCGCAAGAACCATTTATTTAAGAAAATCTGTGTCCTAAATATGTTGCAGATTAATATTTTATAAAACCAAACGCAATGAACATAAAATTATTTTATCAGGATGCATCAAGTTTTCAGTAAACAGCGTATATATCCAATCTGTTCATATATCGCGAAACATAATTAAATTTCAATCAATTTCCCAGAAAAGGAAGTTTGAAACTGTTTCAGCCACTCGCGACAACTTCTCATTCTCGATAACCTATTAAGTTAATTGATATTTCAGCCGAAAACGAAACAAAGGCAAACACACATATACGTATAAAGCAATGAAAAGCTGGCATTATGAACGAGAGAGGTAGGATGGAACAGTGCATGAAGCGATTTATCGTGCATTAATGTGATCGGGCTTCTTTCCGAAACAATTAAAATTTAATTAATTTGCCATTATTTTGCTTTGCCGCACACCATAATTTAATTAGTCCGTACATTAGCGCAGCAATAGCCTCATCAGTTTGATGGTTACGCAGAAATTGTATTTTGGCAATATTTACCCTTAGGAAATTGCCACTATTTAAATATCAATATTCGCGGTGGATAGCATAACGATGCAAGAGCTATCGACGTTTCTCGGATCCCCACGCATCGCCGGATCATCAACGAATTTCCTCATATTCACCAACGCTTCCGCTTTCCCTCTCTCTTTCTCTCTCTCTCTCTCTCTATCTCTCTATCTCTTCCTTCCTCCATTAAGTGTGCTTTATTTATTTACAAAGCTTACTCGCTATCATCAAAGCTCACGGCAAGCGTTGGGGATATTTGTGTGCTGATCCTAATTAATAATTCCGGCCGATTAAACGGCGAGCAACTCGTGATTCGCGGACTGGATCAGCGCGACTCCGGATTATTGCCAGCGATTACACCCACGCTTTGACTCGTTAACGAGATTGCGGAATAACCGGCGCGATGCCATTTGTTGCATCTCCCTTCCACTTTTTGGCGCGGATCTATGCAGAGCGCGTAACAGCCGCCGACATTGTTGCGCGTCCTCGGTTAATCCGAAGCGTCAATCACGATGCGTCAGACTCGTTAGCAGAAGCACGGTTCGGAGTGATAGGTCATCGATTATTAGTTGTGCTGGCTCGGAATTAACCAAAGCATAATTTATTAACTCGGTCTCTTCACGCGGCGACACCGTTCGAAATTAAAAGCGACAAATACGGTCGTCGCATCGATAATTAGCGAATACAATTATTTGAAAGGTTGCGCACTCGCATAATTCTATTTCGTTCGCCTCAACTTTCATGGACAATAATTTAATTTATTTCTATCACAAATAAGTTCATTCGTACGCCCTAAATGAACAGTATTTTCGCAGGTGTGATAAATAGTTTTGCGATGCCAGCATCAATTTTTATCCGCACCTTCGGTCTGTCGATTAAATTAAAAGATACTTGTGATAGTCAAATTATACTTAATCGATATTCTCGTCGCATTATGAATTCTGAGTATTAAATGTCTCTATGTAAATCGATCGTGGTCGCGTCGAACGGGCGGATTATTTCGAAACGGGCACGGCTGCTCTTGTTCGAGGAAAAGTGACAATCGCGAGGAATCAGAGTGTGTTATGGACGGGGAGGGGGTAAGGGGGGGGGAGAGGGAGGGGCGTTATGGACCATCGGAATACGTTTTCAGCGCGGATTTCTCGGTAGAAGCCACTTTACCTTGACACGTGCTTTGCATCCATCGTGCTCATGACCGCGATCGATCAGATTCTCCCGAAGCGCGTCTTCGCTCCCCGCCGCCTGCCTTGCGCCCCGTCACGGAAGATCACCCCCGATATATTGAAATAGATGCGACAAGCCGAAATCGTCGATTGAGACGAATCCG